>NW_010972809.1:606929-950573 GCF_000737465.1 Haliaeetus leucocephalus | reverse complement strand
CCCCCCCCAAAAAAACCAACACCAAACCACAACCAAAAGAAACCAAAACAAAAAAAACCCCAAACAACCCGATCCCTTATATACCAGAGATAGACCAAGTGCAAAGGACATGAAAAAAAGGAAAATAAAAATAATGTGTTTGTTGTGCACGGATATTGCTTTCTTCCCTCTTGCAATGTTTTTTTCCCTTTCAAAAATGAATGCGAAAAAATGATGCTAAGCTACTAATCCAGCTTGTCTTAGAAATAAGTTCAGGTCCTGTGTTTGAGCGGTAAGCAAGTGTGGAGTACATGTAACAAGATATTTTCACTGAAACGCTGCAGGAAACCCATGTGTTACAGTTACATCGATTGCTGTCTTGCTTGTGCATAAACTCCTGTCCTTTAGCACTGAAATTCTCTGTGAAATGGGTATGAGCTCAGCTGTCTGAATCTGTCATGGAGAACAGCCTAAATAGTGTCAGTTTTATATTTGGTGTCTTGAGCTTTTGAAGGAATTCCTAAATTAAGTGTATGCTGATGACTCAATGAAGAGGAAGAAGAAATCTGAAAGCATCTCTTCCCTTAACCTTTGCACATCTTTATTGTTACGGAAATGGCTTAGTGGTTTCCTCAAAGTAAGTTTTAGCAAAATCTGCCAGATCCACTTCTTATCGAATTGTGGTAAGAAGTGCAGTGATGATGAAAAAATGGGAAAAGATGGGACCTCCCCAAGCCTGAAGACATTCCAAGCCTGAAAGGTTGCCTCTTCTTTGCAGTTTTATCTTTCCCTGTAATGGCAGATGTTACCTTTCAATACACTATTGCATAACAGTATAGTTTTCTGAAATGATCAAAGGAGACAGCAAATTCTGTACTGGTTTCCTTAACATGGAGGCTTTGTATGTCACTGGGCATTGATTTGAGAGTTAGCACAGTGTTGGATATGGAAATGATTGTAGCTGCCATGGCCCAACATGCTTTCAGTCATCTTTAGTTAAGCATGCCTCTTGCCCGATTTCCTAAATGGATCTCATGATAGTTACACTTTTATTGTTTCAGGATTATAATGCTGTGCTGCATAGGGTGCAACACCTGAGTTACTTTAGGAAACTAATGTGTACTGTTGTATGTATTTTAAGTGAAATTTTATAGTTGTGCCATGTAAACCAGACCTCAGAAATCTGAGACTTTTTTGTAAATTTTAAACGTGAAATCCAAGTCCATGTGGTTGGAGTAAGCACTTCTCTGCCTAAGTAATACTGCCCAGCTAGGAGCAGGAGGGGCATTTGATTTGGATTTTCCTCCTTCTGGGAGTGAAACAAGCTGTTCTCTCTTAACTAGATCTTTCGAAGGCTTGCTCCACAGTTAGCTCACCAGAATCTAGACTGCTTAACCTTCTGTATGTGATAAAAACCCCATAACTTTCCAAATTATTTAAGGAAAGGAATAGGTAATGACGAAGGAAAGGAAGCTATTTGGAAGGCTTGATAGTTATGTGTATATCAAAATAGAATTTGCCATATATAGATAAAACATATGATTTTTAATCTGTATGAATACTGTGCAGAGCAGGAAAATCCAGTTTCTCTAGCCTTCTTTTTTTTTCAAACCCCTTTTTGGTTGCATGGTAGGAATCATACTCATTACAGAGTAGGCCTTTTCATTGGTTTTGGATAAACAATAAGCTGACATACTTTCTGAACAAGAATTGAACATTAGTAGTAATACTTTTTTTAAAAATTAATTTTTAACCTGCTGCCCTGATTTCAGCTGGGATAGAGTTAATTTTCTTTCTAGTAGCTGGTATAGTGTTATTTTCTGGATATTGGATTTAGCGTGAGAATAATGTTGATAACACATTGATGGTTTCAGTTGTTGCTAAGTAGTGTTTATACTAAGTCAAGGATTTTTAGCTTCTCATGCCCAGCCAGCGAGAAGGCACGAGAATTTAGGAGGGGACACAGCCAGGGCAGCTGACGCAAACTGGCCAAAGGGATATTCCATGCTATGTGACGTCATGCCCAGTATATAAACTGGGGGGCAGTAGGCCTGGGGTGGATTGTTGCTCAGGAACTAACTGGGCATCAGTCAGCAATTGGTGAGCAATTGCATTGTGCATCACTTGTTTTGTATATTCTGATTATTTTGTTGTTGTTTTTTCTTCCTTTCTGTCCTATTAAACTGTCTTTGTCTTAGCCCACGAGTTTTACTTTTTTCTGATTCACCCTCCCATCCCTCTGGGTAAGGGGGTCAGTGAGTGAGTGGCTCCATGGTGCCTGGTTGCCAGCTGGTGTTAAACCATGAAACCTGCAGAGTCTCACTGGAAGAAATAAGATGCTTGTAGCATTCATTTAATAGAGATCTATCTAATGCCAAGTAGTATGTAATACTCTTCAAATAGTGCTTCTTATGGATAAAGCTTACCTTCGTGTATTTGAACTAAAATTTGTGTGCACTGCATTATTCACACAAGCTAATGTTGTATTATGATGTGATTCTTCTTCAGCTGTGGTGAGTACTGGTTTTTAAGCACTGATGACTTGAAGAGAATTTTGTGTAGAACCCACTTTATTATAGCAAAGCTTAATAAGTAGAGCTTCTGGTTGGAGGATATGAAAGAGAAAGGGTTAATGGAGAGCTCAAGAAAGTTCAGTTTGCATTACCACTAGAGAAGACAGTCTTGCTCAGAAACTCTGGATTTTTAAAAGATCTTCTGGTTAACCTATGAAGGTATATTTCATGTTCTCTGGAAGCACATGTACTTGCAGACTACTTTAGTTAATTACTGAAAAGAAATACATTTTCTGCTAAACCTTGTAAATGTCAGGTGCATTGAACTACTGGAAGGGTGTAGCAGACTTATATTTTCTTCCTCCTTTAGTACTTTCCATTTTCTGCAAGTAGAGTAGATTTTTCTGCCTTCTGTACACAGAGAAACTTCTTACCGTTCTTGGGTGTAGAAAGGACAGAGATTCAAATGGCATGCCCAGACAAAATTTACTCACAATATCATAAGAGTGATTTCTTTGGGCATGTCTGCTGCAGCATCCCACCACCATACCCCACACTGAAGGCAGCATACAACATCTGCGGTGAGCAGACTGCATCTGTCTAAGCTGACTTCAGTAAAAATACCCAGAGCACTTTTGTAAAAGTAATTATTGTTGTCCTGCTCCAGATCTTCCGCTAACTGTGAAGAGGGGAAGGATACTCTCCATTATTTTACTGTTCCCCAGGACCGTATCTTTTTCCCTCTTTGTAAATATGTTAATGCTTGTGTCTGCTTATATTTTTCCCAGGCTGCAGCAATGAGAAAGAATAATAGTGTTGCAGAAAACCCTTAGTATCCTGAGCAGAAGCAGAGAAGCTAATAAAATTAGCATTAATTTCTCTGTTGCTGCTCTTCCAAAATTCTGTGAGGAGTGGTAGCTGGATGGACCTGAAGATGCAAGGAGATGAAACTTCAACTACTCAACTTCCACTGTTAGTTGGGAAGTTCTTTGCAAACATAGGGATAGAAATTTTCTTTGAGGTTTAATCAACCACATATCAGTGTTTCCTTATCCACAAGAGTTTGAATAAGGAGGAGTAAGCACATGGAATTATTTTCTTAACACTTTGTTAGAGCACAATATTAAGTTCTTTTTTGAAGATGGATAATTGAAACATAATTTATATCCTGTGTATTAAGTACAGTGTTTGGTCCTTTAAATATTCCAAGTAGTAAAGTTGTCATAAAAGAAGTAACATTTTTACATTTCTAGTATTCTGTGGCAAAAAATATCTTCACAGCAAATAATAAAATGGAAGTTCTATAAGGATTTTAAAGTTGCTTTCATGTTTGGTTATTATAAACTGCAATATCCTTCACTGTAAGTTAATTTTGAAAGTATCTGAGGATAGAGCAGGTATTATAATGTTAAAATTTCTGTGATATGGATAATTTTACAGGTTACAGGAATTTTATTTAGACATAATAAAGTTAGAGCTGTGAAGCTTATCTTTTCTTTCTCAGCCCCTTCCCCCAATGCAACTCTTGCTTTATAAAGATTTGTGCTTGATTCTTACACGTATTTAATGTATTTTTTGGTATTTAATTATTTTAATTTGCATATTGGGCTTGCATAGTCTCCTTAAGTTAATTGTTTCATTTCTCCAGCTGTTCCTAAATAGCCATTGTGCTGATCAAGCACTTACTTCAGTATGTCCTTGATAAAATTAATGAAAGCATCTGTAGAAGCAGCGACAGCAGCTGCAGTGCCTTATGGAAGCCAACTTCTGCTTAACATTCTGATAAAAGAAATAGTTTTGTACTTGTGCTGGAAGCTAATGCTGGCTGGCTTACTTCTAGCATAAAAAGAGTTGCACCTGCCACGGCTAGACCAAGCACTGAGGCTTGCTGATTACATGTTCTTGTTAGTGTCATTGTTATTGGTAAAATGGGAGTGATGTCATCCTTATCAAACCCTACTGGCACCCTACAGAGTGACAAATAATTTGCCTGCTGCTGTTTATCAGCATGGGCCTTGTTTTAGAAGTGACGAGAGTGCTGAATTTTCACAGTTGAATGCTGTACAACTGCAGAGGTGTATGAAAATGGAATGGATTGGTACTTGTAATCAGTGTGCATAGTGATGGTTAAGGTGTAATGAAACATAAGTGCACATTTAGGGTAATTATATTGCTACCAGGTGGGGCCCTGGGGCTTTGCATGTATAGAAACTGCTTGAGGTGGCGGATATGCAGGAAGAAGTACTGCAGCACCATCTGCTTTTTTCTCATTTCCTCATTAATTCTTCTATCCCCCAAGCCTGGACTGCACAGACTTTGAACAGCACTTGGACTGTTCAGTATCTCCTCCCCTTCTAGTTGGGTATAGCCCCAAACACTGGAGTGGATGTGATGCAAAACAGCAGCTCTTGTGAGTAGAATATATTAGTACACCCTTCTAGAGCTCTCTGAGACATATGTTGCATACTTCTCCTCTTTAACCTTCTCTCAAGATGGCTGGTAGTAAAATCTGTTCTTGTTATATTTTAAGGCAGTAACTAATATTTTAAAGTTTTCTGTATGTATTGGTTGTGTATTCTTATGTGTCTATTTCTTAAATGGGTAATGAAAAATACTAAGAATTCCTCCAGACAGGCATCTGTATTTTCTGTTTATTTCAGTGGAAATCTGTAAACCTTAAGCTACTTGCATTTCTTCAAAGTAAGTAATGGGAATAAATGGTCGGTAGTTAAAAACACTACAAGTATCTTTTGCTCCTTGGGATCACTGTGCAAACTAAAAAATGAGAACTGCATATTGTCATTCATTTGTGGTAATTACTATGGGAAATGGGAATGTGTATTTTCAAATTTAAAAAGGGAAGAGGAGCCTGGTGCCCCTAAGGACACTACTGATAGAAGCACACCAAATGTCTCAAATATGGTAGATAGACCACACATGCAGTTTGGTTGCACATGTCATGTAGAGTAGGTTTAATGTATCTCAGATGCCTTGTATTCACCTGCACTTGTTGATAGCTGATCTGTGTTATGTACATTTACTTGTCTGGGAGTATGCTACAAAAAGCAGTGTTTTCAAAGCAGTTTCTGGACTGATGGCCACAGTCAGATTGTATTATTGTGAAATGTTTTGTAATTTATCTAGCTTTTCTGTTGTAATGCATCTTTTATACATTTTTGACATTTTTATTAATCTCAGTTTTTCCCTGCTGAATATAGGTCATTATATAATTTGCACTTTTTGTTCCCTAATAAAAAAAGAACATTGCTGAATGTGACTTTTTTTTTTTTTTTTTTTAATAGCGTGTACCAGGGTCAGGCTAATACTACTTGATGTAACTGCAGGAAAGTCAGTGGAGTAATACCGTGGCTAAATTTCACCCAACTTTTACTAAAGCATTCAAGTTTTAACTGAAGCCTGCCCTGTTACAGTATTAAAAAAAAAATTTAAAAATTATGTGAGAACTGTCTAGGTATAAAAACAATTCTATATGTCTGAGGTGGTTCCTGGTAGCTATTTAGCATAAGTTACCAAACAAACCCAGATTTTGGAAGTTAATGCTGATTTACAGAAGCTAATGCTGATTTACAGAGGCAAACATAAAAAACCATCACATTTTAAACTGATTACTTTAGCGAGAGAAATGATGGAAATTTTAAAAATAGATGTGTGTGCAAGCAGGGTGATAACCTGTGCTGCATATATGGAGAACATAAAAGTTTAATCACTGTAAACTTTGAATGAAAAACGTATTTATGGGTGGCAAGGCCATTGAGTTTTATCAGCTTGACAAAAGGCAGTCAATTCTGCACATTATTAAGACCTTTACTAAGACCTTTTATTAAGACCTTACTTCTGGGAACCCTTGCAGAATGAAAGCATGAATGATCCATTTTTTAGAGTTAATTTGGTGACAATCCTTTATCAGAGGAATGCATCAACATCTCTTGGCCTGGTAGATAAATTACCTCTGCAGCCTGTGGCCTGAGAAGCTGTGCAATGCTTGGACGTGATGCTCTTAATATACTTGAAATTGTTCTTTTGATTAGAATACTGGAGTATTATTGTGTTTATCCCACAACTTAGTAAGTTATCTTACTAAGGTGGAACATTTCTTAACACTCAAGGAAAGCAATGAATGTCCGATTTTATATATATTTTTTTGATCACGTTTCTTTCTCTGACAGCAATGAAAACACAGATACCCTGTTTCTATGAATTAGTCTTTTAAATGGGCATTGGAGCTGGTGGTAATGTAATGTACAAGTGTGTACCACATATGCTTATAATATGCTTTTGGTAGAAAGTGCTTACTACTAGGCAAGAAATATGTTAAGTGTTTCTGTCCTAAATCATGGGCAGTTCAGTTTTATTCTACCAGTTTTGGACAGACGGGGGAAAAATAGCAGCACATTTGTCTTACACAAGACCTTAGTTTGCAAGATTTTAGTATGTGTCTTGTTTGTCTTTTAAACACAGTTTCTGCCTCTACCTCAATCCTCTCTGACATACTTGCCTAGATGGATGTGTCTCTCTCTTGAGAAAAAGAGCTTTTTTTGGCCTTGCAGCCATAAGCCTCTGGTACTGTTTCTGTTGGCCTTCTTTTTGCTTGTGATATGAGGTGGCAACTGTCAGTAGCAATGGCATTTCCAAGTTAAATGGAAGCAGCAGCTCTCAAACTCCAGGGATCTCTCATCCCCTTCTCCATACACACACTACGTTTTTAAAGATCAAGATGAATCCTTTAATTCTATAACAGCTGGTGAAAGAGTCAACAAAAACACCAAAGTGAAACAAAAGCATAGCTTCAAAAGACAGTTGATTCTTGGCAAAATTCTAGTTTGAAATGTAGTGGCTTTCACTCATATAATTTGTATTCTTAGGACAAAACCAGCTGTTATATTGAAAACTTCAACATTTAACTTGCATACAGCACAAGAAAGGAGATTTATTTTTGCCTAGAATCTGTAGGTCATCACAAGTGAAATACCCATGGTTCTGGGCAACTTCTCTGTGTGAGTAATGGCTTGATTGCTATAAATACTTGGTGGTGCTAGTAAAAAAGTTATAAATTTATTTATATTTGTCCAATAATACATTTACAGTTTTCTGTCTTCAGTAGAATAATTATATGAATAGTACAGATAAAGTTCATGAAATGATCTGACAATAAGAAGTGAAACCATTGTCATCTGCTTTAGAGGAGAAAGAAGTGTACTACAAAGGTGATGTTAAATCTGAAACGTAGGGTGCTCTTGAATTTGTAGCTAGACACAAAACCAAGATGAACTGTTGTGATATGTTTTCTATACGCCTACTTTTAGGAACATAGTCTTCAGCAAAAAGTGAGAGGTTATGATGCAATTGCCAAGTTAGTGGGAGGCAAGATGGGTGTGAGAACAGTGGAAGGAATGGTCAATGCTAAGTGCATCATGAAGACAGAATATTCTGAATTGCTTGAGCCCTTGAACAGTACATGAACTTGTTCTCACTGTTTTTTATTTTGGAATTCTGTACTGAGATGTTTGATATTTTGGTAGGAAAGAAGGACAGATCTTATTTGTCTGCCTGGTTTTCTGGGTCTTGGCAATATGAAAAGTGGTTAGTTCACAATAAAACAGTGATCTTCTACTTGTGAATCACTGTGTTTATATTGAATTCTATTTGTTGAATATATTTCTGTAACAGGACAGGTAAAAACTCTGTGCCTGAATAGATAAAAAATTTGAGTCCATCTTATCCCTATACCTTTTTGAATAAGCACTTTCAAATTCTTCTGTTGGTTTTCTGTTTTCTTGATATCCTTAATTTGACACCTGTCATAATGTCAAAGCTGACTCCTGTACTTTAGATCAACAGTTCATTTTTAAAAATGATACTAATAATATATTTTAATCCACAACTCTTAAATTACAACACTTATAGGTGTGCGTGACTCTTAGCATGCCAGAATTGCTTGTGGATTAGACTAAATTAGTTTATTAATTCTGAACATGTTCTATGTGAATGTAATGTAATTAGTTGAGATGGATTAGTTAATATATGAAGTATGGAGGATGAGAAATTTCAAACCAGAAGAGGGCAGCAATGCTATAAAAAAATAATTTTGGCTCAATTATCTTCCTTTTTCTGTTTTGCCAGTAAGTCACATGTATGTGCTCTGCTAATGTCTTGGACAGACTTTAAGATAAGTAGCATGAAAAAAGTCTGTTAATACCATTGCAGTGGTTATTATTTCAGTTATATTTCTTTGAACAGCTTCTTCCTGCCAAAAGGTATTAACTTGAAGAAATACATGTAGAGGACCTGTTGACTTTTTTCTTTAACATATATTTCTACTATGAAAATTAATTTTTATGATGATGTGGTGATTTCTGGTTTTAGTGTGTCTGTCCTTAGATGATTCAGAATAAAATGTTTAATTTCCTAGTTGTCACAATCATATTCATTTTAGGGTATTGAATATCAAGCTGGGTGCTTTTTAATTTACATGTTGGAAGCAATAAGCTATGCTGACCAAATATATTGTATTGTATTTTAACAACTTTACTGTCCTCGGAAAGTGACTGTAGAAACACTAGTGTATTGCACAAATGTACCAGAGTACATAATGTAAAGCAATATTAAATACTTGTGTGTAAACTGGAGTGGGGACCATATTAAATGTGAGGTAGTGCCTAGATATGCAGGACTAAAATTTCGTTGATTCTTTCTGATGATGCATTAGTTGTAGGAAAAAAGCGGTGTCTTCTTTTTGGAGTATGTTCTAAGAGGTAGTGGAATGGGGGAGGAATAGTTTCAATGCGTTTTCCATACATAGAGGAAAATAGGTCTGTTGAGGAAGGTGATGTCCCACATATTCTTATTATAGAACAGAGCTACTCCTCAGCACTCAAAAGTGCTGATATAGTTCTGCAAGTGAGTGGGAAGAGGAGATAGACAAGCATTGCTTATTTTGGTGCTGAGAGAACATCTGAAGAATAACTGCAGCTATTTATATGGCATTAGCAATGTGTGGGTACTAATAGTTGTGGAAATGTACATCTTGTGTACAATTACATTTGTGGAAATAAAAGGTTTGAATGTTCTTTTTTCCCAGTGCTGATTCAGACAGGAAAGCAATAGCCAGAAACTGTTCGAGTGTCCACACTGTTCTGTAGTCTGAGAGAATAAACCCAAATGTTCACATGCTACAAAAGAACTGGAATACACAGAGGGTGTTGCTTCACCATCTGGGGAAGAATTAGCATTTCATTTGTATTAGCTGCTTCTGCTCTGGTTTTAGAAGCTGACTCACTGTCTGAACACACTAGAGGGCTTCTCCTAATATGTTAATTTTAAACTAGTCTGTGTGCTGATTAGTATCCTTAATAGTTTCCTGAATGTGGTGCACAGTGCATGCTAACATGCCATTGTTAAATAGCACCATACATCCAGGTTGCTATTGGGTATGCCCACTGGAAAAAATTGAAACTTAGCCTTCTATTGTTTGGGTATGTATAATTATCTATGCTTCTTCCTGGCTAGACATGTCTTAGTCCTGTGTCAATCTTGACTAAGACATGACTAAGGGGAAATTTAGAAACCAAGAAATCTTTGAAGATGTTAAGATGACAGCATTGTTTAAGAGTACCTGAGCTGTGTTACTTATGTCACGGCTGTTCTCATGATTACTTACGGGGAATTTCTGGTTCCGGATTTCTGGTGCAGACAAGGCTGTAGAAGGAAGAAATATGTGCTAGAATGGCACAAAAGCTCCTCCCAGTGGGCAGCCACCCCCCCCCCCCCAACCCAGCTACCCACTAAAGATGAAATCATTTAATATTAACCATAATGTATGCACAGTAAGACAAACTGGGCACTAATACAAGGAACTATTGAGTGGCTGAAGTCTCATATATTACTACATGCCAAAGGCATGAATTCTTTTAAAAAGACATATCCATAAGTATGTCTCGCAGCTTTTAATTAAATCCTGCAAAATCCCAGCAAGGCTAAGCATTTCTACTGTTCTCTGAATCTTGCTCTTCCACTGAAAATAGTGGTTTGGGTTTTTTTTTATTCTGAACACAGAGGTGCAAGTTGGAATTCTTGCCATTAAATGAATCTGGAAATGCAAGATAATGTCGGTAGGCTTGATCTGATTCTGTGTGCTTCGGTTTTAAAGATGCATTTATTTGACTTTAGGTGTGTAATTGAGCAGCCTTGGCTTGATGTGTGTAAGTCTGTATCTTGCAGAGTTTTTTAAGCTTTTTGCCAAACTGACAGAATATGGCACAAGAAAACAGGATTTCAAGCACCTTGGAAGTTGTTTTCTATAGTTTCATTCTTTAAAAAGAGGTAATTTTTTTCCAGGAAAGAAGAGAATTGCTTCCTGACTTCCCTTAGTATACTATGCACTTCAGTTACCTACCCAACATGTGCAGGAATTGAGAGCTGAAGTCCAATCTTCCTTGACTATATAGGGAAATAATCTCCTCATTTAGACACCTGAATGAGGTACTCAAAATCAATGTGAATACATCTGTTTTCCCCAAAGTAGTCAGAAAATTCCCTAGCATAGTTTATAGATGAAAGCATACTTAATACTACCTTTGTACCATCCTACCAAAATTCTCAAATAACACCTGAGTTGATGTCATATTTTCTTATGTGGAAGCTGGAGGAATTTTGTTTCCTACAATCACGGAAAGGTTCAGGCTGGATGGCACCTCTGGAGATCCTCTGGTCCCACCCCCCCTGCTCAGGTGGGACCAGCTTTGTGAAAGGATTTTTTTTGTTGTTCATTGGTCTAATCCAACAGGTGTCCTAGCTTTTTACCTTCAGTGCAGGCTACAAGCATGTTAACTTCTTCACCATAAGAGGTACCTGGTAGGATATACCTCACCGCGACCCTGGCCAACTTACTGCTAGAAATACATGAATTACAGTTAGGAAGGACTTTCTCTATATTATATGGTTTTAAGAAAAGAGTATACGTTACTACTATGTAAAATGCTTAAATATAAACCAAACTTACATAATCTGATTTCTAGAAACCTCCCTTTTCTAGTTGGGTTACTGAATGCAATATTCAGGTTTAAATGCAAGATACTTTTGGATTTCTTTTCAAATACTGTATATCCTCTGTTCATAGTTTCCACATGAATTATTGCTGGACACTTTGACCATCTTTTCCTGTTCTTGCTGTAGTAATGGATAAATTTCAGTTTGCAATTTAAAGCACTCCGTGGCAAATGTAATCTGTTTTTAGTTTGATTAGACTGTGCCCTATCAGCTGCTTTTGGTTACTTAGTCATTCAGAATTGTTCATGTAATTGTTATGATCATGCTGCATCTAATATATATGTGCTGAATCTTATATGCAATACTTAAATTAGCTGGTTTGTTGATTTTGTATTATTACTGATTACACTGTTTGGACTAAGGTATGTTCTTGAACTGGGTAGGTGTTGTGTTTTTAACACCATGTTGTAAAAAGCTGGCTCTCCTTGGATTCTGAGTGGTTTTGTATAGGGTTTAATTAATAGCATTCTTCTAAACAGTAAAAGTCTTTCAGTGTGCTTAAGTGAGGTTTACATACTATTCAATTTTTCCACAGTGTTCTTGTGCTTCCACATGTTTTTCTCTTCTTTCTTGTAGGTGCTTTTTTTTTTTCCCTCTGGAATATCAATTATGGAATGATTTACTGGTGGTTTTTGGGTTGGGGACTAATTATGGAATGGGTACATTTTATAGTAAACATACCTGACAAGTTGGTCGAATGCACTGCAGGGTGGGCTGGGTTTAGCATCTCTCTCTTTACCACTTTGCCCAACTGTTTTTCAGACGAGGTGTGCTGCCCAGCCTCCATGTGTAAGCAGTTATTGCTACCTCTTGTTTTGTAAAACTCATAGATCTGAGGGCAGAGGGGATTTTTAGGAGCTTCATTTTTAGGGTGTTTTTTTGTTAAAAACCAGCAGCTTTTTTCTTTTTTTCTCTTTCTCCCTTTCTTTTTCAAGCTCTGATGATAGAAGTGTGAGATACTAGATCAAAAGACCTTGGGTTCTGTTCTTAATCTGGAGAAACTTGCTCTGTGATTCCCCCGTAGAAAAAGAGGGCTTTGTTCAGTTACCTGCACAAGAAATAAGCTCATGGACTTTCAGGCAAACAAAAATGTTCCGAAATCAGTTTAGTTCATTATATGACATACATGAAAACATCACGGAGCTATATAAAAGTAGCACCTGTGGCCATAATGTCTGTTTGGGGTTATTTGTCCCGTGTCCCCCCCCCCATCCCTCCTCCCTAGGCCTGTGTATTGCCTTAGTCCTGCATTTTGTAGTGTTTGGGCCTGGTCATTCATTTCCCTATTTTTTCCCCTTCCTGCACATTTACCTGTGAAAGGGGAAAAAAGGCTGTCAGCTGTGTACATCAAGGACTCTTAATCATGGCTCTCTGGAAAATGTCTGAAAGTATCATTGGCTCTAACATAGCATTACCAGTAATACTTCATGTAAAAAGAAATGTTTGGTCCGACAGTGCATTAAAGGGGCACCAGAGTGAGCACAGCATAATGATGATTAAATGGATGGCTTCGAACGAGGAACGGCGGCATCTCCAGCTCTCCGACTGTTGCATCTAAAGTATTCTTTCTCCTTGAGTACTTGTTCCAAAAATCGTGCTCTCTGTTCACTTTGGGCACAGTAAAGCCAAAAACCTTCTGTGCTTTTTAAGATGGAGCCAAAGGAGATGCATGAGCACCGGCAGCTGGCTTTTCCCGTTGGTTTGGGGGTTTTTCCGTTGTTTTTTGTTTGGCGTGTCGTCGTCGTCCCCCAAACAGAGCGATTCTCTGAGTCTGTTTCGGAGGAGGCGCTGAGGGGCCGTGGTGCACTGGCCATTCCTACGAGCCGAGGGCTGGTGAAGAGCGTGGGGAGCGTGCGGGGTGGAGGAAGCCGCCCGATCCGGGCCTTGCGCCCCATCCCAAATGCGGCGGCAGGAACCAGGGAAGCCGGCTGCCGCACCTGGTGGTCCGAGGACAGCGTGGCAGGTGCTCTCCGCGTGGCCTCCCCGACGCCGAGGGGCAGAGCCGGGCGGCACGGGGGTGAGGGTGGCAGGCCGCCCTCCCCGGGGCCCGCTGCCAAGAGCGGGCCGAGGCGCTGGGCGCTGCCCTGCGGCCTGAGCCGCGGCAGGTGCAGGGCCGGGGGGGCCTTTTGTCCCGCACCTGCTGCACATCAGGTAAGTATAAACAGCTGCTGGATGTAAACTGGGATTATCCGGTAGGTGGGCCTGGCCCTGGCCCAAATATGCGCGCTCTTTTTTTTTTTGTTTCCCTTCCTTGTGCTGCTTGGCTTTATGAGCTGTTTTGAACCGCAGTTTACAGTGCAAGCAGGCGGTGGGGGGGAAGCGTGCTGGCGATGCCTGCTCAGACTGGAAATGTTCACGCTAACACGTGCGACAGGATTTAAACCTGGAGCCCTTGCGTTTTGCAGGGTTGCTAGGCGTTGTGCTTGCTCTAAGGTAGCTGGAAGTTGCACCACATTTAAGTTTTCAGATAAGCAGACAGCCCGTTGTTTAACTTAGAAAACATTAACTTCTTTGTGTGGCTTGCAGCAGCGTAGCAATGAGTTGAAGGGTAAAGAGAATAGAATAGAAAGTAATACTGCTTTACTGTTTTTATAAAGGACTGCGATCGCTGTGTTACCAATACTGAATTACAGAAAGAGACTTTCTTGCCGTTACCTTCCTTTATGAAACAGAAGTACTCTAATGATAAACATTTACAGTGGAAAATTTAAGATACAAATATATCACTGTACTATGTGTACTAAGCATAGGAAATACCACTGTAGGTCAGTACCGTGGCATAGTAAATGTTTACTTTTAAAGGGCACCCTCTTTTTACAACTTTTTTTAAGACATAGTTGTGTGCAAAGTGTTTATATATCAATAGTACTGTTTCGAGAATAGTCAAGTGAAGAGAGCAGATAAACCACAGGAGAACTCATTATGCTTCAGCTTTCTAATTTTCATTTCTTTATTATTGGGACTCCGTAGGTTTTTGCGCATCATTAATACCGTAAAGGAGCTATAACTGTAATTATCTGCAGTGAGAATAAATGTAAGTCAAACAGACTGTCTCTTTCTTGAGCTTCCTTGAAGTTCTGAGAGCACTGTAAATGGAGACTTTTAAAGCAACCAGCAGTGAATGGCCTAGATTATTAAACCTGTGTGGTGTCTTTGTTAAGATCTTCTTCAGAATATGCATAAAATCTGAGGGAGACTATGATTCTGGGTAGAGTAAATGCTAGTGGCAGATGGAGGTAAAGAACCTAGATAGATCAGAACAGTAATCTGGAAAATCCAACCGCTATCTTGAATTTTGAAACAGAAGTTCTTGAAATTAGAGTATGGACCTATCAAAATGTTGTCACTGCTGAAATACAGTTGGAATTTTCTGAAAATTGGATTTGGTCTCACAATATCCATTTAATAGCTTAATAGGTTGGAAAAGAGTGCTGCAGTTACTCTCAAACTTCATAGTCTTATTTGTAGGCCTATTGGAAATAGATCTGAACAGTCAGTGTGTAGTAAAAATGTTTTAGGATGTTTGAGATATTCAAATAGATGAAAGGAACAGCTGCTCTTACATTGATTTTTTTACTCTCGGAAACAGTCATGATGGAGAGAGAGTCCCTAGAGGACCTGGAAAAAAAATAGAAAGGGAAGAATAAAGAAGTTAAACTTTCAATTTGGGATTATTTTGTCACTCTAAGGAGAAAAAGAAGGAGGAACTGGTTCAAGTTAAAATTGATTTTTATTAGCATAAAGGCACGTGCATGCTCAGATAGGATGTACTATCGGGGGGGGAGAATATGTTTTTTTATGAGAAGAAGCTACATATATGCAGGCACAGAAAATGTTTCATTTACAAAGAGTAAAATATTAAGCAGATTTTAAGGTACTTAAAAACTGCTCCTTATGAAAATCATTAAGCAGTTTAAAAAAGCAAAATAAAACAAAAAACAATGATCTGATATTCATGAGAGGTATCAGAATAGCAGTTGGAGACTGGTGTCTCTCCTGAAGCATTGGATTCAGTATGATAAGAGGCAGACTGCTTCTGGCCCGATCATATCCTTCTCTCTTCATGTCCTGGTTTCAGCTGGGATAGAGTTGTCTTCCTAGTAGCTGGTGCAGTGCTATGTTTTGAGTTCAGAATGCAAAGAATGGTGATAACACGCTGATGGTTTCAGTTGTTGCTAAGTAGTGTTTGGTCTAAAGTTAAGGATTTTTCAGCTTCTCATGCCCAGCCAGCGAGAAAGCTGGAGGGGCATAAGAAGTTGGCACAGAACACAGCCAGGGCAGCTGACCCAAAGTGGCCAAAGGGGTATTCCATACCATGTGACGTCATGCCCCGTATACAAACTGGGGGGAGTGGGGGTGGGGGAACCGCCGCTTGGGGACTAACTGGGTGTCGATCTGTGGGTGGTGAGCAATTGCACTGTGCATCATTTGTATATTCCAATCCTTTTATCAGTACTTCTGTCACTTTATTAGTCTTAGCACTATCGTTATTAGTTTCTTCTTTTTATATTCTGTTAAACCTTTCTTATCTCAACCCACGAGTTTTACTTCTTTTCTTCCCAATTTTCTCCCCCATCCCACTGGGTGGGGGGGAGTGAGTGAGCGGCTGCGTGGTGCTTAGTTGCTGACTGGGGTTAAACCGTGACACTTCACCGGCAAAGGCCACCTGGGAATAGATAGTTCAGTCTCCTGACCTGTTTGGTTCTTAGTGCATTGGCTGGAACTGGCCCTGTGCTAGATCATTAAATCATAAATAAACAGCTTTAGATGCCCTTTAGATGCCTTTAACACTAACTGAGGATTCGGTCACAGGTTCTCAGTTAGTGCCTTATTGAGAAGTCCTCAAGTTCTAGTATTTAGAAGAAAAAGAAACTCTATTAAAAGGCAGTAGTCATGCATAGTGCTCTCCTGTGAACTTTCAGTCTTGTCTATGTGTAAAAGAAAAGTGCACAGATAAGTGAAGCTAGTGAGAAAATTCAGCCATTTAAGTTGTGATTTCATTTCAGATTTTCTGCTTAAGGGAGGTTTTTTTCACTCAACACCTTTTGAATGATCCTGTTTCGTTGGGTTTCCACTTGCAGTGAAGGACCTTCATTTTCCTTTAGACTTGTTTACAAAGAAATACACTTTGGCTCTGGGTTTGTTGGTTCCTCAAGATGAACTGAAATGAGATGTTCTGTAACAATGGATGTTTCACATATTCAGAGTATAGTAACAAGCAAACGTTGTCTGGCAATATAAGGTAGCTGAAACATCTAAAATGAAGGTAATGACATTTTATTACATCTCATTCTATATATATAAATGGCCTTAAAGGTTGAAAATTAAAATGAGTTTTAGGCAACTCCCTGTGCCACATGAATTGTCAAGGTTTATTGTGACCAGGATAGTAATTTGTTCATAATTGCTTGTGATCTGTTGTGTCCTGTTGCTTTAAAAAAATGTACATTGAAATGTGGAAGTGTAATATATTCAAGCACTTGCAGGTGCAATAAATATATGTGATGCCAAAACCAAGTAACTTGTATATTTGAGAGGAAGACAGTTGCTTTCAAATACAGTAGTAAGACTGATTATGGTGCCATGTGCTTACTTGAATTGTTTCTATTCAAGCATCTGCTCCCTTACTGAAAATGTATTTTTGAACACCTGCAGAGCACAACCATTTCCCACTTCCTTCCCATATAATGGAGTTGTATTTGCTAATGGTTCAGAATCCAGCACACCCCCAGGGAGAAGGGGAAGGCACGTTTTGTTTTTCATCACTGTGTACTCCGCTGTGTCAAGGAGCATACTGTGATAATCTCCCTGTGCAAATGCTAAAACTCATTGTGAGGTGTTTGTTGGGGGTAGCTGCAGTGCTTAGCATCTAAAACAGTCCATTTGTAGGTGCAAATTTATTTTACCCAAACTTTAAAATGTATTAAGCTACCCAAGGATCATGCACACTGTCTAATGTAAAACACAGGGAATTGTTCAAATATATACTGAAGTTCCATTGTATCCATACGTCCTAAAACCTAAAAAAATAAGCAAGCCCCCTGGTAGAAAGAAGGGGGAAATGATCTATAGTTGAATTCTGTAACTGCTGGAAAATATATGGGAAATCAGCTCTTCCTTTTTGTCTTAGCAGTCATGTGAATAGGTTTTACTGCTCATAAGGTAAGTTGTGAATAACTCCGGTGTAGGTCAGGTGGCAAAAAATTTACTTTTTTGGTTTATAGTGTGACGGAATTTAAATTGCTGAGGTTCAGGGTGCTGCAAAGTTTTTTGATGGTTTGGGGTTTTGTTTTGTTTTGTTTTGTTTTTCTTGTTCAGGCAGCTTTTTTTGCTATCCTTGAACCCTGGGTTTAAGAATATGCTTTCACTGGAAGTTTGTGGGGTTTTGTTTTGTTTAGTTTTTCCCCCAGTATCGGCAGTATTATTATTTCCTACCATTACAGGTGGTACAATACAGACCTATTTATTCTAGTGGCATTGGTATGCCAATGTCAAGCTTCTCTACGATATAACTTTTCATAGTGACTGATGAATGTAGTAAAAACAGTTGTGATTTGCAGAAACATTTTTGTTAGTACTTCTTTAGCAAAAGACATCACTGCTTACCTTGCTTAAAAAGTCTTAGCACCAAATTGAAGCGTTTAGATTTTGTAGAGTGAGCTTTGTGTTAAAAATATTTTGAAAACATTTAGATCTAAAATAATGGCTATCCAATAATTTTTTTCCCAAGTTTTCATATGAGAAGGTATTTATTAATACTGTTTACTTGCAACTAATGCTTTTCAGCAAGAGAATATGGAAACCATAGAAGAAAGTAGAGTGCGTAGGACTTCTATTCATTGTCTGTTTTCTATCATAGAGTAGACTTTGTAATGGCTAATAGTTTTTCAGTGTACTATTTTGAATCTCCAGAGACAGTCTGTCTTTACCTGCCTTTTAGTTTTAAAGGTTTTATTGTGTCGTTAGAACTGATGTTATAAGTCCTTATCAGTCCCATGTTTATGTGGTTAAAAACAAACAAATAAACAAAAGTACACATCTTTAGCTGCACCAAAAAACTCCAAACCTGTTGATACAAAAATACAAATGTAATTTTAATAGAAACAGCGATAAAAAGCTTCAGCTTCAGTATAAACCACTGATAACTGTTGAAGACTTCAGTCCTGCATGATTCTCTTAGGTGTGTCTTACACTAGTGTAGTTATTAGAGTAAATCATAATTTTATAATCATTACCTTGAAATATTTAATTGCAGCTAATATAAGACCTTATAAGATAAGCACAGTGTATGTAATATATAGCTCTTGCAGTTTTCCCTTATTATAAACTTAATAAAAGTAGTATTTTAGGTGTTAATATTAAATGTATTGATTTAACATTTCTGTTTCCACGAGGAGGGGTTTTTACAGCTATAACTAAGTTGTTGATACACATATAGCAATTTTCTTGGTGGTTCTTCAAAAATGTATTAATTTTACATCTATGAATAGACTAGAACTTCACTGTAGTATAGGCAGACACAGGATTCAGACTGTCCTGTTGCAGATAAATCTAAATTGAATTAACTTGTGTCTGCCTTGGACTGACTTCTCACAAATGAACATTACAGTTGATGAGGTAACTGTGATATTTGTCTGAGTCCTGGCAGAGCACATAAATTTTTGATTGTGTTTACATATATACGGCATAGATAAGTGACTTTCCTTGCTTTTTTTTTTGTTCCTTGTGCATTTTGATTAGTATCATTTCTATCGAAAGTGTGTATTGATAATTTGTAAACTCTTAGAATTGCAGATACTAATAGCATTTAGTACTTTTCCAGTTAACACACAAGAACTTTCCAAAAAGCTTTATATCGTGTAACCTTCCCTACTGGTTCAAAATAGTAAAATCTTGGTTTTTGGGATATAACTACCATTTTGATTTTGATACAATTTATCTTTTGATAAGAATATATGGAACTGGTGACAGAAGCATTATATCTTTTATAGCAATGAACTGCTCAAACAGGGTTCTATGGCTGCTTTTTGCAGGAGTGTTTATTTTCATAAGTCCCACATTCTGCTCAGTAGGCTACAATTTCATAAGCACACCTCTTTCTTTCCTTGTTTTTGTGCAGTCTTCCAGGACTTTCTGCAGCTGTGCTTAATGCATGGTAGTTGTACTGCTGTCCAGCTTATTGTTTTTGCACTTTAAATTGCAATTTTCACAAGCATTTTCCATTCTAAATTTTCCTTTTCAGGCAAATTTTCTTCTCCCTTTCTGAGTAACAGAAGGAGGCTTTCTGCTGGAGTGCTGTGAGTCTGCTTGAGGATTCCCTGGCTCAGGAGTAGGTCTCCTGCCCCTTCTCAGTTCTGGAGGTTGTTTTTAAAGTTTCAAGAAAATAATCGAGAGCTGATGCGATTGTACCGCTGGCTGTAAAGCTCTCTGAGCAATTTTGTGGGCTTCTCTTTCAAGCATAAAAGACTTCTTGAAGTCACTCCTTTTTTTGCAGTTTTCTGTTTCCACCTATGTAAAATGTCTTATCTGGATCTGATAATTATTCACCCTGCTAGAATTAAAAATGCTTGAGTTTAAAAGGCTTCTTCATACAGAACTGCTGAGCTGTTAAATTTTCTGAAATAAGTATCTTTATTATTCTGCCATATTTGTATGTGAAGTATGTCAGACTTCAGTCTCATTCAGTAAGAACCTTCTTTAAGACTGGATATTGACACGATGCTTTTCATATTGTTCCTATCGCTTATGTTGCACAGACTTCCTTTAATCAGAATTTAGCTATTAAACCCAATATGCTCTTGCCGTGTTTGTTCAACAGTTTCAAAGGACTCTGTAAAAAAACCAAACAAACAAACAACTCCCCCCTCCCCCCCCCAATGAGGCCACTATATTGCTTGTATAGGGGATTCCTCTCTCACCACTGAACCCAAACATACGTCCTCAGCTGTGTGGACCTGTGTCCCCTCCATCTGAAAGGAAGAGTGGAAAACCAATAAAACTGGATGTGATTGCTTGTCACACCCAAGCCTATGCGCTTTGTTGAAAATGTGCATTCTGACACGTATTTCCAATCAGTTATTGGTATTTTTTTAAGTTTAGTTGTGCTTTCCAGAAGTGCCTGCTGACACTCCATGGTTTTGCTCAGCAGAGTGTCCTCTCTTCAGCATGCTGTGGCCAGTTTCTCAGTAAAAGGTAACAGTCGTATTCTCGTACTACTAAGAAATTACTGGGCTATATTCTGATTTTTAGCTCAGAAAAATAACTTTTAGAAGAAATCCGTTTTCTCTTCAGAACATACAGACTTAAAACTATATAGAGTTTGTGTGTGTGTGTGTGTGTTCAGTTTTCTTCCTGAGTGAAACGGACATTTAATACCAGAAGATGATTTTTCCTGGAAAATAATTAATTACCAAAGACCAACTATTACAATAGAAGCTATTTTGAAATCTTAATTATAGTGTTGATTATATTCAATTTACAGGCTTCTGGACATGACAAAATGAAGACTGTAGGGTTTTTAGACACTGAAAACGAGATGTATAATTAGTCTATTAGTGTCGTTATTAAAACAGTATTTCCTTTTCCTTACAGATCAATACTAAAAGCAGAAATTTTTGCTTTCAAATGTAATTATGTTCATAACATTTGTGATCCAGCATTTTTAATGTTAATTTGTTACTTGGTGCCACTGGAAAGGAACAATTTTCATTGGAGATAATTTTCTGGACTGGAAAGTTGTGTGGCTTTGTGCTTTATTATTTTTATAGGGTGGAGAAGTTTTCCTGGTCTGTTTCTGAAAGAGAAATTAAAAAAAAAAAAAGATCAAAGTGAAATGCTCTGACATTTTCCTGAGAAAAGACCACCCTATGGTTTGATAGGTTTTATGTTTTTCTCTTGCTTGATGATTGATGCTTCTCTGGCACACTGACGTGTGTCTCAGGAGTATAAAAGTGAGGGGAGGATGGTGCTAATATTACATATCATTTGAAAGGGCATTGTGTAGTCATTTCAACACGTTTTATTTTTATGTCCATTGTTTACCGTATTTTTCTGAAGCTTGGAAAGCTCTCGTGTTCCACCGGGTGAATATTTTCCCTGCATGTTTCTCGTTGAGTTGAAACAACTTGTCTAGTTAGTTCCTCATCTATCATTCTAGAATATTTCTTTTTTGCTACAGCAGCAGTTTCTGCTCCCTACTGCCATGTAGGCCTCTGAGGAATCATTTAACATATCTAAAGTGACTCTTCAGTGCTAGAAGCTATTTGTATGTGTTATGAAAAGCAAATGATTTTAGTTTGACAAAGTTAAGGAAAATGAGGTATTGGATAAAAGTTTCAGAACCATCTGTAATGGCTTACCAACTTACACCATTAATAATTAAAAAGTGCGTTAATTACTAGAGAACCTCTCAAATCGTTACCCTGTGTCCTTCGAAACTTTGGCTTTATTCCTCTAAAGTTCAAAAAGCATCAGACATTGTTGGGAATACTCTGCATATAAAAAACAGTGATGGAAAATGACCAGTATAAGGACAAAACACATAAACAGTCAAGATACAGAAACATGAAATGTAGCAAATTTGATAGTCATACATGCGAGTTGATTTGTTGTAGGAACAGGTTTTCAATACTAATTGAGATTTCCATTTTGCATTACAGGATTGTATATTAGATGGGCAAACAGGTTGACATCCTTTAGAAATCTGAGAGCTGCTATTGGCTCATTCAGTCTTTTGCGAGCCATTTCCTCCAACATATCTCCTTCTATCTGCATTAGTAACAACTACACGTTTTGTTGTAGATCTGTAAGGTTTTTTTCTCTTTCTGTAAGTGTCCATACTCCCCAACTTATGAGAGTTCAAGCAATTCAGGTTTGTAAATCCCAGTAGTGCAAATTCATTGGAGGGCAACTGTAGTAATATTGATATTTAAGGAAATAGTTACAGTGTTTTAGGGAGCATTAATGTTTGCAGTGTGTATGTCTGAAGAGGGTTTCTGTAGTTCTGCTAATTCCCTGTCTCAGACAGCTGATGGATTTTCATGAATATGGCTGAAGGATGAAACGGCCAGACAGAAGAGGCAGAGAAACAACAAAGACAGCTTGGCAGGGGCAAGGGGGAAGGAGAGTTGTGTTAGACAGCTTTAGTTTAGTTGTGTTAGCTTAGCTTTAGTGAAAGGAGGAGATGAAAATAATTGAAACTTAAGACTCTGTTTTGCTTTAGAACAAGGCAAGAAGAATCTACTTACTGCAATTGCTTCTAAATAAACAGAAAAGGAAACCACCAGAGGGAGATGCAGGGTAAAAGTAAGGTCACTTTTCCAAGTGAGTGGTAAATTGAAAACAGTAATTAAAAGGGGGCGGGGGGGGGGGGGGAGTGAGGGAGACTGCTGAGAACTAGTTTAAAATTTATCAGAGAGAAACCAACAAGTTATTCGGTGGCAACTTTATTAATAAAGAATTTTATTATTTTTCCGAAGTTAGTGTGTTTCAATTGCATTTATTGATGATTATTCCCAAGTCTCTTGGGAAATTTATTTTATTAACATCACTTTCGTTTACAGAATATATCATTTCATAGTACTAAATATTGTGAATTTATAGGTCATCTGAGGAGGTCCACTACTCCACAAATCAGATAAAACATTTCTGTACTGGATATTGACCTGAAGGGAAAAGATGGACTTTGATTTGTAAGTCAGCAAAATTTAATAGACACCTTACATTATTCAGGCCAGAAATGGTTTCAAATATATGTGGTTTTCCAGTTGCTCTGAGATAGATGTAATAATACATTTCAGATGTCGAGAATACCAAGAAATGCCTTTGCCTTTGATATTCTTGGTATTTTACTGTGTTGTTCTTCAGTACCATTTTTAATTTTCATTAGTATTGGTGATTTTTCATAAATCAGCATTTATTTGAGATTTGTTGACTTTTTTTTTTTTTTTGAGTTTTTGGCCTCTTGGAAGACAGGTGCACCATCTTCAGCATAGCACTACACATCTAGGTGCTTTTTGTCCCCAGATTCACCACTGAATCTGTTTTTTCTAAATTCTTACAAAAGGGATAATTCACACTTTATGATCTAGAACGCAATGTTTGCAAGTTCTTTGGACTGGCAGAATTGCGTAAGGGTGCATTCATGGTATATACTCAGTTATGATGGCTGTGTCCTTCTAACAGAAATAATGTCCAGCTCTTGTTTTCCTCTAACTTGGCATAAAATTAACTGCAACTTAGTGTTTAAGCATTACTTTTTCTGTAAATTGTTGTCTACAGGCACCACTTATTTAAAGCAGTGATTATTGAGCACTTCTTTAACTGGCCTATGCTGCCAGCTGTGAGGATGTTAAACTTTGTGGCTCCACTGTCAGTCTTAATCTCCCTCAAAGCAGAAGATTTCTACCAGCAAGAGAACCAACCTACTTTTCAGTTTAATGCAAGCCAGTCATTTGGGACCTTTGTTTGGGTTCTCTATTAATTTTTGTAAATAATATAATTGCTTAGTTCTCCAAAATTATGTGTATATATGTCCGTTGCAAGGAAGGGAAAGTTAATAAGTATTTAGGCAATGTAACTTTTTTTTTTTTTAAATGTAATTTGATCATTTCTGGTACTTAAAACTATTAACTGTTTTACAAATGTCTTGAAAAGGAAATAACATATAAGTGATATTCTTTGATATTAAAAACTTGTGTATTTTTTGAATGTCAATATGTTGGTAGTTGTAGCTAGATACTTGCTTATCAGTTTGTAGGAAGCTCATCCCAAATGACTGTAGCTAGATAGTTTTGTTGGACCAGATCGTTAGGTTTAGATAAGAGAAAAGCAAAGCTCCTCTTCCAAAAAGAAGACATTAAGCAGAAAAAAAACATTAACAAGGTAATGAAATAAGGAGTTGTATCTGTTGTAAAATTAATGAGTTTTCTGGATTTTCTTGTCAGCAATGCAAATTAAGCCACTGCTATCTAATATTGTAATCTGTTCTTGAAAGCAGTAATTTCCTAGTTCATGGACTTCTTTAAATATTTTGAATTAATTGCAGTGAAGATGATAAGGAGCAGTTGCCCTTATAAGTAGGAGCATCTCTATAGATCTTAACTTTTATGATCTGCTTGATGGGTCTGAACAACTGGAGAACATTTTTGCTCTCCAAGGTCAACAGTAAATTTAGATTTAATACTCTGAGCCACGCTGGCACGCCAGAATCGTAACTTCTGTTATTCTGTGACTTTTGCATTCCTCCTGCTCTGTCTTCTCTGAAATCCTCTGCATGTTCAGAGTTACTCTTTTTATTCTCCTTCCAGAGATTAATATGATTCCCTCCCTTTCTCCCTTCTCCCTTTTTTGACCAAGAACCCATCAGTATGTACTTGTGAGTGAAACTGGGAAGAACAGACATTTCCAATCATTCCATACTGCTCTGTATTGTATAAGAATCTACTGCTGCTTCTGGCTGAACTGAAATTTGGAAAGAGATTTGAAGTGCTGTCTTGATTATCATCTTGGGCCCTGTCACATTCATCTGTGTCCCAGCAACTGCTATCTATTAAAGATATGTACTGTAACACATATGTGTACGTGCATACATATATGTTGTATATAGAGATGTATGTGTAAGGGAACCAGGAATCATTTGCGAAGTATGTTTAATAGGATTTTTTGTTTGTGTTTGTGTCCTTGAATCAAGAGTGATTATAAACCTTATTTAGATAATCCACCTACTTTCCAAGACTCTGTTTTACATACTGTACAGAAAATACGTTTGGTGTAATAATCTCAGTAAGTGAGCTTTTTTTTAGAAGCAGGTATGTATGTGTCCAGAAAGAGAGTGGGGAAGAGTAAAGTCATTTTTTGTGAAATTTTGTAAATATTTGAGAACATGAAACGTACTGAGGTTTACAAGTGTATCTAAATTTTATAATGAATTGTAGTTTAAAGATCTTGACAGTTGGATTGGGGAGACTTGAGCTTGGTAATGCTTAGGCATCAGTTTGATCTGTAACTTTGTTTTTAAATTCGGTTACTTGTTTATAGAGCATTAATGTTTTGAGTTTTAGAAATGAGAAAAGGAGATTCTTCTGATAACGTAGGCAAGCAGGAATCAAAATAGTAAAAAAAAAAAATAAAATTAAAAAATTTAACATCTGCTAGAACAATTTGGTATCCTAAAATTCATATGCTTTAAAATTCATTTTTGGTTCATTTAAAAAACAAGTATATAAGGTTACTAGAAAAATTAGGACTGTAAGTACAGTGTTTTACTACTGTATGTATATTTTTATTGGTATTTTCACAAAATTATGAGGTGCTGATTTGAGTAATTTTCAGAACAATTACTGTGTATACGTGTCACACGAACATATATAAAAGTAACGTTAGGGTTGGTTTCTTCAATGAATACCAGTATTTGTGTCTTCATAGAGGTAAGCCTTATCTAGATTTACATTTGCATTTAGAATTAAGAATTGTTTTCATACATGTCCTGGGGCTTTTTTTTGTCTTCTACCAAGGACATGATGTTTTCT
The DNA here is from genome assembly GCF_000737465.1 of Haliaeetus leucocephalus. NCBI lineage: Eukaryota > Metazoa > Chordata > Aves > Accipitriformes > Accipitridae > Haliaeetus > Haliaeetus leucocephalus. The sequence goes on along the minus strand of NW_010972809.1, from coordinate 924,487 downwards.
GAAAAAGAACCAGTTTTTAACAGAAGCAAATACTCACTTGTTATTTACTGATAAACCAACATTCTCTTTTATGTTGGAGTGGAAAAGTACATTCTGACGTTACGTACCAGAGATGTATTTCAAAAAAATTAAAAGGTGTAATTTGGGGGTGAAAAGATACAAATATTTGTAATATTTGGGCTTTTATATTTAGGTGTTTCAGATATTATAAGGGGTCAAAATAGTGAATAGTACTGTAAACATAAACTTATATATTTTCCTGTATATGTGTGTGTATATATTTCTGTATATTAATATCAAAAGCAGGTACACAGAGCAGGCAGCATACATTGCTAAGCTCATTGTGAATGTTTAAATTTGGGAATTTTGTAAATTACATACAACTGCTTTTCCAGAAAGCCACAGCTGTATGTAGTGCAAATTTGTGAAAAAAATGCTATGATGTGCTTTGTTGACATATTTGCTAATGCAGTTGTCTCAAGTGTGTATTGGTTGAGGCTGTACATTGGGCAGCCTGCAAAGCATTTGCTATGGTTTTAGTCTTATATGATGTCTAGTGTTTTTCAAAATTAGGTCATTTAATTATGTACCCTTTTAAGCCCCAACTTAAAATCTTAGGCAGAGCTTTGTCTTCCCAGCTTTGTCATTGTAACTCTTTGAAGAGGCTGGGGAGGAAGGCTGTACTGGCTTGCAAAGAAGTGATTCAGAAAAAAGAAAAGATTCTGTAATATGCCTTCTCTATAGCTGACACGTGAGTGTCTATTGACTGCCCGTGCACATAAGAGATTAGGAACATGCTCTGTATTAAGGCTGTTGTACAAGCTTGCTATATCTTTAATAAGAGTATCATGAAATTTGCCTTCACATTCCTTTCTGATTCATTTAGCTGAAGAACAGAAGAAAAGTGTGTGGCTCTGCCTATGGTTTCTCAACCATTGTTTACTGTGTATTATATCGTGTAATCCGTCAGCCAACTTTAATTTCACAAGCTATTCATTGTATTTAAACAGTGCATTTCTTATATTAAATATTTATGGAAGTCTTTGAGAAGAATACATTAAAATGGCAGATGGAGGTCGTTTCAAGCATTTTCTTGATTGAAGGCTGGGGACCCCTGTGAATTTGAAGTCTGCTTTCAAGGAAAGTTCACAATGTCTGATTATAACCCAGGCAGGCAAGAATTCCACCAATTCCCTGCACTGTGATTTCAAAAAGGAATGGCTGCCTACAATCTTCATGCTTCAGCACCTTTCATTTTGAAATCATTTGCAAGTGCACTGAAGAATGGTGAACAAAAGCATTTACGGTTGTATTGCTTATTAATAATTCAACAGACCTGCAACTTTTGCACATTAAGATTACTTTACTTATTGATTTTTAACTACTGAAGCTAAGTAGAAAAATCTGGCTTTTGATGACAGTGCAATTGAGACACGTACATTCAGACTCACACCAGTAACCTGGGATTTTTGCTAGCCAGGTCTAAAAGGAGCCAGAAAGAAGGGATGTTGTTATGTCAGGCAGGTGAGGTGTCCCAGGTCCTCAAAGAAGAGAGCAGATCATGGCGGCTACTGCCTTGCCTCAGCTAGCTGATCTTACTGCTTCATATTGCTATTTCTCAAAAAGATGCCATGAGCATCTCTGCTGATATGCAAAGACTGATTTGCAAACATATTTCATTTTTAATACTTGTGAATTTCACTGGTTTATCAAATACAGTAGCTGATTATTTTAATTCATATGACTTGATGTCAAAATAACATTTGTATATATTTTTCCTTGTTTTTTATTGTCTTTGATCATGAGCTACTTCCACTGATGACTGCAGTCAGCAGAAGAACCTAGCTTTTTTTCTTGCTAAAAGCTTGTACCCCAACCCCTTTTCCTTTACTCTTATGGAAACATTTTCCATACCCATATACATGAGAAAATAGATCTAAGAATATGTGGTTTATAGAAAAAAAAAATAGTGTAAGAAATGCAGTCTTTTACACACAGTTGAATTTATACGATTAAAGTCATATTTGGCATTGTCTTTTTTTGATAATTTCACGTTTAAAATTATGGGGAAACTTTTAGGAAAGTATGCATCAAGATAGCATCCAATGACCAATTTTTAATCTTTTTATTCTGTTCATTATTACATAAACATATGCATATGTGATACGAAATTGATGGTTTCTGAAATAATAAGGTGGAAGAGAAATTACAGAAATACTGGTATATTGAGAGTCGGACCAAGTCCACGAGGATATATTCATCACATTTAAAAAAAAACCAAAACAAAACCAACAACAAACCCCCAAAACCCAGCTTCATTAGATGAGGCATTGTTTTAATCGAGCTTTATTACAGTAGCATGCCATTTAGGCAAGTTTCTTTGGGAAAAATATAGTAAGTAATGTGTTATCATCTGGAGGAGCCTACCTTTTGCTTTTGTTCTTTTTTAGAATAACTCTATAGTGTTTTCCCATTGCAAAGTGTGTTTATTTTTGTCATTTGGACTTTTTGACATTTTCCACTTAAACTGTATTTATGCTTTTGCTATATTCAAGTATGAAAAAATTAGTGTTGTCATTATGCATTACCTTATAAAAATGTATACACTGTGTAATAGTTATTTACTACCTATTGGGAGTATTATACCCATCACTTCATGGGTCGATAAAAAGTCCTTGCTGCAAAGAGGCTGTTGTCAGAGCAAAAAGCATGCAACCACAACAAAAATAACTATACCCAAAATGCCTTGGAATGCAAGCAAATGAATTATTACTTCTGTAAGTATAAATTTGGTTTAATTTTTAAAAATTTTTTCTGTCATTCTCTGTCCATGTGAATCATCATAACAGCTGTCTACTCTGTGCAGGTTGGGTGGCTTAATCATATCTCTTGACCTTAACTAACGGTAATGCCAAAGAGGACATGTTTATGATGGAGGCTGTTACTGATAACAGGGCAGTTTTGGAGTCAGTTTTACTCCATCAGAAGTTCTTATATCTCAAGATTTGATTCAAATTTAGAAATCTCATACATTTCTCTGAAAAGTTATGTATATACTAGATTTACAGTTTTGTCTATCAACCATTTTTTCAGTTACGTGACTAAATTTTTATTACTTTTTTAAACTTAAGAATTTGTGGGGTTTCTTTGAATTTCTTTAAATTATATACTGGGTGGTTTAAAACTTCCTGAACACACAGATAATAAAGTTAGGTCTGAAATCAAACTTAACAAAATAATTTCCATAGAAAATTTAGAAAATTGAGGGAGAAAATCCTTATGCATGAAATTTCAACTGTAATTCTAGCATTGTTTGGCCATGTTGCTATAATATATTCACTGTAAAAACTAGAAGCTGTGTAAATAAGTGAGTGGCAGTTGCCCCAGGCAGAAATTTTTACTGATGCAATGAGGTAAAAGTAATTAAGAAACATGTAGACTGATGGGTAATTAAATCCATGGGAAGCATTTTGTAACTAATTACTACGTTCTAATCACAGATTGCTTTCTATTTGTCAAGGTAAGTGTATATAATTACACAGTTCCCATTTTCTTTCATCTAAAATCATCCCAGTTGAATGAGTATTTTTAAGCAAGCCCAGACCTCTTAATTTTTGACAGTTCTTTTTTCTTGGAATAAAACAAACAAAGTGGTGGTCATCTTATTGCCTGAATGCAGGTGGCACAGCTGTCTGTGTTTACCATTGATGCTCTCTGCCATGCTTGCATCATGTCATGCTCTGTGACATGTTATTCTCACTGGTTTTGCATGTTCGTACTCTCTTTAGATGCCTAATGACATTCTGATACATGTCACTAGACTGAATTCAAACACCAACACTTAAGCATCTTAATTGCATGTCTTTGTATGGCTCAGCTTTTCAAGTGCAAATATTTTAATACTTGAAATAGAAAGATTTCCTTTTGTGAGGAAGAGTGATATAGTTTAGATAAGGCTTTGTTAGTATGTGCTTAGATAGAGCTTGCCTACTCAGTTTAGTTTTTTCCTAATGTGACACTTCAGTTTGACTTTAAGTTGGTTTATGTTTTCGGCTTGACAAGGTGTTTGAGGAAAATGTAACTCCGTATCTATACTTGATTTTGCCTTAGAATACAGGATTCCTCAGTATGTCTTACCTGAGCCCAGATTTTCCTTGAATCAAGACAAAAGCATGGAATAGCTAGGATACAAAAATTGTGGCCATCTTTGGAATTGCTATTCAGTACACTGTCTTTTATTATAAAATCATGGATTCATCTGTAATCAGTTAACTTGACATTTTCTCCTGCCTTGTTTACACCTTGACAAATGACTGAAGCAGGTAACGTAAGTAAGTATTGCTCTGTTGTGCCAGGGAACTGCCATGAATATGCAGTAAGCTTGTTCTACTTTTCTCGGGTGATGGTCAGTACTGGATGCTTTGGGAGCGGTGAAAGAAGAGAGGGAACTCAAGGTGAGGCTTAGCTTAAACCTTGCTTAGCCTCCCAGTTTGTAGGGCCCTCCCATGCCAGAGGTTGCAGCCTGAAAATCACGTTTAATAGCCTCTTCTTCCGTAAATTTGCCAATACTCCTACAGTTCCAATCTCTGCAGCAGCCTGTAGCAGTGAGTTTCATAGTTTCTCTAATCAATAACCATGTACTGTGTGAAAAAATTTCTTTTTACTTAAGAAGTCTCTGCCTGAGTCACTTGCTGGTTGAATTATGTTTTGGATTCCTGAATAGTGAAAATAAGTGAATAGTCATTTTCCTGATCATCTTTTCCACAAGTTCATGATTTTGTAGATCTTTGTTGTATTCTCCTTCACATCTGTCCTTCTCAAACTATGTGTTCATTTTCTTGTGTCAACTTTATTACAGTCTTCTTTATGATAACTTTTATGACAGAATGTCATGATGGAATTCAGAATTTGGAATACCAAGGATGTGTGAAGAGGCATAGTGTTGGCTTCCCCTTAGTTCTGTATTCTTTCTTTATTCAGTGTTAACATTCTGCCAGCTTTCTTTGATTGGTGCTAATTAGTCAGATAATGCTTTCCAAAAATCTTTAGAGAAAAAATTATCTCCCTTATCCAGGCTATAGTAAATAATTCTGAGCCCATCCTTCTCAGGTTTTGTTTGTTTGTTTTATTTTTGGTTTGGTTTGGGTTTTTTATATGGTGTGTTATTTTGTGTTTATCTGCATAGGCTTTCATTGGCTGTATTATTATCACCTGTTAATTCAGTATACTTTCTGCAAGTTGTTACAGTGAATTTAATTCTGACTTCCTATAGACAATTTTATGTCATCACAAATTTTTCTCGCGTCCCTATTCCACACTTCTTCCAGATTGTTTGTCTGTTGGATACACCAATCCTAGTGTAAATCTGGAAACTTCTCTATATTGTAAAAACTGGCAAATTGTTCCTAATGGTTGCCTCCTATCTGTAGCAAGGCAATCCACAAGAGGCGTCAGTCCCTCTATCTTATGAGATACTACTTTCTCTAAAAGTTATTGGTGAAGGACATTTGAGAACTGTTTGGAAATCCGTGTGCACTGTTTTGTCTGTATGTTGACTGAATTTTGAAAAAAAAGTGTAATAAATGTGTGAATTCACATAGGCGTAAGGAGATGTAATTAACATTGACATAAATACAAGTTGTCCTAAATGTGGCAGGGAGTTTCATTAAGAATGTGGATATGATTGTACCAGAATAAAATATAACTCACCTACATATAACATGCAATTTTGGGCTCAAAGGTATTTAATCTCTTACGTTTTAAATTCTTCATAGTATTTTTAATACTTAATTTTAAATACTTAGTTTAAATACTTAATAGATGCATTCTTTATGCAGAATGTTTTTGCAGCATATCAATTATTAAAACAAACCACACTGAAGCTCAGTAGGGCTTGTGCTCTTACATCAGAAATGGAGAAGTTAAATATTATTCACATCCTTTGGCATAATACAGGACTGATTTGATTTGCGCCATCCTAGGTTTGAACTTGGAATTGTAGCTACTACAGAACTTTTCCTAGATCCTCTTTATCAACTTTGTAAGTATAAAGAAAAACACTTTGCGACACTTGTGAAAGCTGAAATTTTGCAGCCTGTAAGTGGAACACGGTAGCTACTTCTTTGCTGAACAGCTACTGACTGGTCTAGGAAAAATTGAGGTTGATTTAAAGGGAAAGAAGCCCTAAAATGAACAGGCAAAATGTGAAGTTTTATTTTCAAAGCTAACAGAAGCCAGCAGTGAGCTCAGGGAGACAGCTTCAATCTCTTCCCACTCCTGGCCCGTTGTACTGGCTCCTGTACTGCCCTCTTCCCTGAGATGATACACTCTGTGGCTGCTCTGTGAACATCTGGAGAGCTGGTTCAGATTAAAAGTAGCCTTATGAGGATGGGGAGAGGTAAGGTTTAGTCACTGTTAATCAATGAGTTTCTTTTTCCTTTTCACTGCAGAATGGAAGGGAAGAGAAACAGGTGGCTGGAGAGAAGTTATGACTATTTAAGATGCCATCCTTTTTTGTTTTGTTTTTGTCATTGGTGGGGTTTTTTTTCCCCCTGAATACATCTTTTGGTTCTTTCTAAGGGTGCTTATCTGCAGCAGTTTACGTTGGTCAGTGTCAGGACTGTCCACTGTCACATGCTCTTCCTTCCAACTAGCTTTTCTGATTCCATTGCTCATTGCGCAGCCAAACAGAAGGCCTCTTCAAAATCTGTTTTTCAACAGAAAGCTAAAAAAAAAAAAGTTTCACTCCTCAGCCTGCTGTTTGGTTTTGTGCAAAGGTAAGGTAGGGGACATAAACATGCAGCAGACAGGAGAATGGGACCATTGTAGATCCAATATAGATCCTGTTAAGCTTCTTGTAGGACGGGACCCTTAGAAGCAAAATAAGGGCTTGAAAGAAGCGGAACAGACTTGGCAATGCAAGTAGACTTGATTGTCAGGCTTTGTCTGCAAAGGATTGTTGGTGGGTGATGAAGAGGTGTCTACCGAGACCTGCCTTTAGGCTGAAGCAGTACTGAAAGTTGTGTTGTAAATTCACTCTATAAAGGAAGGGGTAGAAGAGAAACCTCTCGTGAAATAACTACTTCAGATGAATGCATCTGTTGAGAGCTATCATGTATATGCTTTTCATTTCCAATATCCAAACTGATGACTTAAGAGTGCGATTTTTAGAAAGGATGCATTGAGTTGATGATATAGAGTACCTGTCACTGTGTAGCTCATATTCATTCCTACCATATTAGAACTAATTATGGTAAGAAGAAAAAAAACTTATCTGCTGACTTTTTAGTTATAGAAACAGAAAAAAGATGAAGTGCCCTCTTTCAAAAAACACTTTATTTTCTTGTTTCTAAAATGCATTCATTATTTGAAAGAAAAATCGTATCTCCAATGGGTGACATAGCCATGGAGTGTTTGCAATTTAGAAGAGAGCTAATTAAGTGCTCCTCGTAGCATAAGATGAATGTTATTTATTTACTGAGATCACTTAGGCATCAACAAATAATGTTAATATTACAGAGTGTTATGTGACTCTTTATAAAGAACCAATTTTGAAGAAATTAAGTATGACCAGACTACAGGCACAGCTGTGCTTGTAGCTCGTGTAAGCATATACAATCTACCTTGAAATAAGCCACCCTTTTTTTTTAGTAGTACTGTAACTTCAAGTCACCAGAATATTCGTCAAGGTCCTCTAACAGGTTTCTGCTGACTTCTGTGCCATTAGTATTCTCTTCCTATAAATAAGTGCCTGGGATAGCTGCTTCAAGCCAGCTTATGGGGACATGTCCAAACAAAAGCAGTAATGCATGACATATGCCCTAGTTTGTATTATTTCTTTAAATTAACATGTTGTTTAGAACATGATACAGGCAGCAAACTGGTGATATGTAGGCCATCTAAAATCTTTCAGGTTTTTAGTCACCTCTAAATTGGGTTGTATTCACGTTACTCCTGAGTCTGAGATGAAATGCATTATTGCTGTTACATGGAGTCATCCAGTCCCTCATGTTTCATAAATATGACTGGAAGACATTCATCCAGTAGTTAAGCTATAGTGCGGTTGTTTATATTTTCTCCAACTGACTTAATGCCAATTTCTTCATCCTGACTCTTGTGAAATTATGTAGAAATAACAGTGCTTTAATATATGTTATGAAATTGGAACATACATTTTAAGTAGTGACATTGGAATGCTTTGCATTAGAAACTAGCGAGTGGCCTCTGCTCTTCTGAAGATCAGATGCTTAAGTAAATTACCATTTTCCTATGGAATAGAGAGGCAGAAATTAACACTTTGAGATGGACTCTGCAAGTTCCACAAAATGTCAGTAGAGTTCTTTTAGGTGTAGAAATAGTTTCAAACATTCTTTCAGTGTATTTGTGTTCCTGGAGAGTCCAGGTCAGTCCTTATAACTCATGTAAAATTACTGTTCTGTAGTAAGATTTCTCTGGAAACTTTGTGCTTTGTTTTAGTTTTACAATACCTGCCTCTTGAAATGCCAATGTGCTTGTATTTGTTAGAATATATCTTCATTAGGAAATACAACTTGTGAACAAAAACATGTATCATTTTGCTTCTCTTTGCGGTTTAAAGTGGGCTAAATAACAAGATGCTTGTGTTAGTTCTTTTTATGACAGATATTTAGGTGGTCCTCTATGTTCCTGTTCTTCCTATAAAATAATTTGGACTGCAAAAAATTCTTTACTGGCAGTCTGCACCTTGGCTAATTGGTGCTGAGGATGTCACTAGTCAGGTCTGAGCAACCTCCCGCTGCTGGTTTCCCAAGTTACAAATGAGAATTAGCTGCTGACAGCCGGCCAAATAACTTCAGCAAATACCTTGGACAATGGGCACTGAAAAGCACCAAGTCTGTGAAATCAGTGGTTTATGGACACTGAAGCATTCCTGAGGATCTCTTAAGCTGAGCCACATGGTGCTCAGCTAGGAAGTTGATTGATGGTTTTACAAAGAAAAAATGTTTATGAAAGAATGCTTTTCTTACAGATTATCCTGCATTAATATATATCTGATGTGCCTGGCAATGTTTCAACAACTGGATGTTTGCCAAGACTTGACGCTCTTGCAAGACACAATACAGTTTGTGTCTAGCAGCACAGAGCTTTTTGGTTTATGATCCTGTTTTTAACGATGCAGACACTTTCATATGAATCGTCCTTCTCTAAATCAATTACACTTCTACATTGTGATTGTTACATGTTCAGTTGTTTATCTGGGCTGAAGTGGAGTCCATTTTTGCAAGTTTTTGCTTCTTTTCCAGAATTTCAGTCTTATTATATCATTCTGTTTCAGTGATTGGAATAAACACAAAAGGTACCAGAAAGGTACTCTCATGTGAAGTTGAAGAACAATTGCAGGCTCCATAGAAAATGTGCTAACCAAGTTCCCTGTTCATATATCCTGAAAATAAGCTCAGAGGTGTTTAAATACCTTTGTAAAGAAAAGTTCAGTGTTCTAGGCTGTCAATGGGAGCTGGGAACCTGAATCCATTTGTAGATCTGTCTGTAATTATTTCAGAGTATGCATTTGATATTAAATGTCCTTATTGGACTTGCTTAAAAGTGAATTTCATCAGTTCTTTTGTATAATTTCTGCTGTTAATTTCATGTATTTTGTGTGCTGTTCTATAGAGGGGGAAAAAAAAAAGCATTTATGTGCAGTGGGGAGAATTATTAAATCCTTCCTCTCAATCTGGGAGAGCAGCAAAACCTAGTCATTCTCAAACTGCGGCACAGAAATTGCTCAGGCTATGATTCCCTTATGTTAAATTTATAATTAAGGGCTGGAACAAATAAATTATTTTATTTTGAACTTTGACTTACGTCCAGCCTCCCTAATGTCACTAGTGAATGATTTTTTTTTAAGCTAAAAACTCCTCGTATGATTCAAAATGATTGAAAAGTTGCATATGCTTTCTTTTATGAGAGAGGCTTTAACAAACCATCATTGAGGCTGAATTATTTCTCGTTACTAGCAAAAGGTGGTTCGTTTAAATTGGGTTTAAGGTCATTGACAGGGCAGGTTGAAGGGGAAGAAAGAGAGGAGATATGCATTGTAGTTAAATGTGTTGGAACAGACCTGCAAAATAAAATGGAGACTGTCAGAGAGTCTCAATATTTGTTCTGTCATGCATAGAAACGTACACAGAGAGAATATGCAGAAAAACTATTGCTCCAGTGGCTTGCATTCAAGCATATGGTATGATGAATTGCTTGAAGCCCTAGTAATAAAGAATATTAACAACTTGAAGACAGAGAATCATTTAACTGTCCCATACTATTGATTATTGTCACATACTATTCTTTAGGTATAAGTAGAGGTAAACTAAAGTAGTTGGACTTGTAATTACAAGTTGCAAATTCTTGTGAGTCTGTACTTGTAGTTATGCAATGCTTGCAGTATTTATTTGCAGACCAACTCTCATGATGTGGTAAAGCAGGCTTTCCTAAAATTTGGTGCCCTATGGTGCTGGTATTCTTTTCCACCAGTATGAACCCCACTTCCTTCCTCATGGAGCCTGTGATGTCCCTGCCATGGAGGACTTGTAGCTAATCCAGCCTGGTGGCTGCAGCCAAATAAACTGAGTAGTGGCAGAGTCCTGCCTGACTTCCCCTAGGTGGGACACCCGTTTGGGTCATGCTTCTCCAGCTGGTTACTAGTATTCATGAAACTTGTGGGAACTTACTGTTGAGATTTCTAGTTTTCAGTCAAATTTGACAGAAAATGGCCAAGGAGTTCAAAAGTTGCTGGGATAGAATGATACATGCACAGCATGATCATGCAAGCCTTGTTTTCTTAGGTATTCTGATTAAAGATATATTTCTTAAATACAAGCTTAAAGAATCTGAATCCACATTGGAGACTTGAATAGGAGGATTCAGGATAACAGTATCAGGATCTAGGAACTCACTTCTTAGTAAATGCAAAACATAAGTTGTCTTAAGAAATAGAAGCTCAAACTTGTCCATTCTTCTGTATTCCTACAGACCACTGTGATTGATTTAAACTAATATTTCATAAGTAAGAGTGGCATCAAAACCCTTGTTGGAATAGTAACTCTAAACCTAAATAAATGAGGGCAAACTTCATTGTAATCCCAAGATGACTTGATATTTTGTTCAACTGGAGGAAAGGAAGGTATTTCTTTTGAAAATTTTCTTTTAAGAGGTTTCAGTTTATTTTTCTGTGCCATTCTGTAGTTAATACTGTGTGTGGTGTTATTTAACACAGTCAGTTTTGCTCGTTTCTCTGATTTCTGTTTGTGTCCGTGTGTTCACACTCATTCTTAAAACGCTTCTTTCCCATGGCTGAGCCGCAAACAGTATCTGAGCTGAGATAGTGCACATATATCTAGAGGTTCTCTGTAGGTCTCAGGGAAGTGTTTTCATCTCGTGCATCATTTTTTGGTTTATGCTTACATGTTTCACTGCATTCTGTGATCCTTATTTCGAATTTACGGTATCCTTTTAATTTTCTTTTGAGGCAATATTTTGAAATAGGTAATTGTTTTCTGTATTTCACTAGCGGGTGGAGGTAGGAGAGAGGAAATACTAGAAAGGAATCTTTCTGAAGGTATGGTAAACTCAAAAAGGCACTTTATTCCCATCTCTATTAACCAACTGTTTCCCTTCCTAGAAAAAAAATGAAAAGGTGTTCAACATGTTCTAAGTTGCAGCCAAATTGTTGTTATTGTTGTGTAGGGACACAAAGACATGTTATGCTATGACTTACGAGTCACTGTAAACCTTTATTAGATTATTTGTAAATTAGAGCACATGACCCCAGGCTAAAGCTCATGTTGTTAAAAAGGAATTATTGGCAGTCAAAACATGCTGTGTACGAAAAGACATTTCTCCCATTTCTAAAACAGAGGAAGAACAGACCTTTCATTGGGTTTCTTCTTGTCTCTAGCATTGCTAAAGCTTGTTTCCATATGTAGAGGTGACAAATGGCATATGTATATGCAGCATGTTTCCTCTGCAACAGTGCAGAATATATGATAGTATACATTTGTATTTTTTTTAGTCGTGCTTTGGGTTAGATATTTGATGACTTTGTAGTGCACTGTATGTATTTTATTTCTTTATGCAACTTAGTGATATGCATTTTGGCATTTTTAGTAAAACTGCTCTACAAAATATCCCATTTATCATAATCAGAAAATACCAGTATATGCAAAAAAGTACTCCTTTAACTATTGGATCATATTTCTTTCAGAAAAAGGAGGAACGTTTCTGAATAGCATTTGTGTTTGATTTGTGATGCCTTCAGAAAATATATTTTGGAATTCATCTTCAGGGCTCATAGGGTCCTGAAAGAAAATGATTCCTTGAGTTCTTGTAAAGATAATTTATTTGTGGAATTCTGAAGCCACGTATCAGTCGTAGATTTCTATGACTTAATTGCAATGCTACTATTAAGTGGATTAGTCATCGATATGCTGTGCTAATATTATTGTAAGTGTTGAAAGGCTGAATATTTTAGTAGTGACAACAAAAGAAAAACCTCACTCAATACTTCTGACTCTTTGGCCTGAAACTTATTTACAAGGAATTGTTTTCTTAGTATCACTGCCCGTTGCAGCTTCTATAATCAAACTGAACAAAGTCATATAATGTGAGTAGCACTTAGCAGTAAGAGAATTCACAAGATTTTTGTGCTTGTTCAGAAAAGACATACCTGGTTGGTAAGCTGTTCAAAGAATTTATCTTTTTATTTTTGACTGGTGAAGATTTTATGTAAGACTGACTGAACTGCTGCTGCCTGGAAGAATTTTTCTCCAAACTGATTTTCCCCTGCCCCTTGAAACATCTGGTAAGCAGTCGCAAGAGTACCATACCAGACAAATCGCACCACTCGCCCTAACTGCCGTGGTGTTTTCTGTGTTCCTGTCCCAGTGATGTGTTGCTGTAGCACATGTGCACACACTGCAGTTCCAGCCTTCCCTCCATGCTCCTTTCCTTTCTAAAATCAAATACACATCCTCTCCTTAATCACCTATAAACTGGTGCTTTGACATGCCCATTGTGGGTTGGATGAGTCTCCTAAAACTGAACTCTTTGTCAAATGATGAAAAGTACTCCTGATGGAAAAGCCATCTCGAGAAACAAAAGAACAAGTAATAACAGCACTGTTCCTCAAACATTAAAACTGCTGTGCATAGAAGTAGTATTTGAAATGCAATTACTTGGTTTGAAGGGAAATGTGGTCTAATGTTAGGGATAACTCATTAAAGAAGTCTTTAAGGCAAGTGTATTATTTTTTGTCATGATTTTCCTGATGATGGCTTTCTAGCAGTTACTGCAGCTGAGCAGCTGTTGTAAGATTTGTGAAGTTCAATACCTTTATAAATTTTTTCCTCAAATGACATCGCTGGGTTGCGTCTTTCAGAGCTAAATATAGGATGTAGAAGTGTTGGTAATAGGTATAAGGAACACATTACAGAAAATTTTAAATGAAGACAAAGGTAAACTTGTATAACACTCGTAGACTTCTACTAAGTGTTTAAAGAAAAACTATTTAACAAATAGGGATATTATTAGATAATTAGATTATTAGATGTGATATTGATTAGATATTGATAATACATATTATCAATAATTTTTTAAATTTTTTTTCCTAGTGTCATCTACTCTTTTTTTATAGATGGAATAATAAACTATTTTTCTGAGTGACTAGGCTCTTGTTTGAATTCTAGTCTTGAAAAGATTCAGTAATTGCCGTTTGGATATTCTTTTGATAAAGGTTCCCGAATAGAAGCTCATCTCTCTTAATTTTGATTTAATTTGTGTTCCTATATTGACATATAATAAGTTGATCAAAAGGTAAATTGTTCTCTAGAATGAGACTTTAATGGGTGTTAATCTGTATGAGAAAAATACATTAATAGCTTTCAAAACTCTTGAATGATTTCACTTTGACCTCCCTGTGGACATCTCCAACAGATTTTAATTGCGTTCTGATTATGATATATTTTGGTGGTGTATCACTGAATACTTAATAAATTTAGATTAAGGTGATTACACACCAAAGAGGCTCTTGGTACTCAGTGAGCATTCAGTAGATATACTTAAATGACTTCATGATTTAGAATTAGGGAAACTATATTACTAGTTCTATACAAGCATTCTCCTTTTTGGTCAAGTTGACCCATTTAGAGTTGCAGAAAAAATACCATCCATTTGAGAAAATATTTTAAGTAATACTGAACATTAAAGCAGGGTTTTGTCGAAATTGGGATTATGATGTTATTTCTATCTGTAGCCTATCTAATTTTTAATGTATATTTTCCTGATTATGGTTTTTCTCTTAAAAAAAACAAAAACAAAAAACACCACTTTAGTTTTGAGGTTACTCAGTGACTTGCTGCTGAACTGTTTTAGCTTATAATCAGGTGCAGCAACAGGTTGACACACTTGCAGATACAGGCCACATTATTCTTAATGAATGAATGGTGTTATCTACAGTACTGTGAGGATGTAACGTTAGATAAGGATTATCATCCTCAGAAACAGTATTTACACGTTACCCCTCTGTATTGCTGGCTTATGGAATTGGGGTCCCCTAAGTGCATTCTGTGTATAGCTGACCGCCTTGTCCTTGCACATGCTGAGCGTTTTCCCTGCTTTCTTTTATTCTATGAGGTAGCAGTTTGCCAGATTCTTCAGCTATTTTCTCACTTCGTGCAAAGAATAATTGTAAATAAAATCAGTCTTTTACTTAGAATTCAGTACTTCAACTTAAGATGACTGTGGTATATAGAAAGATTGCTGAAAAACAAAGCAAAACAAACATTTTTTTATTAAAGTATTTTTGTAGTCTGTATTGCCATTTGAAGTTTACATTATTATATCTTGGCTCATAACTTAGTGTGAAACAAAGCATTTGACACTTTTATATTTGTCACTTACAGTGCTTTATTCTTAACTCTGGGGGTTTTCTTGTGATCAGAACATGTAACATTCTAAAAGATGTCTCTCCTAATCCTGGGATATGTAGCAGAGCAGAGATTATTTATTCATTCTTGTTAGCTTTTCAGTCAAAGGCAGACATAAGCTATCTTCTTTCTTTGATTGCATTTTAAAATTTCAACATTTTATTATAAACCAAATTATTTCCAACTAATTTTCAGGTAATTTTTAAAATGTCATCTGTAAATAGCCAAAATGTGGTTTCTTTCTACTCTAGCTGTTAACCTATTAAAAAAAAGTCAGAAGCATTGCATGAAACAAGACTATAGGATTCAACTCTCGAAAATGCAAGAAATTTGGGCAGGAGAATGCTTTCCGGAGGATGACTTTCCATGTCAAATATCTCTAATGTGCCCTGGTAGCTTGTGTGCAAGCTGCTGTTGTAAAATTTGTAAGTTATTCTCTTTCTGAACTCAGATTAAGAGAGTTATTTAGCTTGGCTACAAACTTTTTTAATGATTGAAACTTGATATGCCATGTTACTTCCCAAGAATTAGTTTCCATGAAAACATGTTGTTTAAATTAATCCAAAATCATTAGCATTACAGAGATGGATACTCAGTAAAAAGCCTCCATTAATTAGCACTGCATCCTGTAATATGCCTACAGCTCGTGACCATTTCCTTGAATTTGTGCAGTGTGTGACCCTTTGCATCTGATACTTCATCTACAGCAGACTGATAGCCTATGTTTTGGTTTTAAAACAGTAAGCATATGTTGTAATGAGTGGCACGTTACTCTTCGTTTCCCAGTGAATTCCTAAGTCATAAACAAGATTTCTCATATGCCTCATTTTGAATTCAGAGTTCAAAGCAGGTTTCTCATTTGTGTTTTTACAATAGGCATAAAAATAATAAATTCTAGTTCTTCAGTTTTTAAGTTATGGAAATTTTGCTCTTTCTCTTTTCAGTAACTAAAGAGTATTTCTGCAGGGTGCTAGACCGACCCTTCTGGTGGAGGGTCAAGTACTCTTTCTCTGCTTATAGTACAAGAACAACATGAGCATATCAATAGTTCACAAAGTGTATTTATGAGGCATAGAGCTGAGAACAGTAATTCCACGCTTCAGGGACCTGCATATCTGTATGCTGTATACAGGGCTGCAAAACAGCAACTCTAAACTCAGGCCTGTCTGTTTTCTGAAATAGGTTTCCTTTGTGTTTAAGTCCCTTTTTGCAAAACCCATTCCCTATGGTCACCCAGTCCTTTATGCTTTATTCTCTTGATGCATGTACCACTGCCTATGATTAAGCTTGCTTCTTGAATAATGTTCTTGGTTCAGCAAAGAACTAATTAACATCAGGTAATTCTGTCCCTGATCATTAATACGCATAAGACTTCTATTCTGTTAACTTAGGCGGTAGGTGTCCACGGTCTCTGGAAACCAACTTGATTCTTGTAGGATGTCTGTATAAGGAATGGCAAATTTCAGTTTAATCTTTTTTTCAGCTGGCAAGTGTAATGATTGAGTGGAATTTTTTATTTTTTTTCATTTGTGCAAGAGCTAACGTTAAAAACAGGCCATTGTGTAGGTAACACGCATGCCTGGAAATAGGAGGGTCATAGGCAGGTGGCCAGCAGAAAAAGCACAGACTTCTCTCTTAAAGAACAACTTCCTCATCCCTCAGCCTGAGAAATAGGACCAGCTCATGAAATTCAACTACGGTTTTTTCCCTCCAGTTTTTTCAAAATCCTTTCCTCCCCTTTCTCTTCAAACTGGCTACAAAACACAATTTATCATCATGATATATGGTATCATTAATCCTCCTTGAAAGCAAGATGCATAGTGCTGCAATGTTGGCACTGAGCAAACTTCTCTGGCCCGACTGTCTTGATGCCCTTTTGAGTCTCTGTTGTTCTAGCAGAATGAAACTGGACCCATAAAAGTTTAGCTATCATGCTGTTTGCAGCAGCAAGTGACCTATTATACTGTTCCCTTCCCCCCTCGCTCCCCCCTTTGCTAACGCACTATAGCTACAAAATGAGCAGACAGGGCTGCTAGTTTATGCTCTAGCAGTAAGCTATTAGGAACAGAGGTCCCTATAGGGGTAGAATGACCTCTTTTATAAGCAAGGACAAGGGTTTGCTTTGTGGGAGAGAGAAACCTCTTATGCTCTCTTTGGTGTTTAATGATCAGTTGGCCCTATCTGCTGCCTGCTTTTTATTGGGAACTCCCTAACTATTTTTTTTAATTATTGTTAATACCATACAAAGAAGAAATAATTTTAACTAAACTTTTACTACTGTCACAAGCTTTCTTATTCCTTATTTCAAAATACTCCTTGTATCAACATACTTTGCTTATCAATGTAGTCACAGAAGTGCACAAAAGGAACGATATTTGATACAAATTGTAAAACTGCTAAACCCTACAACAGTCACAGGTTACAACTTCCTTTGTAAATGCCTTGACGGTGAAGCATTCGCTGCAAAAGGAGCAGTTCTGGTTTTGAGACTTTTATGCAATGAATTTATATAAATAATCAGTTTCATCAGTTTCATCTTTCAGATGCATGACTTTTGAAAAGGAAAACCTTGAATAAATCCATTTGTACCTTCCACTTTCATAACCACAGAAGATAAAATGGAAAGCCACCGTTAGTCATACGGCTATTAGATTCTTCTATCAGACTTCACATCTAAATATGAAGCAGATGGTAGAGTATCCTTACATTAAAGTTAGCTTGATGTTACTGAAGAGTAGACAGGTAGCTGGGCCAGAACATTTCAGTGTGTTGTTGTTCTGGTAAAATCTCCAAAGTAACCCTAAAAATCGATGTGAAAGGTGGTAGTAGAAGTGTTTGCATATGTTTTGTTGTTGGGCGGGAGGGGGAATTTTTATTTTTTTTAATTTTGTGCAAAACCAGAAAGCTTTGTGATTGTAACTTAAAAGTAATTAAGAAAAGTTCTTATTGAGCAGACCTAATGCTTGTTATTTTTTTTACTATGGTCGAGCTCTGATTTGACTTTGTAAGTTACATGAAATAACACAAGAAATATGAATGCACTTTGAGGGGAAAAAATGTATAAAGCAAAATTTTTGAGATTTATTAACACATTTTCATTGAAATAGAATCAAGCTGTTTCTTAAGCTCTTTTGCATTGAGCTTCATAAGCTATTTCTTGAACTCTTCTGCGTCAAAGATCATTTAAGCTCTGATTACAACTTATTATATAAGTAAGTGAGATAGCATGTTTTACTTTTTGGAAAGAGAACTTAATCTAACCAAAATTCAAGGGATGTTTCATATTTTTGAAAAAGCAATTGCCAGAAGAGCTAAGGGGGTCCAAGGCACGATTAATTTTTCTGTTTTGGAGTTTGCGGATATAGCCCAAACTTTTTTCCATTGGTTGGCAGGATCAGGAATTTGTTGTAAGTACCTATGTCACGTCTGTGGTAAACGATTCTTTAAATCAAGTTCCAGTTATGGCTTCAAGTAGTTTAAGAATTTCATACCATGAATATATACTAATGTATAGAATGTATATAAATACATGAGAACTTTGATCATTTGTGGGTGCAAACATTTACTTAAATTAAGCATCTTGGCAAGGAGAAAGAAAAAGTATCTTGTACTTCCTTACTAAGTGTAGTAGACAACATTGCCAAACAGAATCTTCCAAAGTGATATTGTTGAGTGTTCTACTTTTAAAATAATGTTATCCTACATAGGTGGAATAATCTGAGTCAGTGTAACTTGGTCTGTATGTCACTTCATATTAGTTCCCAAACACATTTGTTCTCAAAAACATGTAGACCATAAAAGTTACTGTGTTCATTTCCTAAGCACTCTAAGAGATGTGTCATCCTGTGGGCAGTAGAAACCACAACTGCTTTAAAGACTTGTACTGAGCTAAGCACTTGCAAAACATAGCTGTAGTTTTTGTAACTGCAGACTGACATCCAGAAGTAACAGAAATAATCTTTCAATGAGAGGCTTCCAAGTGTGCTGAGAGTGCCGGCTGATGTCATTATGAGGCTGTTCTCTCTCATCATTCAAAGGGCATGACAATCAGGGGAGATTCTTGATGACTGGAAAAAGGGAAATGTCACCCTGCCCTTCAGGAAGAGCAAGAAGGGGGATCTAGGGAACTACGGGGCAGGTGAACCTCACTTTCTATGGGGCAAACTCTCCTGGAAGCCACTTCTAGGCACACGAAGGACAAGGTGTTTGGGAACAGCTAACGTAGATTTACCAATGGCAAATCATGTGACTAGCCTGAGTGACTTTTCTGACAGAATGTCTGGCTTTGAGAAGGAGGGGAAAGCTGTTGAGTTCTGGTGTTTTGGGGTGGGTTGGTTTGGGGTTTTTTGGGGGCATAGGGGATTGTTGGGTTTTTTGGTTTTGGTTTTCTGGGTTTGGGGTGGAGGGGTTTTTTTGTTTTGGGATTTTCTGTTTTGCTTGGGGTTTTTTTTCTTTTTTGGTTGGGTTTTTTTTTTTTACCTTGAATTTAGCTAGGTCTTCAGCATAGTATCCTATAATATTATTAGATTGGTGAGATATGGGCTGGGTAAGTGGATGGTAAGGTGGCCGAAAGAATTGGCTGGACTGCTACGCTCATAGGGTGGTGATCCATGGTATAAAGTCTAGCTGGTGGTTACTAATGACATTTCACAGGGATTGATACCGGGGCCAGTATTTCATGCCTTTATTAACAATGTGGACAGTGAGATAGAATGCTTTTTGAGCAATTTTTGAGCAATTATACCAAATTGGGGGAATAGTTGACTGGCTGGAGGGTAGGGCTAATATTGCAAGGGACTTCAACTGTCTGGAGAAACGGACTGACAATAACTTCAGGAAGTGCAACAAAGGCAAGTAAAATGTCCTGAATCCAGGACAAAAGAACACCATGCTGCAGTATGGATGTGGAAAGCTGAGTGGCTGGAAAGCAGCTTTGCGGACCTTGGAGTTCCTTTTGGCAAGCTGATGAACGTGAGTCAGCAGAGAAACCCCTATGCAATTATCAGCTGTGTCCTAGATGCTATTAGCAAGAGTGCAGCTGCAGGGCCAGGGGAGTGACTAGTGTCTTGTATTTGGCAATTATGAGACCTCACGGAGGCAGCGCTCAGTCCAATTTGGGGCACCCGAGGACCAGGCTTACTGACATACTGGAGTAGTTCAGCAGAGGGCCGCTGAAATGATTAGGAGGATGGAGCACATGAGGCATGAGAAGTGGATTTGTTGAGCTTTTGAAGAGAAATCTAGGAGGAGATCTTACTGCTGTCTACGAGTGCCTAATGGGAGGGTGTAGAGAAGGCAGAGCTGGACTGTCTTGTAGTCAGACAGGTCTTACAGAGATAGGATGAGAGGTAACAGGACAAGTTGGAACACAGGAAATTGCAATTAGGTGCAAGGAAAAATATTTTACCCTAAGGGTGGTCAAATATTGGAACAGATTACTCAAAGTGGCTGTGGTATTTCTGTCCTTGGAAATATTGAAAACACAACTGCACAAGGACCTGAGCAACCTCATCTGATTGGACCTGATTTGAGCAGGAGATTGGATTAGATGACCTCCAGAGGTCCTTCGCAACCTAAGCTATTCTGTGATCCCACAAAAAGAAATTTTCACTGTGTGTACAGAATTGCCTTTGCCTTTTGGCTTTCCTGATGACCACATAAAATGGGATTTGTTCAGGCTTTTAAATTAAGTCACTGTGTGTAGCAGACCTGCATGTAATACTAATCAGCGCTTCAAGGCAATTTATACTATTAAAGAGATATTTAAAAACTATTGATTATGACTCTAATAGTGACAATTCAGAGAACTATTTTTCTGGTCCTCGTTTTGATGTGCACTAATGCTGAACAGACTTTCCTGCCATTGCTTCCTCCTGTGTTCTGAAGGGTTAGTTAAGCCAGTTATGCTTTTGCTAGGTGTTCTCTTAACAGGAGTTTTGGGGATCCTAGCGATTTCTCCAAGCGTTGCATTCCGGTAGGTCAGCCAACACTCATGATGCCGTTCAGATCTTGTTCTGCTATTTGTGGCAAGCAGTAAGAAAACAGGAGTGTACAATTGTCCTTCACTTCCCTAAGACTGTCCAGGAGGGTGAAAAAATAGATCTTTTGAAAAAAGGAAATATGTTTGGGCGTAATAAAGATCCTCTAGAAAGTCAGACTATAAGACACTTACCTAGAGCTTTGTCCCTTAAAGTAGAAGTGAGACTGTGATGGGACCAGTTTGGATGTAGCATGTTGTGAGCAGAGCTGCAGGACTGCATTCTCCTGAATGATACCTTGCTGAATCATAAGCTGACCCACACTTTCCAAAGTACAGAAGAAACGTTGATCCATTAAATCACAGCCTGACAGCTTGTCTCTTTCACCAGCTCTGTACCTACACCTGTCTTTTTTTCTTCGGTCTACTTTTTTTGTCATCTGCTCGCCAGATATCCTGCAGTTTCTAGTTGTGACAGTTAGGTGTGAGTTACTTTGTGAGTCTGGGATAGGGTGTGTTTGTACAGCATTTTGTGTAGCTCCATTCTTGCTGTCCTCTACAATCCCTGTGTATATACAGATCAAATAGGGATTTCTGGGTGAACTGGAAACAAATACTTCCAAAACTCCATTAGCACCAGTGAGTTGCTCCCAGTTCACTTCACTTTTTCAGGAAATCCCTGCCACAGGAACTTTTGGTGGTGATTCATGTGGTTGAACTGACTGTCTAAGGGGAGGCCTGGACTCACATGGTGAATCCATGCTTGCAAAGTACTTCAGAAGTATAGGAGGAATTTGATTCCCTCAAATCTCAGTTGCTGTTTAAACTTGCATTATATTCAGGTTGATAGTGGTATGGTATGTACACAGATGTTTTCCCAGTTTCTCAGTTAAGGCACTGATTCAGCAAAGTCATCTAGCACATGCACTGTATCAAATATGTAAATAGTGCCTGTAAAACCCATGCTGAATAAATAAGGGGAAACTCAAATAATTGAAGAGAAAATACATTTGTGTAGGGTAAGCTCATTCTGAACAATGAGCACATTTAAAATGAATTGGATTTTTCCAAGCCTTTCTCTCTGTCTTTGGCTATGATTTTTTTTTAATTCTAAGAGTGTGATCAGGAATGGCAGGGTCAGATTGATTGTCCTCATGTCTGTAGGCAGTTTTTCACAAACATTTAAGTCAGACCTCCCCTTGGCAGATGGTCTTTCAGATTTCTGTGGTGCAGTGGGAGAGGTATTCTATGGTCTGTACAGCACTGCAGGCTGCCCTAAGAATTCACTGTTGGAGAAGGAATAGTAAGGAGGTCAAGCAGTTATTGATAAGCATATGTGGGCTACTGAGGTCAGAATTGGGGGCCTCCCACTGAGGCAGCCTGCAGAGGATTGTGCTGCTGGAGAAGCCACTCCTCTTCACATTAGAAAATCTCCCAGGAAAGAGAACAAGAAGAAGGGAAGGAGAAGAAAGAAATAAGGGGATTTTGTGATTGAATTTCATTTGTATAAAGGTACAGCAGGTTAACAAATAGGAGAATTTCAGCGGGATTAGTGTCTGATATTTTAACACCTTCAGATGTTTTTGTAGTTTGAAGTAAAGTCATTTTTTCAGATGGAGTACATTTCCCTTCAATTTAAAAGATGTTTACTACTGCTGAAAACAGTGTTTACAATAGTGGCATGAGGATAAAGCAAAATAAAAAACACTAGAAAATTTTTATTAAAGAAATGAATCTTCTCAAGTGCTCTCTAAAGCAGAAATGCACATATCTTGTAAGTGACAACTGTTGGATTTCTTGTCTTCTTTATGACAAGGGTTGTTTAGACTACCCCACAAAAATGAAGTTAAAACCCTTGTCAGATAATCTGCAATGAATATTCTTTATATTGAAATGTTGGAGAAGGAATAGGCTCAGAACCTCCTTAATTTACTTGGAACCTATTCTTTTTCCAACATTTATCTTTCTCAGTCATCTCCAATTACAGCAGAGCAGAGATCAGAAGCCAGCTGTTGAGGTTACTCTTCTGTGCGGGGTAGTGATGGCAGAGTGAGAAATAAACTATGAGCTGTGACCAAAGGCAGACTTGTAATTACTTGAATATAATGATAATTGGCCTTAATACTGTAACAAATGCTCTGAGTTTGCACATGCAAACTCTGCAGTTTGGATCAATTTTCTTGTTTACAAAATCAGCTTGCTTTTATTAGCACCAAAATTGCCCAGTAACAGAATGGTGAATAATCAAATGTGGTTCACTGCAAAAGAAAAGGAAAAAAATACTGTACATGGTTAGACAGTGGATCTAAATAGGTTCCTATGTAGGGCTGGAGTTTAGAGGGGAAAGGGTTTGAGTGAGAATGAGAAGTGTTGGTTCACTTTATTAATACTGTTTGAGAGATCTGTTGTTTTCTCCTCTTACCTGGTGTAAGTTTAGACTCCTAAACTCAGGATGCAAAAGGACTAGAATAAACAGCCTGACAACAGTTGACACCAAACCTCTATCACACACAGTTGTGTACAAAGTTGATTTACCCTGCTTGTAAATACTTAGCACGCGGAGCAGCTTTCAGTGTTTGAAGATCCATTTTTGTCAGCCTGAAACTGGGACATGAACTTTCTCATAAAATACAGGTGTCCATTCCCCCCATGTTAAGACTACATCCTTGGTTCTCTCAGCATGAATTATGCCCATTTCTAGTTGTTTAACACCCTGATCGGAGAGCAGATGAGACAGTTATTCCTGTTGTTGCTGATTTACTGTTACAGCTGCTTCCTCTTCTTGTGATTTAATTTGAAGTTTCAGCCCACCAGGGGGCTAATGGTCCCCACCTATGCAGTTTTAAAAGCTCACTGTTGTTTTCCACTGGAACATTATTTCCATTCCTAGCCAGTGATTTATTTTTTTCCTCAGTGTTAATCTGGTAACTGTGAGGCAGTATTCCATTAGCCATTTTCATAAAAAAAACAAAAAACAAAACCAAAACAAAACAAACCCCACCAAACCCAAAACTCATGCAACTATTTAGACTGAAAGCTTAAAAATGAGAATTACTCTGTTTTGCAGTGTTCTCCTGGCTATTGGAGACTCATATAAAAAAAACCAACAGGACATTAGGCATGATTGAGATCCTTTGTTTCTCTTATTTTTAAAAAGTATCCTATAAATCACTTCTTTTTTTCTATATCTCAGGAAAATATAGGGCAGGCGGCAAACCCTAGAGTATGTTTCATGGTGTGGTACTGCCTGTGGTGAGATGAATTCCAAAAACATTAGCAACTGCAGTGGAATCCAAGGTGTGATTGTATACTGCTAGCAGATTCTGCATACCTGATCAGGCATAGGGGAGCTCAGACTGAGTGTGACTACAAAGTTGTGACTGCAAGCTGCATAACCAAAGAGCAGTATGTCAGGAATGCTTTCCACCAGACTTCTTACAAGAACAGAATTATACGTCTCTCTCATTAACTTATTCTTGAAGCAAAACTTAAGAAGTATTGAGCTTCTTGGTTTACCTTGATTTTTAAGTATTCTTAGTTCTAAATAATAAATGGCCTTGAAAACTTTTCTGAACAAACAAAATTAACTGTGATGCTCAGCATAGCCCGCTGTCCACCTTTATTGTTATAGTGTGAGTTTAAAAGTGCCAGTCTTGAGTTCACATTTTTGCAAAGCTTCTGGTTTTCTAGGTTTGTTACTTTTTATGTGATTAAAGTCTGGGTATGTGTTTGTTTTCCTCATCTTAAGTATATATTTGTAACATAAACATTTATATTTTGCAATACATACTCTGCTGGTCCAAAGAGTGCTTTGATGAATTACACGTCTTGTAGTAGTGTTTGGATGTTTTCTTTACTGGTTCATCATTGATATTAGAAATTTAACTCTTCACTGAGTTTATGGTATCTCATCTCACTGGGAATCACAGGAGTCTTCTTCCCAGCCACCCTGTTTTCGATGGCTTATTTCTTGCTTTGGGGTGGTGAGGAGGGAGAGGGGGATTGCATTGCAAAAAGGATGGAAGCTGGGCAGACTGATAAAAAGAGGCTGCGTGAAACCTCATTGCTTTCGACTATTATTAAAGGGTGGTGCAATCTTTCCCCTCTTTGAGCAGGAGGATAGTATTACCAAATATCAGTGTTCAAGGTCACTGCTTTTTACAATATAAATCAAATATACTACTTCCTAAAGCCCTGATTGATGGAAAATAAAGTATTAACTGCCCAGAAACAGGTTTTCCAACACTATCACTCAATTATGCAGTGGTCACTAACCTTTTCAGGACAACCTTAATATTGCATTGCTAATTGTATAATTTAAAGAATACAGGTTTTTAATAGTTATTCCAGGAGGATTATTAATCACTGTGCTTTAGAGCAATTTTTGCTTATTGGAAGCTTACCAGTTAATAAGTTAACTACTAGTAACAACCATTAATGCAAACTCTTTGCTTGGGTAATGTAACTTGTGGTGTTCAATGAATTAGACTCAAAAAATAGAGCAAGTACGAAACTTGACTGCCTTGCTGTAGAGGCAGCACAGAATTAGTCATCGGCTGTGAATGTTAATCACTCCACAGCAATGATAATTTACAGCATTGTTGTAGCACTCTTGTGCTCATAAAATGAACTTAATAACCCACTGCTACCCCTGGGATAAGCCTTCCTTCTCCTTCCCTCCCCCTTGCAATTGAATACCCAGTCTGGCTGCATAATAGCCTTGTGAAATACTGCATTAGAAAGAGTGAGCAGCTGTATGATAAAATAAACAGCTCTAAAACAGATTTGTTAATTATCTCTTTCTTTTATTCACAGAGGGTGTTTGTGAGATATGGCTGACCAGTGAAGACACAGGGGCTTACGGCAGAGATATTGGCACAGACCTCCCTACGCTTCTGTGGAAGCTGGTTGAAGCTATTCCTGAGGGAGCTATGCTGAGGCTTGGCATGACAAACCCTCCCTATATTTTAGAGCATCTGGAGGTAAGGAAGAAAAGAGAATCATTTATATGCCGGCATAGACATTCATTGAGTGAGTCAGCATGGAACCTTGTGTATAGTGCATTTCATTTTAAGCTGTGGCTTGAAAAAATTACGGATTTCAAGTAAATTTATAGAATTAGACTAATAGTGTTAAGCCATTTGCCTGACAGAGCAAGTTATCGAGATAATAAGATATTCAAATCATTTTGGAATGATAATATTACTGAGGTCTCTGACCTGTGGAGCTTTATTATAGCGACGTTGCATTTGTGTGTATGTCTAGTGTTTCCAAGAAGTAAAAGAAATGTCATTAGCAGGCGATGGACTATGGGATTGAATTTGTCTTCCTGCTACACCTCAGACAAATATTTCCAGAAACACTATGCTGGTCTCACTCAACGACATATTCATTATCCTATGTCAAATGCTATTCTGAGAGTGTGTAGAGCTTCCATGATAAGAAATGGAAAGTCTAAGTGTAATCTGTGTTAAAAAAATTGTAACAAAGTAGTTCAATGAGATCAGAAGCAACAAAGTGTACAACAATGTGAATTTGAAAGAATATCGTATGTGTGCAGAGCAGGAAATGAGAGTTTTGTCTCAAATATAGGTTGATTTGGTTGGATTCTGTCGCCAAATTAATTTATTGAAATTCATAGGAACTGTTTATAAGAAAGCACCTAACTTTAAAGAGGAGGAAACAGCAAGGAAGGATATAGCTTAAGGTAAATTCTGTAACCATCTGCATCGGCAATGTTCAGATAAATAGGTGGTGTCCATGCTGCTTTCCCCAAGATGTTACAGAATTAATAGTTGCACTTACATTTTCTTAAGATGTCAAGGACAGTATTTTCTCACCAGAGTGCCATAACTGCATCTCTCCCCGTTGAAGCGCATGGGCTAGAGGAATTTAATCTTGATAGGAATAAGCAGTTTTTCATTTCAGCAGCTAAAGAATAGAAGCTGTAGAAAACTGCAAGAAATTTCACAGGCTGTTATTTTATTCTTTTGTTTAACATACACTTCACTAAGATAGAGTCTTAACAACACACTAAACAGAAATCTTTAGGAAGTCGTTTGGTTGTGTTTTTTAGAGCTTTGCATTCTGTCTTGAACTCTCAAATCTGTCACAAGTTTTTCTTCTGTTTATTTGAACTTTTTTCAGCATCTTGTACAAAAGCAAATCAAGCTTTTAGCAATTTTCAGTTAGTGTCTTTGCTTTCATTTTTAAGTCGCATTATTAAAAGTGTTTTGGCATAGACCGCCACTTTTGTCACTGCTGCTCATCTTATGAGTACTCTCAGAAGCTTTTCAAAAAAAAATAAAAAATCAGTTGCTGGAAATAAGAAACTTCTAAGGGGCACTGTAGTAGTCTTAATTTGATATAATCTGAGCAAGGTGGAAAGTATATTGCTTTCCTTCAGTCAGTAGCCATCTTAGTGAGTGTGAGCATGCCACAAATCTGTGAATGGTTTTGATTTATGTTCTCTAATCTTCCTGTTTCTGAATTTTCTAGAAAGTGCTGTAGGTAGGACTCTCTTTGACCTGACTCATATTCAGGAAAAGTACTCTTAATCTCTTTAAAGATGCATCTTTAAGTGTGATGGCAGAATGAGAGGAATTCATGAAAGCCTATTGAAAATGCGTGTCTTGAATGTCACTGTGCAAACATGTGTTATGTGTACACCAGCCTTTTTGTATAATAGCAACATCTGCTGTTGCTTGTCCTCTTCAGTGTTTCTTATGATTTCCAGTTTATATGATGTTTTTTAAGGATTATTTAATCACATTTCTGTGTTTCATGTATGACCAAGAATTTCTGAGCTTGTAATTCAGTGAAATAATTTTGATGATTTGGCAAACTACATTTGTAAAAATTTTTTTACCTTCTGCATTTTTGTCTAGTCCCCTCTTCCAAGCTTACCAGACTTGTATCTGAAAGATCACTAGGGAATGCTGGCAGTCTCCTGTATACATTTTCACCAGACAAAATAAACGTCTTATGGGGAATGTGCTTTTAACTTTCTGGTTGAGGAAAGGGCAAAACTATGATTTGTTTAAAAAACAAAACAAATGAAATGAGAAGTTGATTAACCTTCATGTCAGTTGATTAGGATAAAATCCAGATGTAATTCTGTTATCTCCTAAGAAAAGTATGAAGCTGTGTTATTGGTTGCAAACATCTTTTATTAATTGTTTTAAAAGGTGCTGCATTTTATGAATTTATTTTGTTAGAAGTCATGTTGCTAACTAGGATGTTGTTTGGCTTTCTGCAAAAAAATTTTACATGGGAAAATTTACTAATTGTATGTCACTTTTTATATCCAATGAAAAGGAAAAAGACATTCCAATCCTGTATCTTTTTAAAAAAATAAGAAATCTTCAGCAATTGCATAGAACTGTACGTATGCAACTGCTAGGCAAGCGTGTATTTCACTTTAGTAATGAACACATGTCTGATAAGTGGTATAGAGCAACAGCAGTCATGTAAAAGCATAAATTAATTTTAAGATCTGGACAGAGCTTCCCTGGAGACTCAGCCTAAAAGCAATTATTTCGATTAATTTACAGTTTTTGCCATATTTATTGGAGCTTACCTGCAGGTAAAAGGTTTGGCCACTTTTATGTCTGTCTTGTTCTTGTAACCTCCAAAGCTAGTAACAAAGCTTATATAAATAGATTTGTTTTCTTCAATAACACTCAGTTGTAAGTTAATGTTTTAAAAATACCAGTTTCCAAACACCTAATGTAAATTTTTTAAATACTGATTTGTAGTAGTGCATGAACTCCTCTACCATTAGAACTGGTTTTGTACTTAAATACAAGTTTTTAAAACATTTCACAAATATCTGTTTTCCTTCAAATAGCTATGTATTTTAATCTCTGATCATTCAAAGCATGAGGTCACTGGCATGATTGAGTGCTTGGAATTCACAGGTTTCTTTTACTCTTCGCTGGAGTTTCTGCACCTTTCAGTTGTCAGAGTGGGAAGAGATTGGAAGTAAAAAGAACAGCGATGTACAGATTAATGCCATGAATTGTAGGTGGCGCAGCTGCAGTAGAAGCAAAGAATTTGTTGGACCATAATGACAATGCTCATGTCCTCAATGAATGAGGAAAAAGTTGCACCTATGGATAATATGATTGAATAAAGGACTAAAAATTTAAAAATTTATCATTTCATATACAAGTGAAGCCTAATTTGCACAAAGTGTTCTAGCTGTGTATGGAGCCATACACAGAGGGGAGGTATCTTGAGTGGTGGTTTTGCTGCCCTTGCCCCACATCTCAGTCCTTTGAAATATGCCCAGCTTACATTGTTTGTGTTGCTCAGGTGGATCTTTAAGATGTAGCTATACTTGAGGTACTTCAGTTACATATTAATTCGTGTCTTGGTGGTTCTCAGGAAAATAGATTGTATCCATGGACTAAAATAATATGACTTTGTCATACTACATGTATTTTCTATATATAGGTGGAATAGCTTTCTTCTTCATTAACAGATACTTAGCCCACTTTTTGGTAAGCTGCTTGATAAACTGCTTATAGATTGAAATTTATTTGCAAGTGCCAAAAAGTGATTACAGGTTCATATTTTTTCCTGAGAAAAATCATTTCATAAACATACTCTGAGATATTGTCTGCTTAGAAAGTGTACAGTGGATGGGATCATGACCAGAGATCTGTTTAAGGTGTCGGCAATGTTTCCTTTGTACCGTACGCTCAGGTCTGCGGCTGGGCTTTGGCGCTGTGAGTCTTTTGACTCGTTAATGTAGTGCCCACACTCACAGGTTCTCTGGAAATAAAAATGGAGGGACAGAAGCTGCCACTCATCTCGGGAGTGTTTCATCTGCCTCTGTATCTGGGAATCAGTCTCTTAGTATCCCCTAAGAAGAGCCAGCCAACAGCTGTGCTGTTTTGCTGATGCTGGAGGCCAGCACAAGGGGAGGGGGAGGAGGAGGAGGAGGAGGATGAGGAGGAAAGCTTCCCTTGGGTCAGGAGTGGTGGGACTAGAGCAGAGGAGGGGGCAAAGGAAAGCTGTGGGTGCTTCTAACTCGACTTGAGGCTCTCAAGTGGCTCCCAGTGCCTTCAGGTACTACTGTCAGGTAAATGCCATTCTGTCCTTAAAGATGTTTGTCATTTGAGGGGAGGCTGTTAATCTCATGAAAATCATCATTATACTTCTGAGGTACGGTCTGACAATTTAGTACTTTTAGGGTTTTTTTCAGGAAATATGGTGGTAGTAGTGCCTTATGTATTTACAGATGCATGTAGCATGAACAGTTTTGGGATGAAAAGCAACCATATGTTTTCAAATAATAAATTCTGCATTCAGTTGGGCCTTCTTACTTGTAAAGAAAGAAATATTTGGAACCATGCAGTGTTTTATAGTCATGCAAAATATTAAACACTTTTTGATATGCTGCATACTGAGCTAAGTCATTAGAAAAAGAGCCTTTATCACAATTATTCAGCATATAATCTAAAATACTCAATTTTTTATCTGCTGTTTTCTTCAGCTGCAGATGTCTGTGCTTATATTAGTGAGTAGTATGAAGCAACAAGAGCAGATCAGGAAATTGCAGAATTTGGTAGTGACGCCACTATATCTACATTATCTGCATTTTGGAGTCCTTGCTTCAAAATAAATCTAATCCCCTTAACCAAACTTTCCCACTACCCATGGTCCAAAGCTGTTTGTCCTGGTTTCAGCTGGGATAGAGTTAACTGTCTTCCCAGTAGCTGGTACAGTGCTGTGTTTTGAGTTCAGGATGTGAAGAATGTTGATAACACTGATGTTTTCAGTTGTTGCTCAGTAGTGTTTAGACTAGAGTCAAGGATTTTTCAGCTTCTCGTGCCCAGCCAGGGCACCTGACCCAAACTGGCCAACAGTGTATTCCATACCATGGGACGTCCCATCTAGTTTAGGAACTGGGAAGTGGGGGGGGCAGGGAATCGCCGCTCGGGGACTGGCTGGGTGTCAGTCGGTGGGTGGTGAGCAATTGCCCTGCGCATCATTTGTACATTCCAATCCTTTTATTACTACTGTTGTCATTTTATTAGTGTTATCATTATCATTATTAGTTTCTTCTTTTCTGTTCTACTGAACCGTTCTTATCTCAACCCAGGAGTTTTACTTCTTTTCCTGAGTTTCTCCCCCATCCCACTGGGTGGGGAGGAGTGAGTGAGCGGCTGCGTGGTGCTTAGTTGCTGGCTGGGGGTAAACCACGACACTGTTTCAAAGGCAGATCATTGGTTTGAATCCCTCTGTTCCCATCAAGGGCTTGGAACACATTTGCTGCGAACCTGGAATATGGCTACTGCTCTCATTTCCTTGGAAATGAATTTGGTTTGCCCAGCCCAAAGTCACCCTGCAGACTGAACAAACTTGTGGCCGGGAAGGAAGCATGGAAAATTGCACTTTACAATTTTACTGCTGCTTTCAGCCACCACATTAATGTGAACGCAGCCAATGCTAGTATTACTTCTCCTACGTGAGGCTTGTTGGTATGACAGAGAGGGTTATTTAGTGTGTTTTAAAAAACTGAAGGACCTGAGACCCTAACATTGTTTCTCTTGAGCGTGGTGCTAAGACTGAGAAAGGAGTTGGAGTTCACAGTTTAGCTGCAGGAGACATCCTCAGTTTTCCTCTCAGAGAAAATCTGGGCGACCAATGGAGATAGTATTACTTTTTCCAGAGTGCGCTCTCGCAGTCTTAGTAGTCTGTTTGAATGTATACATCATGAAGCATATAGCTTGCTTGTTTGAAATTTGGTCTCAAACTGCGATTTTGAGATGTGTGCCCTTGTCCAGTGTCTGTCCTCTCCTAATACGTTGATGCCGCGTGGTATTGAGGAGAACTTGGGATTTTATCTACATGGCAGAAAATTTTTGTAAATGGACATGAACTATGGTCAGGGATAAATGTTTTAGCTCGGAACTTATTGTGTAAGATGTTAAAGGTGAAGGAAAAGGTTGGTATTAGGATCAATTTTATAGTCCTAGCAAAGCCTGCAATGAATGCACATGTGTACAGTTACCTTGCGTACTCTTACCCATATGTCTTTGCACAGAGCTACTGTTCAAATTACACAGACTGCCAGATGGCAAAGATGTTATCGTCCTATAGTATCAACATGTACCAAAAGTACGTAAGGTATACATCCTGCTTCAGATGTAACCTCCAGGCATTTATTCTAGACAATCATACAATCATATTACGGAGTTATTGGCTAGTGCTCTAGTGAGACAGTGTTTTACATCCACTTGCAGTGACAGATGGAGAGGAAGGGTTGGGAAAAATCCCTTAAAACAGTAGTAGTAGATAAACGGTGAACAGAGTTAGTCTGAAAAGTAAAAAAAATGAGGCCAAATGTATAGCAGGTTGAAATGAATTAATGTTAGCGGCATGGTGTTAGAGACTAATTTTGCCTTGAATATATTTCACTTTTCCTTAGGTTTTTACCTTCATTTTCTTGTTCAGTATCTGGGGCTCTGTCCAAATCGAAAGGGAATACAGATCATCCAGACTGTAAAAGGGCAGGGGCTTGCATCCCAGCCTTAGCTTACCTCACTTGCAGATTTAACACTAACTGTACTTCCAGTTGTCTGGGATTTTAGTACAGCACTTTCTGTGAGTGATGGGACACTTCCAAATCTGTATAAAGGAGGCAGTTCACACCTGCCATTCCTGTAAGTGCTTAATTTCACATGACTAGATGAGTAGTCATCTTTGTCACCTGTCAAAATGAGTCTGTCTCAAACCATACCATATGCCATCTGTGGGCTTTATCTCCGTTATTAATTCAGGACACTTGAGTGATACACCAACCATTGAGATGGAGTCTGCATGGCGGCAGTGTCTTTAAATGCATAAGGAGTGCCAAGTGTACCACGAGTTGCAATAGTATTTCTTTGCTCTTTTGCTTTGATTTTTCATGTCAGCTCAGTGTTTATGTTCCTTAACCTCATTGAAGCTGATACCCTACAGATGGCTTCCTCAAACGTGCCCTGACACAGCACATAGATACGTATTACAGTAAAATTACTAACTCACTTTTCTTTTTTCCACATTGTTCTTTTTTCTTCTGAGTGCACCAAACGTTTTTGAGCATTGTGCATAAGTTCAAGTTTTGAATAAGCTCAGAGTGTAAGCTGATTTGAAATGCGTTTAAAAAGGGAATAATATGCACACATTCTTCAACTGCAAATAAAAGGGCAGCATGATTTCCTGAATTAAAAGGCCTTTAGGGCATATATTTGCTTTGTTTCTAGTATTATTTTTGTCATTTTCATAGACTGATGTATTTGAAAGTGCCAATTAAAATCTGTTGATTTGACCAGAAAAAATGAAAACTGTGGCATACATTTAAATAAATGAATAGTTAAGCCCCTGACCTCTTATTACTGTGAGTTTTGTAGTGTTTTGTAGTCAGTGGACCATGCAACTTTCCCTTGCTGTAATTACATAGTTGTCTCTATGCAAACTGTGTTTGTCTTGCTAGTAGTAAAATTGAAAGAAATCTCAGATACTAAGGGGAGAAGGAGAGGGGCATCTGGGCTTCTAAAAAAGAAAAAAAAAAGGAGGGTGGGAAGGGATGATTACTGTTTCCTTTGGTATTATGTTAAATGCTTATTCATCCTATGGAGGCTGTGCATCTTTGCTTACTCTGTGTATTCCAGCTTTTTATATTTTTAGTACTAAAATACTCTGTCTCTCCTGTTCTTCCTCTTAAAGGGTTCTTTGTCTTTGGGGTTTCCGAATACAGCATATTTCCTTGAAATTAATCCTTAAGATATAGTGTCATGGGAACTTTTTTAGTGGTGAACTCACCACAGAGTGAACATATATTTGGGTGTTATGGGGGTAGGAAAGGGATGAATCTCTGCTGTGCTTTGAGATGCATTTTGTCACACTACTTTCTCTAATCTAGAGTTTTAAGGTATCAAACTCAGCAGGGCCTAATGTCCGTAAATGCTTGGTGACGTGTTTGCTGCCAACTGGTGGAATAAATGGCTTAATAAATGTCAAAATAAGAACCCATCTTACTCTTCTTGAAGGTTTTATGTTGTATTTGTGAAACTTGGGTGTTCTCAAAAACATTAAAGGTGTTATTGTATTAGGGTTTGCTTCCAGATAACATAGAAGGGAATATTTGTGGTGCTGGGAGAATGAAGCTCCTGTTCTTTGTAACACTAGTAGAAAAAAATGCTTTGAGAAACACAGAGAAAGAACTGTGTTTATTTATGCAAGATTCAGTTCTCCATCAGAATATTTTATGCATGCATCTAGTGCTCTGCTGTATTTAATAATCTATGCATAAAAATTGGTGTTGCAAAAAGGGGTTAACATTAAATAGCACATTGCTTGACCAGTTAAAGCTGTGCATACTAACGGTACCTTAATTATTATTTGCTCATATGAATGTTTCTCTTGCTTGTTAGATATCACAAGAATGAAGAGTATTTAAATGCAGACAGATCCACACTCAATCTTGTGTGGAGTGTCAGGTCGTCTGTCAATTACTTATAATGCTGTCTCATCGTAGCAGACCTTTGGAGCTGTGGTTTACTTCGTTGGTGGATTATTAACAGAAAATAAAAGTCACCATTAATTGAGCGGTTTCTTCGAAGAACGGGTAGTACACATATGGGAAACTTCATTTTTGCTAAATAAAATGGGAATTTTAGCAGTTGCCATGCACTTCAAGGCATTGGGGTAGAAACTATTATCAAATATATAGCTTGCATAACAAACTGTGCCATCTTCTCTCAATATTTCTGCCTTCAATGAAAAACAAATAAGATCTCACTTTCCTAGTTATTTATATTATAATAAGTAAAGTTCCACCAACTACTCTCCATGCTCATTCGAAAGCTTCTATTTAGTTTAGATGCATAAACCTTCTTGTTTTCTTTGATAGATGAGCTGTCACATTCACTGTGCTTTGCAACATCATCTACATAATCTTCAGTAAGACTGCTTGCTTTGTTAAGCTTTGGCATTTGTTTAAAAAAAAAGTTTGGGTTGGGTTTGGGTTTTTTTGAGGTGATTATTCTTTAAAAATGAGAAAAAGGAAATATAATGTGTTCTAGAAACTTTAATAAAACTGCACAATAATATTGGCTGTGGGTTTCTGTACCATTGTGAATTGAGGAAAGACATAAAATCTCTTCTACCTAGTCTTTGAATTCAATTAGTTTAGTTATGTTAAATGTGCAAGAGCTGCTGAAGAATGTAAATTCTATGATATCAATCTTGTCATTATGGTTTTGAATATTTTTATTCTGTTTTGCTATGAAATTTAGCTCAGTGAATTGGATATCTATGAAAGAAAGTGATAGCACTTGCCTAAAGGTTTAGGTTTTGATTAAATCCTTCCACTATTTTCCTTCCACTGTAACCTGCTAAAGCAGATGCTATTTAAGGTATTGTACTAGCTTGTTTGAAATAGAGGGAAACAATAGGCAGGCTTCCTGGCACTGCTCCATCTTGGTGCAGCTGAACTCTGGTGGGGTGTGCCATTCATTCTATGACTTTCTTCTGAGCAGAAACCATCAATTATTTTCTATCATATGGGATTCTCATTTTTGAGGTGGTGAACAAATGCATAGTATGGATGAAACTAGCAATCCATTTCACTCATCCGGGTTTCTGAAAACAAAAAGGTAGTGTGACAGTCCTACTTGCCTATTGTAAGTGTGTGCCTCTCTATGCTTCAATTCATTTTCCAGGTTTTATTAGCATAAAGTATGATCGAGACAGAGTTATTTAAAGTAGCAGTGTGCTGTTGCAATAAATCATCTTTTTAGGGAACTTCCTAATATGTTTCTAACACATACTGCAAAGAGGAGTATTAATTTACTTCCAGAAAAAAATATTTCATTTGAGGAGTGCTTAATGATGAGAAATTAGAGAGCACCATGGAGAAAATGAAAAAGTGCATATTTTTTTGCACATCAGAATTAATCATTTCACAAGGAATTAGCATTAGCCATTTGGTTGGTTGGCTTTAAGTCATTAAGCCATCACTGTAGCTGTTAATTAAATGTACATTTTACCTTAAAGTGAATCTGTTCATTGAAACTGGACAAACAGCACCCTGAAGCTCCATAAAGTCTCTTTGGGATTGTAATGATGGCTGCAGCAGCAACAGTAACAGTTTTCATCTTTGAAAGCACTGAACTATTTACTGCATGTTTCCAACCCCACAACTTCCATCAGTTCGTGTGGGAACTGAAGGTGTGCGATACCTTGAGGTAGTCAGTGTGGTACTATTAAAGCTGAATGCGTCGCTGAATCAGCTGTGTTTTGGTGACACACTTGCAGAGACTCAGATGTTGTACTTGGGCTCACGGCTCCGTACAGACTGAGTAATAAGCAATCAGCATCTACCCAACGTAGATGCTGATGCTTTACAATTTATCCAACGTAGAGTCAGTCCTACTTTAATATTGGAAGCAGGTTGTGATAGGGATACCAGTTTTCCTATCATGAAGTATTTCGGCAACCTAGGTTAGGATATCTGTATGGAGAATTAGTTTTTATCAGATAAATGCAAAAAATGGTACTCTGCAAAGAGACTCTATTCTTGTATATTCTTTCTATTCATGTATATCCAAGTTAAGTTGGAGAGAAACATATGTACTTGTTAACTGAGTAGGAGAGGTTTTGATATTTCTGTGTTTAAAAGTAAAAATCAGGTAGCTAGTATTTGATGCTGTGTGTTTCCTTGTTTGTGCACTGACTCATGGGAAGAGATGCAACAAACCTCAGCGGAAGCTTTGAACTATGAAATACAGTATTGTATTGTGGTATTATCTGAATGTCACTTTTTTTTGCAAGAACTTCTGTTAGCCCGTCCCCATTTTTCATAAAAGAATATATGGCAAATTTTTGAAGGCATGTAAATGTTTTTGGTGTGACTTGGTTTGTTTTTTAAGAGATTAGGCTTAATATGTAGCCATGAAGGAGAAAAAATTGCTTAGCTAGTTAGGGCTGTCTGTTTTATGAGGTTGGAAGCAGTAGTGAGATCCCATACCTAGGAGAACAGCTGGGAACAGCTAGGGCCGAGCATATGGCTCTCACATCTAGTTTTCCTATGAGCAAATCACGGCTTGCAGTCTGGTTTATATCCACTTCTAAGGGTGGCCTGAGCTAATACCAGTTTTTTGTTTGGTAATGTAGAAGGCATTTTTCCCATATGACAAAACAGATTTTTGCCCTCCATCTGGCAACCCAAAGATTTGATTTTAAGGTTCAAATTACATTGGTCAGAATTGTGTGGGCTTCTAACTGCTCCAGCGTGATCTCCCTTTATCCTAATGATAGGATAAGGACGTGGGCATAAGTCATGTCGTATTACGTCGGGTAGGGGTTGCCGCTAAGCTTGCCATCGTATGGCTTCATTACATTTCCCCCACTTCATATACAGATGAGGGGGAGGCATTGCCTTCCAACCAGTGTCCTTGGGGAGGTTTGCGATTATACATCCTACACGTTCTTAGTGTTTTTTACAGCCCCATTACTCATGGCAGGTGGGAAGCATGGGGAAGGTTCCCTGTTCATTAGTTTTAACAAAACTGTTACGGGCTTTCCAGACTCGACCATACTGTGTCATCGTTGCCATGCCTGCATCGCTAGATCACATCTGTTCTTGAACTGCACTGCAGCAGAGGAATTTATAAAATGGACTGCAGCCACTTGATTTTTAGCCAGGCTGTGCTGGTGGTGGCACCACTGGGCTTCTGAAACAGAACAGTCAGCGGACACCCCTCGTGACATATCCCAAACTAACATCTGCCACAAGGGGATGAAGTTTTGAGGGAGTGCCATTTTGTCATGTTTCCATATGGATGAGGGTTTCTTTGGGCTTCACTGCTGGCAGAGGGAAAAATCCTTTTGCTAAGAAGCAAGTTACTCAGATCATCGTGACTCAGACACGAGGCAGAATTCAAATACTGGATTTTTGCCTACTTTAGGATAGGGGAAAGAATCACTGTCTGAACAGCTTGCTGGTACTGACATAAAGATGCACAGATATTGATGTTTATTGTCTCTGTGATTCTCCGTGATTGTGCGTGGTGTCATTACAAACAGAAGGATTGATTTTCTGGTTAGGTGGTTAAATTTGTGTATTGTAATTGCTAGGATAAAATATACTGACTAGATAAAAATCTTTCTGGCAATGTGCCTTGTGTTCTGATGTACTCCAGCTGCTAAGAATTGGAAGAAATAATTTCCTATGTGATAAGTACCCTAAAGGATATTTCACATACATGGTTAGATTCCAAAGGTAGACAACTTTTTTTTTTTCTTTGTAAAGTCAGCTTAAAACAAATTGTGCTACTCTTTGACCTTTTCATTCCTACATGAAATGTCATTTTCGCATAGTGCTTCCCTTCCTTCGTAGACATATTATTAGATTCCAGGGGATAGGGGGAAAGGCAATCAGCTGTTTCAGTCATGATTAAAGACAGAAATTTTCTTTCACAGTCATATGATTTCAAAAAGTTGTTCCTTTATTGTTTCCAGATGGAAATAAAATTATATGTTGCATTTTTCCTTCTAACTGAAATATGTAATTATATCTAGTAATGCAAAGCACTTTGAAAAAAAAAATATTTATAAAAAAGAACAGGAAACAGATGTTAAGCTTAGAATGTTGAGACACTGTAAACTACAATTATGCATTAGCCCATGATGTCCTTCAAGTTCTCTCTGGGATATTAACTAATAGTTTTATTAAGTGATGAAATCTAGTATTCTGTGCGCAATCTGTGGTGTGGGAAAATCTGTCAGCATTGACTAAGTATGACTGTTCAGTGCATAGCTGTAATTTAATCAAACCTGTGTGGTAAAGTACTTCAGTGTCGTTTTAGATGTAGGGAGGATAAAGGTAAGACTGGAACAATCTTACCTTAAAGCTCTGGGTTAGCATGTGATATATATATCACATGAGATATATAACACTTACAAAGTTTGGAAGAGCGATTTATCCAGATTTCTGAGGTAATAGTGCAAAATTTTTGTTTAGTTCATTATTCTGTTTCCTTCTGAACTGCTCACTCCAAGTTTCTGGTTATAAAAGGTAAATTTAAGAACACCAGTGGTACTTAAGAGTGAATGACAAACAGTGGCTCATCAGGTATTTCTATCTTGTGTTTGGTTTCTGTTAATAATTTCTGTTCTGCTAAATTCACCAAGTTAATAGTTATGATCCTGAAGTATTTGGTGGGAAACCAGTTTATCAGTAGGGCCTTTGATTCAGATCTACACCTGAAAATAGAGGAATATACTCAATAGGACTTCAGTGCTTAAAGCACATGCAGCATATTTTGTGTAGCTTTAGATATAGAAAGTAAGCAAAGAAAGGACTTCACAGTAGAAAGAGGTGTTTGCAACCTCCTCCTCTGTAGAAGGAGCTTTGAGTGTCCAGAACACACCTGAAGCCTGTGACCACAGTAGCTAGGCTGTATTAGGGTTTCCAGATACTTAATGTGTCGCATGTACATTTCTGATACGTGTGACAAGCAGTTTCCTTTCTAAAGAATGCAAGATCTTTGATATTGAGGGACTAATGTGCATCTTTCTAAAACAAAATGATGCAGTGGAATAGTCAATAATGTTTTTGAGCTAGTCTACTGCATACAGGGACCTGTAGTGACAATTGAAAAGTTCAGTTAATTAATGCCAGGCATTTTGTGTCCTATTAGTACAGAACCAAGGGAAATGACTTTAAATGACAACAGTTGTGTTCTTAATCCTGAAAGATAGTGACAACTGTG
Source organism: Haliaeetus leucocephalus (assembly GCF_000737465.1). Taxonomy (NCBI): domain Eukaryota; kingdom Metazoa; phylum Chordata; class Aves; order Accipitriformes; family Accipitridae; genus Haliaeetus; species Haliaeetus leucocephalus. Next base: position 884,783 of record NW_010972809.1, on the reverse strand, counting down.
ATTGCAGAAGCCATATGATTTCTTTTGTTTGAATGTGGGATAACTAGAAGAGGCAGTTCTGACCAGAGTCTTGTTTAACTATGGCTGCTGAACACTGTCGGTTTAGTTCCTCTTACAGGAGGCGTAGCTGACAGCTCCCTCTTGGGCACATCCCACTGAAGCAGATCAAATGTGAGACCAGCAGGATTCTGCGCGTTACCGTAAGATAAGCAACTAGTGGGTTTGGGGTTGGTTGGGTGGTTTTTTTGAGATCCTCTACATAGGAAAACACTTTTTAGATTTCAGGATTTGGTTCTCGCTTTTCATGCGTTGCAACAAAATTTTCTTTTTTTTTGTGGCAAAGAGAGGAAGACAAATGAAACCAACGTTTTCACATAACTAGAGAATTTCCTCACTTGTGACTTTAAAAACCAAAACTTTGTGGTAAAACAAGGTAGTTTCTCCTTCTTTACTACAGATGGTGTCTTCAACACAGGTAAATAACAACGTAGTTATGCTTTTTTTTATTAGTTCCTGCTGGCTTGCAATGTGTGTCTAGCTTTGTACACAATTTTGAAGTAGCTACTATCATGGAAAGAATCAATCCCTATTTTAAGGTTAAAAAGCAACCCTTAAAAAGTAACTGTTGTTTAGTATGAATTCAAAGGGGAAGGAACAAAATCTTAAATTTTTAAACATAATATTCCCTGTATTTGTTTGGGATAGAAATCTGTTTTTTTTCTATCAAATGATTCTCAGCCTTACAGAAGCTGTAATTAAATAACACTTTTGTAGTTAGAAATTCTAATAAATAGTTTATTACCTTCACAAAGAATTCACAAAGTGATCACATATTGAAGAGGCTGTTATTCAGAAGATGCCAAATTTGAGAGGAGTGAGAAAGAATTAATTTTTTTTTCTGTGTTGTAGGGTGAGTTATTTTTAAGAACTTGGCAGATTCAGAAACATGTTATGAAACTTGACTTTTATTGGTTTCTTATATTATAAATCTGTTTTTGAAGATTGAATTAAGTGCTTTGAACTAAGAGATAAGCAGAATAATAGGCTTGTGGTACATAGCTTAGGTTCTAGCCTTTTTGCCATTTCTCATATTTTAGAAACATATTTTATTACTGATAAGCAAAAAAAATAACAGATGACTACCAGGATGCTTCATATGAACTACGTTTACAGTATTTTCTAAAGCTTAAAAGAGAAGCTTTTTGTCACTCTATTTTACTGAACTTATTCTACGCTGTTTCATTTTGAAAATGTATTCTAGCTGAACATCTAAAATTATTAAGGGCATAGGCAAATGGTTCCATTTGAAATGGACACATAAAATTTGTATGGATGCATGGTGGCCTTTTCTTCACTCTTTTATTCATGAAGCCAGCTACCTCCAGCTTCCACTGAGAGCCAGGTTCATTGCACACAGCCTTTCTGTGCATCAAATTGTACGCCCTCCATTATCAGTATAGTTATTACTGTTATGTTTAGTTTACATACCTGAGATAGATATTCCACTGAATAATGTAACCACTTCTCTTAGACATTTATGTAATAGGTTCTTAGACAAAAACTTTCAAAACTGCTTTCAGAAGCAGTTCAGGTTTTGTACGTGTATGTTTGTCAGATGAAAGGTATGTGTTGAGAGCATTTTTTCTTCTTGCTCTAAAAATCAGTGCTTTTAAAAGGCAGATACCTGAAAATTAAAAGGCATGAGGGTGTTTACCTTCTCTTTGATCAATCTAGGTCAACCTTGTAGAAATACAGAGAGAAAATCTAGATGCGTGACTAATATTGCTGATTAATGATCTGGAAAGAATTTGTAAATAGTTGCAACTTAACAACTAAATCTGGCAGCAGTATGTGTTTTCAGACAGAATATCTATGCTGTCAAAGAAAACAGAAATGGTCTGAGTGAGCCTGACTGGAGCACGCAGTGTGCACATGGCAGAAGAGCAGGCAGTGCGGCACTCGGTCCCAGGCCGTGTCCTGTATGCTCACTGTGTGGGGAGAAAGGGAAGACCTTAAGTGAAAACCTGGTTGTACACGTAATATGGTTCTTTGTCCAAGTTCACTTAGTTTTTTTCAGGGTGGAGGTTAACAGGCCGTATTGTACCATATTGCACACAATCTAGATATTTTTCTGTCTTAGGTTTTAGAAATATTTAAAATTTCTTGCTAGACTGTATGTCCTTAATTGTGTAAATAATAACAATTAAAGAAATGTGACCACCATATTCTATGCTCCATCTCATGTTCCACCACCCTGCCAAGCCTCAACTGGGGTTTGGTTTGACTTTGATTTGGGGGTTTGTTTGCATTTTATTGTTACCTTTACTTTGTTTTCTTTCCGACCTTTGTATTTGTACAAAATGTAGAACATCCTCTGTCTCTTTTCAAGCTGTCACTCTGCTTTTAGCTCCCCCCTGATTAATTCTATCCATTTTATAGCCAAACACTTTTAATTCCTGGAGTCTTATCTCTGAAATAACACAGGTAACATACTTCAGACCAGTATTGGAGCAGGTTTGCAAATGGCCAGATATACCTTAAGTAGCAAATGGCCAACTTGAAGGATACCCCAATTAGAGACAGTGTCATATTGGTATCTGAGAACTTATTTGACTCTGACAAGAAAGCAGCTAACCCTTGCCATCTTCTGAAATGGAAAACAGCCACTGTCCGAAAGCACCGGTTTTCACAGTACTTTGCCTCTAAAATTTTCTCTTAATTGGATAACCAATACTATGTAGAAAACGTTGTCCCTATCTCAAAGGAAATGCAATCCCATAGCTTGCTTCTTATTTTCTTTAAAAACAAAACTGCTTCCAAATATTTTCACCTGTCCCTACTGTTTCAGACTGGGCCACTGCAACTCAGTATTGTTTGGGTTTCAGAAGTATTACTAGTGATACTTACCCATATATTAATTTAAAGGAGTTTTGTGTATTGTTTTCATAATGCTTTAAAGCTTTTCTTTCTTTTTGTAATAACTCTTAGGAAATGGCAAAGATTCTCAATCATCCAAGAGTATATGCTTTTCTGCACATACCAGTCCAGTCAGCCTCTGACAGTGTGCTCATGGACATGAAAAGAGAATATTGTGTGGCAGACTTCAAACAAGTAGTGGATTTCCTTAAAGAAAAGTAAGTCTACTAATATTTGAGAAAATAACAGTATTGGGTTTTTTGCAATGTCAAGAACATGTGGCTGAAAACACAATTACTTGCAACTTCATAATTAAGGTATGAAAAAGAATGAGCTGCTTTAAGTTTTCAAAGTCTTTGCATTTTCTGTAAGCCCCTTGATGTGGTTTGCCCCTTTGCTTGAGCTTTTATAAGCATCTTAAATCTCTGCCTGACATGCTTTTAATTTGTCAATATATACCTAATCTATTTCAAATAATACATTCTTAAATTATGTTTTTATACTTAAACTACTATATATAGAGTGCTTGAAGTTCAAGTTATTGAAGTCTTCTTTAATGTGGCTTTTGAGCATTGTATGCTTTGTGTACTGGAGATGATCCAGCTCCAGCAAATGTGAATGGATTGGTTTGTTGGTTGTTTTTTTTTAAGTAAGTATTTTATATCCTATAGCTGATATACATTTACATCAATATAGTAATACTCTAATCTTGCTTATGGGACTCATAATTTCTAGGATAATTTCAAAATTATTTCCCTTAACAACAGAGCTAACTAAGTGTGAGAAATAAAAGAGTGTATCGTAATGTGTTTACTTATGCTGACCTCAAGATGAAAGTTACATTTACCTGCAAAACTTTCGTAACTACAAGTAATAATTCAATGCCCAAGGAAGTCTTTTCTTAGCTTTTAAAATTTAATAGTGACATAAATTGATGGATGTTTCTGCACCGATTGTCCTAAAAATAGTTAGCTGGAGAATAATTTCTGTCACATTTTTTGGCTACTTACTCTGTCTTCTTTTTTTGTTGTTTGTGTGCTTGTTTTAATGAATTAATGGCTGTGAAGTTGTACCTTTCAGTCTTGAATTGCATTAAAATACTTGTACATAAGAGACTCTAATTTTGATAATCATTTTCATAACCAATTTTTCATGATCATTGCAAAATCCAGCAGTCTAGCTATGTAAAACACATCATGCAAGAGCTGCATGGGCATTATGATACGTAAAAAAGAAAATCAAACTGTGACACAATAGAATCTATTTTGCAAACTGTATGCGTGGTTTATAGGATATTCCTATGCATCTAAGACAACTGATAGAAATGGAGCTGCTTGTCTTCACACAGGTTGATGGGGCATTAATTTTCCACCCTAAACAATGCACATGAATTCTTGGCACCTAATTTTCATGTGACTATGGGTCAGTGTTAGTTTTAATTAACAGATATATTGTATTCCCACGTATCTTAAGTGGGAACTGTGTCAGTTTATGTCTTAGTTGACTTGAAGCTGATTCATTATTCTCTTCAGTAGTTTTAGCATTGGCAGCTATTACCATAACAGCAGCTGGATTTTCGATAACCTAGTATAGCTGGCACATGTTGGGGCATATGGGAATTTATTAAATCATTCAGCTCTTGCACACAGAAAAGAGTGAATTACTTAATATCCAAATTTGAAACAGCTGGTCATTGAATATACAGTAATCTATGACATACGTCTTTTTCCACAGGCTTTTTTGTAGTGAACTTAACAAGGAAGAAATAATTGGTTTGATGTCTTAATTTTAAGTAATAATAAACTTTACTTATCCTGCTTATTAAAAAACTACCAAATGATCTAGTAGTTCCTGTTAGAAAACAGTCTCCAAATATTAAGATGGAAAATTCTTTGTACCATATGGCAGCAGGATGAGGAAGCTATGCAAGGCAGAGAAAATGTTTTGGATATTTGAACATGTGCACATCTGTAAAATTAATATTTTTTTTCTTTTGCGCTTAAGAGCATAGTGTCTTCATTTGTAGTCTCTCCTCTTATGGCAGCAGCCAGCTATTACATTCACATATAGATATTCCCATAAAGATCTCAGCACAAAGTTTGCCAGGACTTAACATTGTTGCAGACAACTCCAGAGCCTAGAGCCAGAATAGCTAAAATTAAATATGTGTTTGAACTACTTTAATAGCCAAAAGGGATTATTTCCATCTTCCATTTATCAAAAAGGAAAAATAAAACAAAAGTAGAGCCCCCTATATCTCCTTTCTCTATTGCTAGGGCCATAGAGACATCTAGAAGCTTCCTGCACAAAATGTACAGGGGTCTTATCAGTAGATTCCTAATGACGTCTTTGTCTTTAAAATGTGACATCTGCTTTGATAGTATCTTCACGTAAAACTCTATTAAACCAATAATCGTATATGCTGACCTGCTGAAGAAGTAAACCCACACATCAAGAAATTATATGGTTATCAGTTAAGTGCTTAATAACTTGAGTTCAAACATATAAGCAAATAAAAACAAAGTACAGCAAGTAAAAAATGAAGGGAAAATGGAAAAGAATGAGCCATGTCATCTTTTTTGGTTTTGGATACCAAGTGATTCCTGAATCTTTTCTCAATCGGGCCATCAAAACGCCCTGGGACTTTTTTCTCCCAGAAGAAGGAGCAGATGCCTTTCCTTCCTCTGGAGAGCCAGGAGTGGCTGCAGAGGTATCTCCTTCCGAGAGTGAGTATTTATTTATATCCTGCCAGGCACAGAATGCTGTACAGAGAAGCTAGAGTTCTCCAAAGCAATTACTTTTTTGTGTTGAAACTCACTTTTTAAAAGAATAGAGCATTCTAGACCATCTGAGACTGAAGTTAGACATGTCACTTTTTTCTTCTCTTTGAGGACTCTTTTTTTCAGGCAGGAACCCTAGAAATGAACTTGGAAAATGAATATTGCTGTTCTAGTGCAGTCTTTTGATATGCAATAGTTTGTTTTTTAGAGCCACTGTCCCCAGTCAGTTGACAACATTTTTGGTTTATCATGAAGATCAATAGCAAAATGTATAGAATATAAAGCCAGAAACACAAATCCATTATACTGAAAAACTGAACTACAGAAGTCTTGTTTTATGCTTTTTTTAGAAATTCCTTCTTTGATATTTTGCATTTTTTGCACTGAAATTTCAGTAGATTCAAGTATTCAGAAAAATACTGTTGTGCATTTGATAGGTCAGTAGCTGATCTTATGGATGTGTGTGTGTATATATATATATATTTACTGAGGATTTATTTGTAAACTATTCTAGAGAGCAACAGCATAAAGGAAATGAGGATGCGCTGATTAATTTAAAAGGTGATCCTGTACAATTTGTACATAGTCCGTAGGGACTAGGGACTAGTGCCCTGGTCTGTAGGCTTTAGGGACTAACACAGTAGTCTGGAGGGACTATTTGCAAGACTGATTCCTGGATGAGATACTAATTTCAATGTGTTTGCAATTAAATACAGGACCTTTAGAAATTGCTGCTTAGTAAATTTAATCCAGAGACGAATTTAGTCTTATATCAGAAAGTCTTTTAATTGTGGTGTCATTATATCAAAATGTGAGTTGTTTTTCAAGTGATCTCAACTTTCAAGAATCAGCATAAATTATATTTCTGAAAGGTGATGTTTGTAGTTGCAAAAAGAACAAGACTGCTTTAATTATCTCAAAGTTTTGAAACTTAATCCCCTGAAATTTACTTTTGCTGATGAAAGCAAACAATTGGAATATACTTTAGTTAAAGAATCCTGAGATCTGAATGTCATATTCTGTAATTGCTTGAATAATCAGCAATGCGAATATATACCCATCGAAAAAATCCTTAGACTGGTAATGTGGTTTCCAAATCTCTTGTTTGCTGTTGTTGACCATACTATATTCTCTTACCTTTCTGGTTTGTGAAGTGATTAGAACGTTCATCAAAGTTTATAATAATCTTTCCCTATTACTTGATAAGATAAGAGAATTGTAACACTGAAATCTAGACAAATTAAAAAAGTGGGGAAATTTAGAGCTAGGCTGAAACACTATACCTTTCTGTTTTGGGAAATAGCATAATGCTGAGGAAAAGCTTGGTTTGCTTCACAGTTTGTTTGTGTTTGTGTACTGAGATAGTGTAATATTAATTGTGGGTGGCTGCTGCTGTTCACTTGAGATTATCTCATAATTCATACTGGAAACATCTGAGCTTTCCAATATCATTTGAAAGCCAGCAAACTTGGGCTGCCGGGGGAAGAGCCACAGCTCTGTCAGGCAGAAAGTTCTGTTCTTTTTCGCACTATTTCTCTCTTCTCCATTGAAGTCAGATGTACTAGTAAGCCTGTCCTAGCCTCCCTTACTTACTTTTAGTGATAATCAAGTATCAATTTTTTGGCATATGTAGATACATAAATGCATGCAGTTGGAAAAAGATACTAAAGGACCAAAAGTAAATGAGTGCAGTGGAAAATAAATCTCAAACTTGGAAGGAGGTTAATCTCTCAGGTGTAAACTCAGATCTTAGTTGCCCAGCAGTTACAGACAACTGCTGAACATCTGAAGAAACTGGAGATCTTGTCCAAATTGAGAGAAGGTGTTATAGAGTCCTTTGGAACAGCTGGCTTCAGGGAAGCTCCCTTCTTCCCTGTTGCTATACAAGGAGTTAAGACAACAAATGGTAGCTTCGGCAGCTTCCTAGGCCACCTCTTAATTCTGTTTTTAAGGATTTGGGGGGATTCAGCAGTGGCTGTCTCCTGTTTCCTTTGATCTGCCCTGACTTTTGTCTCTTGTTGCAGTGGCAGCCAGGCTGCGTCTGCTTGGATGTTTAGACGGGCTGCTTCAGGGTAAAATAGTGTGGCTGGGAGCAAAGTGGACTTAGCTACTGTCTTCTCCCAATAATGCTCTATATCCATGTTAGTGGATTTTTACAGCAATATTTTAAGTGTCTGAATGAAACTTTTCATAGCCCACTTTCTCAATATAATTTTTCCAGTATGTTTCTGTACGGCTGCTCTTGCCTTTCTGAACAGTTTCACAAGCAGTAATTTGTTTCCCAGGTTCTAGTCTTCTGTTGTGACCTTGTTCTTATTCTGGGCATCGTAAGCCATACCATAAAAGCTTATGTGGGCAATCAGCTGTTTATCATGGCCTCTGTATTTCTTGTGCAAGGAGGTATCTTGCCATCCGGAAGTCTTCTGCTTGAAAATTTTCTCTATTTTCTAATAGCTAATTTTTGACTGAAATAATGAACAGGGAAGAAATATCTTCCCAAAAGCTTGTTTCTAAATACTACTATTTGGATGATCAAGAAAATTCTGAACACTGTAAATAACTTGTAACTGTAAATAATTTTCTTCTGAAAGATGCCCATATAGTAAGCTCCTGCATATTATTAAGTCCACATTGAAAGATAAACGGCTAAATGAATCATCATCAAATTTGCAGCTATTACAGACAACCTGCACTTTTGAAACTATCCCAGGCCTTGTGGCAGTAGTAGTGTCTGTATCACATTATCATGCCAGTTATTGAAACTAGAATTTGAGGGCAGTGAATAGAATAATTTTAAAATAACCATTTACTATTTTTATATACATTTTTCTGCTCACTTTCAAAATGCAGGTAGTTATGAAGTAGCGTATAACAGCTCCCTCACCTTTTCTGCAGCATGAATCTGTTTCATTTTCTGTCTGAAAATGCGCTTTTGTTTCTCAGAGAGAGACATCGTTGAGCTCGTTTTGCAGATGTGCAAATTGTCCTAACAAACTGTGACAAGTGTTTCAGATTCAGGCTTTTTTTAATGGGTTTTAGTACATCTGTTCTGTCAGTCTAACTACTGCAAATGCAAATGTCATCTGTTTAAAATCCTTATGACGTTTTCTGCTAAGAAATTGCTGAGTGTATTTGGTACTTATCTGTAATTTTATACTTCAGTCTCTAGACTCTTCTCTCTACTCTGTCTTTTGTCTGCACTTGGAGTCTGAACTAATCACTTTACCAAATGTGTCTCTTTTGGAGGGTGTTTTAAATGAATTGAGTGTTAGTAAAAAGTATTGAATTAGCACCAAATACTAAAATGTGGGGGGGGGTTCACCAAACAGACACAGCACAAAAGTAGATTCAAGTTTGTGTCTAGACTTTACTCTAATGATCAGTAATGTAGTCTTTGATGGACTACAAGCTCCTTTTACTACAGCATTAGTTGTCTTTAAGTGTCATGAAATTTAAATTTGGGCTTACATAAGGCAGTTGCTAAATTTATAAGTCTTCCTGCCTTGCATTTGATTTGCAAGGTCATGTAAAGCGATACAAGTAGGTGAGAGCGTTCAAACGTGCTGAACACTTGAAGATCCATTAATTTCATTAGGATATTTTGAATATTTAGTGTTCAACTACCTGAATTTAAAAAGTATGTTTTTCTTTGGTACTGACTGGGGAGAGACAAATGTTAGGCATTCCAGGATAGCTTTTTTTTTTTTTTTTTTTACTTTAACATTACTCCAACTAGGCTGAATGTCATTTTAGGAGGGCAATCTTTCCATTTTGGCTTGTACAGCACTTCTTTGCCCTCTTCTCAGCAAATGCTACTGTACCCTTATTTTCTAGCAAGGAGATATACTGAGGGGATTACCTGGAGGGGGAATGGAAGGAGGGAAGGAAGGTCGCTTACAAATACCTGCATCTTTTTAATCTCCTGTCTTCACTGTTCTATAGGTTGTTGAATCAGATTTCATTTAGTTCATGGAGAGACCTCTTACTGCCACGGTTCGCATAATTAGATCTGTTGCCACTTTATAAATTACTAGTCACCATTTTATAGCATAGTCTTTCATGCCAGATGCATCAAGGATATTAGAGTTTTCTGGGCTGTAGGCTCTTAGTTATTCTGTTGCTTGTACGTCAGGATGGCAGCTGCCAGAAGTGTATGCTTTTTTCTACTTTTGGTGGTCCCATGCCTTGTAAAGTGTGACTATTAAACTCTTTCTGTAACAGTGCTGGGGGAAAACATCATTTGCTGGAAGGTGAACTAAAACCTGCAGCTGAAATTGTGGTTGTTATTTGTAGAACTTTATTATAGGCACTTAAAAAAAGAAATCTGTTAATAACGACTTAGCTGTGGGTCATCTGTATTGAACAACATGAATGTTTGTCAAGTTCACTTTACAACCTTCACTTTCTTATATGTGCGTATAGATAAAGAAATTGCTAAAGTCTCTGGCTGAAAAAAACCAGCTTCATCTATGTTAATTATAGCTTGACAAAAGCCTTCTGAAAACACACAGGGTATAGCAAAAGTTTTAATGACAGTGATCTCTAGAAGCTCAGGTTTTCTTTTTTCAGAATCTTAAAGAGCAACAAAAACTATTTACCTTCAAATAGTATGCCTTTTGCCTACTGGGAACATTGGCTTGTGTCTTACTATACAACCAGTTATTTATCTAAAGAGTATACAGATAATGGTGTAAAGGGTTCTTTGAAGTTTTGAGGATATTTTCATAAAAGTAGTTACTTAAGTTTTTACTTAGTCATGTACCCACAAGAAGAGTTGGGAGTAAAACCTGTGTAGTATTTTTAAACTGGATTCTGTGCTTAGTAACTGTAATTAATATTGAAGACAAGCTTTTTGTTCCCATAAGTTTGTTTTTTTTTTTAAACAAATATTTGACGTTTCACTGTTATGTTCATCCTTGCTTACGTCTTCCTTCCAACTGTTTCTTCCAGCCAAGTGAATTCAGGTTTAAATGAGACTGTAAAATGCATGGGCCTAGAACTGTTCCATAAGGAATGTGACTGAGTCAACTTGGAGGACTACAGCACATGTTGTAGTATGGGTATAACTAATTTGGGGTAGTACAAAAATAAGAAATATAGAACTGGGTTGAAAAAAAACCCAACTCTTTGATACATGTGGAAGAATAATGCCAAAAGCCCATGGGGGTATCTCTTCAACAGTTCACAGTGCTCGTTTTTCAGAAGCTGTCTTTCTTAAAGAGGATCATACCTTTTTTGAGCAGGAGACTTGGAGTTTCAATACATGATATGGTAACAGTACCCTTTGTAATAAAAGGATATTTGTTTTCTGCATATGCATATCCTACAGCTACAGTCTGTTACCCAAATTCACAGTAAGAGTGCGGCTGCAATTCCCGTTTTCCTGTGGCTTACTCTGTTACTGGTACATCTGTCAGACTCTTGTTCATGTGCTGATCACACTTTGCCTGAGGATGTACACATGCAAATACTGAAGTCCAAATTGAGTCATTCGATGTGATGTTAACATAAAGTAATTCTAAAGTTACAGACTGCTTTGCAGATTGGATGGCACTAAGTGTAACTTCAACCTATTTATTTTTGCGAAGGTACTGTTTAGGAAACTATGATTTCAAAATTTCTATATGCTCCATGATTTTTTTATATGAAGTCTCTTCAGCTTCTGGAGCAATTCAGTTCTGCATACTGTCCTGTTTAAGCAGGATGTGCATGGTGCTCCTGTTCTACAGAATTTTCTTCTAAATAATACACATATTTTTCTGGAGATAGAGAATCATTATGAGAGGGGTGGGTTTTTTCTGGTTCTCATGCTGTTGTTCTGCTCCAATAGATACGCGTAGAAACTGGAGGGTGAAGCCTGGCAAATAAAGTGCCCAGGATGAGCACAGCTTGCTGAGTGCTGGTTTACTGGGTACACAGGGCATTTGCACTTTGGATGCTTTGTGGTCACGACACTGTGATGTTCTGCTTTGGCCAAAGTTTGGAGAAATAATTTTTGGAATGGTTGCTGGAGAGAGAAGATATGCCCCCTTATTAAATGTAAAAATTATTTAGTCTTATTATTATACTTGTCATAGAAGCTGGCTTGCTTTTTTTACTAATATAACTAGTAAAGTTGTTTGGAGTGATACTTTCTGTATGTAGTTATGGTTAGGCTTTCCTTTTTCAGGGCAGTCTTATCTGCAGTTTTCTTCTGCAAAATCTTAATGGGAGTATTGTTAGATGATAGAGTAGGAATTAGTCATGTGCATCCAATTCCCAGTTTCTGAAGTGTAGCAAGATGGTATCTTCTTTTCTTTTTCCTTCACCCCCTGAGGGCATGTGAATGTGGTTTTTGGAAGTAATGATATAAAATCTGTAGTAAGGTTAAAAGGAAGGAACTGTAAGCATCATGCAGAATTAGAAATGAGTTGTCTTACAATATTTAATATTTATGATTTTTTAAATGCTTGGTTTTACTTACTGAGATACTATACCACTCTAGTATTTTAAAATAAAATAACTAAAATCACTTCTTTGTTTTTTTTCTGTATAAATATTGTTGTTGTGTTTCAATGTCTGGGTCAGAACTTAGAATGGAATGGGGGGGAGCCTAATTTGTTTTTAAAACAATAATAACTTTAATTCTTGGGTTTTTGCTTAATAACAGATTGATTTGACATGTAATTATCAATTTTAATTTGCTCCTGAGTTGTTAAGTATATCCAAACATATGTTAAGATACTTAGGCATTTATTGTGTTAGCATATTAGTACCCATACAAATCCAAGATGCATCATGTGTACACCTTATACTGCTCAGATGTGAAAATTCTGATGATGGTGTTAAATTTTCAGATTTGATACATTTAAAAAATTAAGTATTTGTTCATTTACATGTGTACATTTTTCTGAATTTTTGGCGTAGTACTAGGTAATAAATGAATTTTGTAAGCCATATTATTTTGATCATATAGAACAATATGGCACAAAAGAATTTTTGATGAAGGTGGTAGTTTGCCAGCTGATAAGCGCTGACTGAAGTTACATTTCTGTCAAGCTTTCAGGGAAAATATGTTGGAAAGAATACTGAAGAAATAAAAAATGCAAAACTTACATACCTGATGGGTACCTTTAATGGTTATTTTCTTTAACCCTAAAATGCTTAAATGAAGAAAACTAGTAAGTGGAAATACGCAAAAGTTGTTAAACCTCTTAAAGTGTAGCTATGCAATTAAAACTCTATTGCGTGTGAGGCAGACAATTATTCAGCTACCCAGACGTTTTCTGTATACATTCATTTGGGGGCTGTGATACAGATTACTTCAGGGAAGCTCAATTTTGTATTCATGTGCGTCTTATACTGGCCTGTAAATTGTACTCATGAGTTGATGATTCACCTCTTTAAAATGAGAGTGAAATTTATATTCATAAACTTCTTATTTATGACATGGCAAAGTAATCACAAACCTGACATTTTAAAAGGTTTGTGCATAAAAGTAGTGGCTGTAGCAGATGAAAGTTTATTTTCCACAACTGAATCGCTTCTCTCTTGCACTTGGAATTATTTTGTCTTTATATTTTGCTTCTCATCATGATGTAGAGCTCTCATTTTGTTTAGTAGGAGAAATTGCCATAGTATAGCTGTTAAATTACTTCGTAACAGGAAGACGATATTGCAAATAAGGTCATATGTGAAGGCACAACAAGCAATGTGAATTCTTCTCAATCCGCTTACCAGAAAATGTGATTCAGATGCAAGTTCAAGCTGGAAAATAAGTTACTGTGTCCAAACACTTTACACATACATAGGAGAGTATAGTGCCAGTGTCCCCATTTCTTCTTAAATCTGGAGAAAATATTTATCGGCAAAACCCAGAGGTCATAGAAATTAATTGTCTTCTGGCTTGCTGTGTCAGATGCCTCCCTGCTTGGCTTTCGAATGAGCCGTGACCCTTAGCAGGAGAGACGACTTCTGAGATCAGAACGCAATTCCATACACACTTGCAGTCAGCCTTGGGGTAATAACTTTTGAATATTACTAACCCCAGTAGATTTGAGTCTCCTACAAAAAACTTCATATTGAAACCAAATACTGATCTCTGAATTGTTTATCTCCACTGAAGGATTTTTGTTGTCAAATTTCAGCATAAGCCTTCAACTTACTTACAGAAGCGGTAAACACCATATCTGAAAAATGGGTCGTGTGGTGGCTTGTAGCTCTACTGCTGAATCTGTGTGTGTGTCTATGCCCCACAGTAACTAGTCTCAGTTATTTCGTCGCCCTAGTGCTTGGTGAGAGGAGATCTACTGTGTGGCAGGGACGGGCTGTTGCCCAGACTGCCGAGAGGTAGACAGACAGACAGACGAGCTATGGGCTCAGCTTTGAACAAAATAGACTGGCATCCTTTCTCTGCAGTAGTGGGATGGCTGCTCCCACACTGTTGACTTAAGTTCTTGGGAGTACTTGACTCACATACTCAATCCTAAAAATTGCTAAAGCAGTCAGCTGAACTCTGAACTGTGGCCAGCAAACTATTTTTCCATGTAGCATATTCTCTTGGACCTCCCCCATCTCTGTTAGACCATATACCTAGAGAAAGGGGCTATAACACTGGACACTTGAAGAAGCAGACTTCTGTTTCATTTCACCTACGTCTGTCACTTATTGTGTACCCACATACTTTAGAATAGAGGAAAATAATACACGAGCTTTGCTTAGTTGTGTTAATTTCAGTTTGTAATTGTGTGATTGTTGACATTGATTGTAAAATCCTAACAGCTGGGAAAAAACGTAGCAGTAGAGATTCCTCTTTTTTTTTAATGCTATGATACTTTAAAACGTTTGTTTCAAAACCAGAGCAAGCAAATAGAGTTTCTGTTAAATTTCCTTCTACTCTTTGCTTCCTTCCTGTTTCCTTACCTACTTGATACCTTCCTTTAAATAGTTCTTGTAGTACTAAGCATAACCACTGTGTAGTGTAATGTATTTTACAGTCAGCCAGGAACGATGACTTGGGAGTTTTGCCACAGCGTTGTATCAGCTACTGGCATCTGCATATGAATTTGAGTCTGAAGCTTACTTTCACCATAGTTTATTATGATCTTATGTGATAATTAGAATAGGTGTGAGAATAGGTGAGAGGACACAGGCAAAGGATAGTTGGAATTTAAATACATCAAAGTGGAAAATGCAGGGAGTGTTTTTTGTTCGGTTTGGGTTTGTTTGGTTTTGGGTTTTGGGTTTTTTTGTGGCTGCATTTAGTAAGTACAATAGATATGCCCTAATTTTATGTGTGTCAGTGTATAAAATGAACATTGTAGGTGTGGCAGTGCATGGTAATTTAAATGTTGTGAGAGAGAAGTTTTCTTTAACCAATATAGTTATCAGCAGAAATATGATTAAAATCATTTGTAAATGAAACCCTGTAGAGTAAGGAACTAATCTAAATTTTGGGCATGATTTTGTGACTTTTATCAGCATTATACTTGGATGCATGCAATGTTATGGATTCACTTAATTTTAGTTTAAACATTCGACTGTGGTCACAAATTATGAATTTAAACTGAGCAGTAATATTAACTGTGCCTCAGGTTCTTCTAAGACTAGAAGAAGGGGAACATGTTTTGGAAATCTGATCCTCAATGCAGAAGCTCTTATAACAAAGCTTTAAAAGCTGGCTTAAAATGTTCAAGTATATTGAAACTCTAAAATAGACATTATCTAAAATGATTTTCTGTATCTTTCAAACAAGAGGAGACATTTTCTAGCCCTAATTTGCAGAGCAATGTTTTATAATGCAGAGCACTATTTCAGCATTGGCAACCTCATGTAATTGAAGCCAAATAACTTTGTGAGTCATTCCACTTCCTAATCAGTGTTGTTCACATATGCCATAGAACAGGGAAACAAAGTTTAAAATATTTGGCTTTTTAACTTTTTTTTATATATCTGCTTTCTTTATACATGTTAACGTGTACCCATGCATGCAGATATCATCTTCCCTTAGTTTTTATGTTAGGGCCTGCACAACTATATGTATGTACCTGGGCGACTGTTGAGAGTCAAGGTTTATATCTCGCACAGCAGAAGCTAATTCTAACCTTGTATTCTCCCATGGGTGTATGCCTGCAATTCCTGGACAGTTAACATTAATTAGAAATTAGCAGGGAGCAATTGTGCTTCCCCTGGAGGATCATTTTTAGCACAAATTTAAGATGAAAGAAAATGAGAAGCTGTGTTACTGCCACTCGTTTGGATTATTTCCTTACCTCCTTATGATGGTAAATAATCATAAAAAACTTGTTAAACTCCTGAACAAAACTATCATGAGATTTGTTGGCATTTTATGAATGTTAACAACTTTGAAGCGTTTTGCTGAAATTTAACTACTTTCATACCTTTTATAGGTGACTTTGTATTAACCCCTCTCAGCACATATCATCTAAACAGAATATAGTTTAAACTTTATTGTTTCATTTTCAATATTTCTTGTCTGTCCTAATAAGGAGGACAGTTCTAAATCTGAATACAAGCCGGTTTAGAAACAGGATTGTTCCTTCATTCAGTACCTATCTGATTCAGCCCATCTGCTATAAGAATGGTAACAGGTCATACCTACCAGCTACCTCCTAGTGTTCGATCTACTTTTCTGTATATTAGATTTAGGTTTTTAGCTTGAAGTAGGGTGACTATATATCAATAATAAGACATTAAAGAAATTGGAACTACAGGTATAAAAAAATTTCATACAAATTGAAACAGTTCCCGAACTATGGATTCACAATAAAAATCAGAAATACAGGTATATGGAAAATGTTACATATAATGAAGAGAAGTTTACATGTGTGGCTTAATTCAAAATCCAGTGGACACAGTAAACAAAAGTTATAACAAATGATGTAATCCTACCATTAGCAACTGAATTTTTATACATTTTCCTTTCCAGATCACTCTAGATTTTTGACATAGCATACCTCCTCCCCCCCAGCGGCGCAGGGTGACAGGGAATGGGGGTTGCGGTCACTTCATCACATGTTGTCTCTGCCGCTCCTTCCTCCTTAGGGGGAGGACTCCTCACTCTTCCCCTGCTCCAGCGTGGTTCCCTCCCACAGGAGACAGTCATCCATGAACTGCTCCAACATGGGTCCTTCCCATGGGCTAAAGTTCTTCACGAACTGCTCCAGCGTGGGTCCCTCCCACGGGCTGCAGTCCGTCAGGCACAGACTGCTCCAGCGTGGGCTCTTCTCTCCACAGTGCCACAGGTCCTGCCAGGAATGTGCTCCAGCATGGGCTTCCCACAGGGTCACAGCCTCCTTCGGGCACCCACTTGCTCTGGCGTGGGGTCCTCCCCAGGCTGCAGGTTGATATCTGCTCCACCATGGACCTCCATGGACTGCGGGAGGACAACCTGCCTCACTGTGGTCGTCCCCACGGGTTGCAGGGGAATCTCTGCTGCAGCACCTGGAGTATCTTCTCCCCCTCCTTCTGCACTGACCTGGGGGTCTGCAGGGCTGTTTCTCTTACATGTTCTCACTCCTCTCTCTGGCTTCGGTTTCTGTGCCCCAGCAACTTTTTTCCCTTCTTAAATACATTATCCCAGAGACACTACCACTGTTTTTGATGGGCTCGGCCTTGGCCAGTGGTGGGTCCCTCTTGGAGCCGGCTGGCATTGGCTCTGTTGGACACAGGGGAAGCTTCCAGCAGCTTCTCACAGAAGCCACCTCTGCAGCCATCCTCCTCCCCCCCTGTCCCCCGTCCCCCACTACCTAAACCTTGCCATGCAAATTCAATACATCTTTCTGCTAAAAAAAAGTCCTTACTGCCATTTATCATAACCTACTTTGGACTTTGGTGAAAAGAATAGTTAGTTCTTTGCCAGAGTATTTCAGAGTGGTGTACAAAAAGAGTGTCTGAGTTGTCTGGTTTTTGTCTTCAAAAATTTTAAAATTTGATATAAGATTGGACATGATTGTGTTAAGATTTATGTTCCTGATCAGTTTATGTTTTAAATGGTCTATGGAGTTACATGGTAATAAGTCATAACAGGAGTTTGTGCTGTTGGCTACCTAAGATTACATAGTCACACTTACTACAGAATGTAAAATTATTTGAGGTATTTTGAGGGCTTTCATCATTACAAGAATAGCAGAAGCTGAAGTCTGTCTTTTAACATATGTTTTCACAAAATACAGCTTTTACTTGACAGTATTAAAGTGAAGCACAGTAATTATCACATTAAGTGAGATAGTCTTTTTGTGTTTTCATTAATAAAGCAAATAAACATTTTTTTTCCCAAGGAAAATGTTCAGCTAATTCTTTAGAACAAAATATTGTACCATTGATGGAACTAAATGTGCATTCACACTATGATTATGTTTACGCAACAATAGTAGCTGGAGATTTTTTATTCTTTTTTGTAATGTAGCATCTCTAGGGGATATGCTCCAAGCCTCCTGTCCCTTGCATAGAGTCTGCACAGAAATTAATTGTTCTTTCAATTTGACTTCTGGTTAAATTAAAGTATCTTGCTTTCACTTGTTAACTCTGTCACAAAAACTTGTTTTACATTCACTTTAAATCCTCTTCTAATACTTTTGATGAATTCTTTTTATTAGTTTAGCCTTTCATTTTTAATGTTCTAGCCTGAGGTTTGTCCTCTGGCATGCTGGGTTTTTTCTCCTCGAAACAAGAATGTAATTTCTGACCTGGTATAGATTTGACATTTCCTATTTGCCTCAAAGTGCTTTTTTTCATTTTCTGGTGGACATTCCTTTATAAATAAATAAACTGCCTTTACTTTCTGAGAGAAAAACACATTGCATCTAAATATCCTATCTTTCTGGTAGTTGACCCCTAAGCCAGTAACTTGCAATGGCATCTTCAGAGTATTTACTTCCTAAATTCAGTGTATTTTTTTGCCAAGGAAATAACTCACAGTCCAAGTTCCCAATTACTCCAGTAGCATCTACTTTGGCTCCACAGAAAGCCAAACTTGAGGGCTTTGGTGAGGCACAACCCCATGGTGCAAGAGTATGTGTTCTCCTTAGGCAGCTTTCTACCAAGTTCCTGAGACTTGAAGAAGGCCCAAAGAAATGTTTTCAGAATGGGAAGTGGTATCTTTGTGAGTTTGATAGATACTCATAGCCCATGGCTATACTGAGATCCCGTTGTTGGACACCACAGGCTTCCACAGGTAACGCAAAATTACCTTTTTCACCAAAACAAGTTTGTTCTGGAATTACTAGCCATGATTCTGGTGCATAGGATTCTAAAATCTTGCACCTTTCTGTCCACACGTCCACAGGTACAATGGATTTTAGGTCTTCCAGTATCTTTTGGGCGTTCACTGCCATCCTTGTCTGTGAAGATAGCTTGTACTTTAGCTGGAAGGAGAAAGGGAATTTGTGCTCTAATGGTTGATTCTCCATTTGTTGTTGTTTTCCATAAAGGCAAGGTAGCCCATGTAGCATTTCTGAATTCCTTTTCCAAGGTGATTTCCAACTTTCAATTATTTTAGGATAGTCAGCGTGCCTTGCTTTTTTTTCTTAAACCTCATGCTTTCCTTTACAGATGCTTATTTTGTATCCTGCCTGGATTTTACCTTCTGTGTGCCAGGGGAGAACCCTAAAGAGCAATCCCTTAACTCCTTGTATCTGGTGATGAAGACTTGAGAGGTTAGCAGACTCCTCAGAGTCTCACAGTAGATGAAAGGAATATTACAAAGTCACGAATAGGGATCACCTGCTCCTTTAACAGCTCCTTCAGTTAGACCTTATGCAACTATGCTCTGCATCATACTTTTGTATTTTTCATATGCAAAGTGGACACTTGAAACTTCACTTATATCTTTGCTAAGTGCTACCCTATTGAGGAGGCTGCTTAGGAGAAAGCTGCATTTGCCATAGCTCTCCTTCGGTCTTGGTTCATTTAGAGACTTGATGTGCCTTTCTTCAGACTTTCCATGTTTTTGGATTATCTACAGTGACTGCAGGCAGTCCAGCTGAAGAAGAGAGAATATTTACTTACCCATAACTGTTTTTACTTTGAGATACGCTATCGACACATTTAACCCTTCAGTTTAGCTGTGTTTCTCAGAGTTAAGTCTAGTTTGTGGATTCTGTCTTTGAGGGGAACTGAGCCACCTCTGTGGCATGAACTGCTGGCTGAAGGAGGCAGACCTGAAAGATGTTCCTTTGGATACTGCTGTCATAATAAACATCATAGCTGAGAGTGCTTGCACGTACCACTGTGATTACATGTAGATTTACATGTAGATAACTCCTCTGAAGTGGTGTGTAGATAGATAACTGATCTTTGTCTTCACCCTAGAACATGGTTGCTTTGTTATTTTTTGTTAACAGCAATCCAAATGCCAAAGAGATTGTATTAATTTTTTTTTCAATATTCACTTTTCTTTAAAGGGTGAAATTTTAACACTGAAGCCTATTTTTAGGCTGAACACTGAGGTAACTTCTACAAGACAACACGAGTGTCCTAGAAATTGAGCACTGTAAAATGTAATAAATATTTTCAAATGGTGTTCTTTTCTGCTAAGATAAAACCTTATAAAAACCTTTAGTGAGATGCTTAACTACTCTGTCTTCTACTCAGCTGTAAACCCAACCTACTGAAATTCCTGGAATTTCAGTACTGGCACTGAAACTGGGGGAATGGAGGTGTTGTAAATTATAAAGGCTTACAATAGATCACAGATGAAACATTTTCCATTAATGGATTCAAAAGTTACATTAATAAATAATTTCTAAAGATATTCAGTTTTTCTCTACCTACTTAAAACATGTCTGTATCTCCCACCCCCCTGAAATAAGCATTTTCAGAATGCTGGTACATAGATGGCAGCTCTGCATTAGTTGCTCAATATTCTCGACATAATAAATGAACTTAAATTATCTGAGATACAGCTTGTCTCATCCTCAATGATCCTAATTTGCCACTTCCTTTAAATCTCTTTTTATATGGTATCTTCTGTCTTTCTCAAAGTTGAAAAGCCAGTGTCCACGTTAGGCCCACCAAGTTAAACCCAGACACTTGATCTCAGCTTGGGAATTTACAGTGTTTGCACCAGTGTTGTGAATAGTCCATCTTTCTGCCTAAGTAGTCTTCATGTCTCATGTTGGTATTGCAGAGCCAAAAGCATACCATTGTGCCTGGCAGGCATTTGGCAGGCTTTCCAGGTTCTTTACCTGATGGCCAAAGGCCATCGTGGAACATTATGTGATTTGATAAAATTTATTTCAGTGATATGGTCCAAATGCAAACACTCCTGTTTCTACTGAATTGATTCAATTCCATTTTTGTATTCTACTCCCTCTGTATCATAGTATGCATATTTTATAAAATTATTCATTACGTTTAAGTAGACTTTAACGAGGAGAGTTCATGGTAACTATTAAATTCAAACTTATCTTCAGCTTGCAAAATTAAGTATGTATAACCACCCTATTCCATTCATTTGAAACATTTTTCAGGTCTTTCAGTATTGGTTTAGTTTAATTCTGGAGCTTAAGCCTGCTCCAGTAGTAACAAGCGAGTGAGAAGTTTGTCAGCACTGGTTTGGGGAAGGCTTTATCCCTCTGCAAATTGTAATATGATTCTCTGATTAGAATGCTGGGAACAACAAAAATGGCATTTGTTTCATCTCTGTCAATCTCACTATCAAAGTACTCTCTTTTTGTTTCTATAATTGGCTCTTTAGTAATAAAAGTATTCCATTTTTTCCTTTATCAGAACTATTACATTTTATATTCTTGTCTGAGGACATCACTGATGTCCTTTTATAATGATGCTTTTAGAGGTTTTAAATTCTGTTCTCTCTCTTGTATAAAATTTCATGAGTATTGCTTTTTCTACTTTTACCAACTCTTTAGGGATTTCCTAAGGTTTATTATTTTCCTCAATACACGACTGATGCCAGTTCTTGAGCAGCTGCATTGTTCCATGCTGATTCTCATTTCTTTTTCAATAGTAATCAACCTGCCTAATCTTCTAATTCTGGGAGCTTCAGAGATTCTGTTTGGGTTCTGTGACTTCATGTGCCAGGTCTTTCTGTCTTACCATTTCAAGATACAAGAAAATCTGTTTTCCTTAATCTTCAGATATTACTCCTGTGTTTTGAATCAAGTTGGTAAACCAATTGGTAGTGATCTTATTTCTTATCTAATTACATGTATTCATATATGAGAAAATATATTATTTTTCTCAGCTGCATCTTTATTCATCTTCCACTGCTATTAAATTTACCTGAAATCTTGTTCCCTAGATACAATTTTCATACATCACTTATTCCAGTTGTAATGGTTTAGTGATGCCAAAGAGCTTTGTTGCCATAATTGGAATACTGTCATATGTTTGATTTCTTCATAAAACACATTTTTAACTTTGTCTTTGATGTTTCTTCAGTGATAACAGTATATTGTTGATTTTGTGCTAATTCTCTTTTAACCTTCGGTTGTAGATTTGTTCACCAATAGGTCAAAGCAGGTAACGGCTCACAAGGTCAAATTTCCTTAATAATTACTTCTCCACCGTATGAGTTTGCTAACTTTAAAAAATTCATTTCCTGCCTCTTTTACTTTTTTAAAATGTGGTAACATATTTACACTGCGTCTGCTCTATTGCATAATGGAGGACTTCTGACGCTTACAAGCCCCAAATATTTCAGGTGTCCACCTTCCAATCTTCTGTTTAAATAGCTGGGGTGGCTTGATTTATCTTTTCCAAACTTCTAAATTTTGTTTGGAGTTCATGAATAGCTTTGGGTTTTGTGGGATAAAAGATAGTAAGCTGATAACTCTTCTCATGCTGATGTGCACTATTCCTCTTTAAGTTTGTCCAAGATGTTTTGGATTGTCCCATTTAGGGAGTCTGCCTTTAGGCAGCAAAGCTACTGCTCAAATGACTTTGAGAGTTGTGGCTGTGTACAGCATGTTGAAGTCGGAGTCCTTCAAAAAAAGGCACCTGAACTTATACATGTTTAACAGTCCTTAATTTATTTAAAGTTTTTGAACATGACAAAATATACTGTTGTTCTGATAACGACATTGTAAACCATGCTAACTGTAATTTTTAAGGCATCTGAAACTTAGTGACATACCGAAAGTGAAATAGTTCACTGAACTGAATAGAGAGAAATGGGTAAAAGCATCCCTGAGGTAACAATGTCTATCGAATTTGTATAGTTTTAACTTTGTCTTTGACAAACTAACAGTCTACATTTAAAATATCATCTTTTCTGATTTTGCTTATGATGTCCTGTATGTGTATTTCTGTGTGTATGTTTGCATCTGAACATTTGTCTTCAAAACTTTTCAAGGAATGTGTGTATTAATTACTTCCATTGACCCCAAAGTACAAAACTGATTTTGCCTTTTACAAAGAAATGTTCTTAAACTACTAATGGTTCTAGACAAAGGAAACTGTTTGCAAAGTGTTGAGAAAAAAAATTGAGTGAGAACCTGGTTAGTTGAGGCCATCCTTCTGGAAGGTGAACTAGGAGATTTTAGAGCTGTTCTCTGGTGATTTTGCTTTTTCTGCCCAGTGTCCTCAACTGCATAGCAGAGTAAGCCTATTCCTCCATTTGGAAGTGAAGCCACAATATTTTGCTCTAAATTATGTTTTATTAACTGATACATAAATTAATATTTTTTTGTTATGGACCGATGCTGTGTATTTAAGAAAGTCTTTTATATTC
This sequence comes from Haliaeetus leucocephalus, assembly GCF_000737465.1. NCBI lineage: Eukaryota > Metazoa > Chordata > Aves > Accipitriformes > Accipitridae > Haliaeetus > Haliaeetus leucocephalus. The sequence goes on along the minus strand of NW_010972809.1, from coordinate 861,395 downwards.
TGAACTCACCTGCTGTTTGGGGTTACCTGAGAACAAAACAGATACTTCTCACAGTAGTTCTGCTACCTTCCAGTTAGCTGAGTGAACTGTGCTTGCTCATGAAGATTGATATTGTTTCTACTGTGATTTCTTTAAATTCATGTTGCTATCAGAACGTACCATGAATGAGATGAGACAGAGTGATTTACAGACAGTATTTGTTGTATGCTATCACTTCAGTGATGCCCATTAACTTAACAGTCATGCCCAGCTCTTTCTGTATATCGTTCCCATTATTTTTTTACATGAATGAATAATTCTTTATACACACTTACTTTGGAAAATTTGCTTCATAATTTCTTTAAACTAATTCTTGCAGGGTAAATTCTCTGTTTCCCAGTGATCCAAGTTATATTGCATTGTGTTGGTTTGGAACATAATTTACATTATCTTATCACACTTTCATTAGTAAAGCACACTGGATTTCTTTGAAGTTAAGCTCATGGGTTTTGACTTAATGAGGAAATAGCATTGCTTGTAAGTCTGAAATGTTACCTCTGAAAATTTAATTCTGAAGCTATATAAGGTTGTGTTTCGAGCACATCACGATGCTTGTGTCACTCTTTGTTCTGAAGTTTTAAGACTCCATTGTCACCTTTGCGATGTAGCACGGAGTAAAAGTGAAAAACTTTGAAGTTATGTGATAGGAGCTTTGAATCTTTATGGGGTGGGGAGGGTGTATATGTGGGATTTTGAGCCAAATACTACACTTACTCTTAGAACTGAGAAAATTATTATTATTATTCAAATTTGCTTTTTATGCTGCTCACAGAAGCCATAGTTCCCTATACAACCTTTTTCCATATGATCATGTACACATACTGCTCCTTAAGGAAAAAAAGTGCTAGAGCAGTGACAGTAAAAGTTTTTGACCTACCAGATCTTCCTTTTATAAAGGCATAAATCTCAAGCCTATCTGGAAACATTGTCTAGTCCCCTACATCCTCTATGCAGCTGTTAGTCCTGAAGGCTATCTGGGGCACAGATATTAAGTCTGCAGTTATGAACATCTCTGAATAAGGATGCAGATTTATAGCTAGCGTAACATTGCTATCCAAAATGCTGTTCTGTTTTGATATTTTTCTGTTCTGTTCTTAATTTCAAAATCCATCCTCTTAAATATCAAATTAACTTTGTACACCATTAGTCTTTGCTTCCATATTCAGACATTCAAAGCCCGTTGTTTTCAGAGGTGGTAATATCCTACACTTGTAAGGGGAAAGCATCTCTGAAAATTAGACCATTTGCATTTCATGAGGGATACTGCCTGTGAAAAAGTCACATTTAGGAATGTGTAGCAATGTACGGCAACAACTGTCTGGTGTAAAGCTGCAACGCTTTTTAGTTACAGTAAGAGTACTTTAATTGTGTTTTAAATGTCTCTGGCTAGCATTCAGAAAAGCTGCTTACGACTGCTAAAACCTTGCCCCGGACGACCTGCCTGCCTCTCTGTCTCTCTCAAATCTGTGGTTCTGATATTTAGTTATAACAACGCTTTTTGTAAGTACTGTGTCAATAAGGATGTAGCATATAAAGCTGCTGTGTGTTGGATGATCAACTGGTGTGGTTATAAGTTGTATTTTATTAGGTACTTTGAAAATGGAGTGGAGATTATGTTAAATTTAGTGCATATCATGCATGTGGTGTTAACTGCTGTTTCCTTCACAACCTTGATCCTTCCCATGTAGATGTTTGCAACTGGAAAACTTTTAATGTGATGATTTCTCAGAAAGGAAGGACAAAAAAAATCCAGCCAAATTGTTTGTATAGCTTGTGATGTGAGAGAATTATGTTTCTCTTAAATCTGTCAGCTGTTTTGGGGTAACTCTTTCGAGCTGAGCATGTTTTCCTCAAAGCCTGCTTTGCTTTAATGTCTGTCTTGCCAGGAGCTATTCTCCTCTTTTTCTCTCTGCTACAGAAGTTCTTAATATAAATGATCTTGAACCAAAACCTTGGAATAAAACATCTGGCCCAATGGCAATTTTAGTTCTTCATTTTCTTCCTTGATCCATTCTTGGTTCTGCTTCAGATAGAGATCTTAAATTCTCTGTTAAAGTCTTCTAACTTGTCATACTACTACTCCTTCTGTTCCCCCCACCCCACATTGCTGACTTTGGCCTGTCTTTGAAACGTGCTTGGCTGCCTTTTTGTTGCAAGTTCTAGCTTGCTTATTTTCTAAAACTTCACCTAGCCAGTATGTTTCTGCAAAAAGTTATTCACTTCCATCAGATTCATACCTTAAGGGGAAATAATTTAATAAGGAGGGAGCTATTGCTCCCCAACTATTTAATATCCAGCTGAAGTCAGCTGCACAGTCCTTGACTTTTTCAGGTGACGTCTTTGCTCAGCTTTATTTTTCAGATGGCATATTCATTGATCGGTCTCTTTTAATGACAGTTATGCTTTTCTGACTTTCTATTCAGTAATAGCTCAGAAAGAGGCAGAGGCTGATATCGATTTGAAGGAGATCTAGATATGGTGGTAATCCCAGGCTTCTCATACGAAGCAGGTAGAGTGGGACTCAATGTAGTGTTTGTATCTTTGTGGAGGAGAGAATTTTTTTTCTCCATCTTCTGTTGGGCAGTTTCTGTTTTCCCATAGCAGGGGAAAGCAGTAGTACGAGTCCTCTTTTCCTGAATTTTAACGCTGATCACAAGGGATTTTTACCAGTTTGTTGTCCCTGTTGCAGACTGCTCTCAAAGTAAATTTCAGAACATGGCTCCCTTAAATGTAGTGTATTTCAATGATTTCGGGATGTAACATTTCTCTAGGTGTGGAATGTTTACCAATGCTATACTTGCATTTTCTTGCAAATAAACAAGTGTCATTGGTGTTTCTCTCTTGTCCCTTACCTTGTGTAAGGTCCATTACCTTTTGGTACTTGCTTACTAGAAAACAAATGAACCCAAACCTGAAAGAAAAATTTAAAAAGCAGACCATTTATCTAAATTCTAGAAACACTTTGAGAGGTTTTTATCTCATTGCGCCTGTGTTGTCAAATGCTGTCAACATCCCTCTCAAAAAGGATATGTTACAATGGGAAATGTTACTGTGAAGGCTAACAGAAATTATCAGAGGTATGACAGATCTGTCACACAAAGTAAATTAAGGACTCTTCAGTCTGGAAAAGTGCTAATTGAGAGGGACTAGAACAGAGGTCAATAAAATCATGGAGAGTGCTGAGAAGGTGAACAGAGTTGTCACTGGTCTCTCCCAGTGTAACAACTAGGAGACATCAAATGGAATTAGCAAGTGGCAGGCTCGGAAGAGAGATTTTTATTTTTTTTTTTTTTTCTTTCAAGTGGTTACAATATGAAGGGGTTTAAATTCAAGAGGAAACTGGACAAGTTAATGGAGAAGTCCATCACAGGCTACTGGTTACGGAAACACCTCTCTGACAAAATCCAGTTGTTAGAAGGAGGAAGGGATTCTGGGGGACTCTACATCTTAAACACTTCCCTGGCTGCCTGCTGCTGCTCATTGCTAGCAGTAAATGACTGGGCTTAGGTGGACCTTTGGTCTGATCTCTCTTACGTTCAAAGTCCCTGAAACATTACAGGGCTATAGATTATAGGGCAGTGGGGGTGGGGGGGAAACAAGTTCAGAAAGATCTTTTTTTTTTAATTATTATTTTTATTTTTAATTAGCATCTGTTAATGGAGCACTGCTTGCAATTTTTTCATTTGGTTTCATCATGCCAAAAAGGCATGTTAATCATTTTGTTTAATATGCCCGATTTCTTTGTCAGAGTGAAGAGCTAAATGACTGTCACTGACACAGACGTGGATGGGTCCTCAGAGCCCAAGGCATTTAGTATTGGTGATAAGCATTGTGTCAGACTGAGAAGGAGTATATAATATTCTCAGCTACTCATGGCTGTGATCCTATTATTTCTGACCATGCCTGACAGCTCTAATGTTAAACAGTGAAGGGTCATACAAAATTAGTGTAATTTCAATGGCTGCTTTAGCGCAGCAAACATTAAGTCAGTTCCCAAGAACAGTTCCCTGGTGCAACCCTTAATAAATGCAAACTTTATTTTTAGTGATGACCTTTAGTAATGCGAGCCTTGATCCATTGAGATGCTGTTCACTTTTGATGCATCTCCAAATCCCTTTTTTATGCATTTTAAATCAACACACGCTTATTCTGAATTTATGCGTGTGGATAGACGGAGAGATGTAATTTAAACACATCTGTTCAAATATGCATTTCAGATCAACTTGGTGCCGGTTCTCATAATACGGCTGAGTTTTTGACGGGTATTATATCCCTAAAGTACACAGCAGATGGTATTTATTAGAGATTGAATGGAAATGAAGTTTAAGGATGTTGAGCTTTTTGTCTTAAGTCGCTCATTTTTTAATCATAAAACAATAATGATCTGAAGTTATAAATCTGTAATGAAGTTCTGTAAAATGTTTCATTTTTATGGGAAGAGTAGAACGCCTTATATTTGAATAAAGTTAGTCCAAGCCTTAACTGCTTGCTTCTTTAAGAAAATTGATAATGGGAAGTATTACAATGTTTCTTATAAAACATTTGGGCTAAATCTAGTAGGAACTCTAGCAACCTTCACTGTAATTGTTCAAAGAGAGTAAAACTGTGTGTACTCTTTCATCCTCAGGCAGTGAGCCATGCTAATTATGAAATATACTTCTTATCTAGGTCACTATTCCCTGACAACAAGGACAGACCCAGTCCCTACTCGCATGGAGTCCTCCATACCTATACTTTCTCACATTCAGTTCTGGAAATCAGGTCTCCTAGCTGCCTCCAGGTGTCATTCAGCCCAGTTTCTGAAAGAGCTCTTTTGGGGTCAGGAGGTGGGCTTGGAAAAGAACAGTCATAAAAAATACCCCTTCTCACTCTCAGTTAAACTCTGAGAGCTGTTAGATTGTGCATCATGATCACAGCTACTGTATTCTACAGCCCTTCTAAGGTGACTTGCATCAAAACTACTAATGACTCCAAAGTTCAAAACCAGCCTCCTAAGATGCACTTGTAAATCAGTAGGAAGTTGCTGCAGATCACAAAGCTCAGGTGTAATGTGTTCCTGTGGGGATCGCCACCATGAGCAGCCTTCAGTGCTCTGTAAGGTATGGAATGCAAAAAGCAGAATTCGTACAGTGACTCTGTATCTGTCAGGCTAGGCTTGTATGTAGTTTCTGCTCCCCTTGAAATCTGAAGTGTTTCACTATGAACCACCTCCAAATTAAACCCCCTCTGAGAGTTTCTTTGTGGTCATGTCTGAGTTTTGTTTGTCTGTTCTGTTATTTTTTTCTAAAAACCCAACATACGGCATTACAATTTCTTTTGTCTGGTTTGTTGTGTCTTAGATACCAGTTTCAGAAAGATAGGACCCAAGCTGTGAAAACAATTTAAAAAAAAAAGTCTTAAAATTATGCATTTTACACACATGAACAAAATTTTACTTATTTAATCGTCTGCTAGTGTTCAGTGTTTCAATAGTTGAGTGAAAGTAAACAAGTGACTTGACTTATAAATGAAGCCATTATAGATTTTACAAACAATAACAACATAAAGTTATCTTCACTTTGATGCAGGCAAACTGCAAGGTGAAGGAGAACTGATTTGTGAGACAATCTAGACTTGTGTTAGGCAGTAATAGAGAACACTTTAAAATATTTGAAATAATATAATTGCTTTGCAGTGGGAACACATACATGAATAAAAGATGTTAGCAGGTGTCCTGCCAGGGTGGAATCTCATGCTATTGTATTTAATAGGAATATATACACCATAAACAGCTCTAAATTTGCTAAAAGTAATCAAAACAGAAGGCCTGAATAACTAATATGCAGCACAGTTTAAAAATAATTAAGTTTAAGCATGATAGTTTATTAAATACATTTTTTTTTTGCACTGAATATTAGCAGCTTTCTTTTTTAGAGAGTGAGGCCACAGCTTTCACCCTTTTCTCTCAGTATGTGATTGTATCTGACACTATTGGATGTAGTATACATTTAGGTTTTTTCCAATACAATTCATCACACCTTTAACAGAAATTCAATCAAAATGCAGCAAATTCATCTTTTCAATTGGCTTGATCTGATGGACAGTTTGATAGAAGCAAACGTAAGGTCCCTCAGACTTAAACAGAGCTTGAAGTCAAACATATTAATACTAACTATAGAAGAGTAGAAGTGGATACTACTTCTACATTATTTATATTTATTTTATTGAGGTCTGATTCTGTGGCCATGTTAGCTCCAGTATCTTGCCATCTCTCTGTCCTTTAAGATTGTATTGCAGTCTGTGAAATGTCTGTCCTGTCTTACCATTTAATACTTTTATTGCTAAATTTTATAGTACTATTTTAAGTGTCTTTCCTGAGAAGTCATGATTGGCTCTTCCCTACTTATCCTGCATTTAGTTGCAAAATCTCCCACTATTTGTCCTGATAATTTCGATGATGTCATTATGCGTCTAGAGCAACTGAACACTGGAAAAGGAAATGGCAGCATTAAATAGATTTTCATATAAAAATTAATAACATAAGTTCTGTGGTGAGCTTGATAGTACTCCTTACATCAGTTTCTTAAGTATTAATGTTCATGATATATATAGCTGCATTTGGATAAGCAGTCTTACCAAATGATAGTTTATATCTAGCCCTAAGGCTCGGTCTGTTATCATTTAAAAGGTTTCACACAAAAATGTTAATGAAATGTCTATTGTCGTTGAACCGAGGTACTTTCCAGTTTCATTCCATGTGTAAATCAGTTGAGCAATTGATACGAGGGTTTAAAAGAGCTCTTTTTTCTGCCACAGAGGTTTTGAACTTGTACATCCTGGACTACTTTTAAACACATATGGAAAAGATTATTAAGGAAAACATTGTCAGTGGATATCCATTTATTAGAAGTCTGTACATCCATTGCATAATTTAGGGTAAATCATAAACTGGAAAAGATGGAAAACACCCTGCTTCAGAAATTATGTGCAGGTTTACTCCCCTAACTCCAGACACTTAACCTAGGAATATGTTGTGCTGTGCTCCATTCATAGTCCATGGAGAGAGAGAGAAGTGCAGGAGGGTTTCAGATCAGAAGTAGGCTGAATCCTTTTCTGAAAGTGTGGGGATCTTCCCGTGGCGTCATTCTCAAGTTAATCTCCATATAGTCAAGAGAGAGGCAGGGTGAGGTTTCGTGTTGTTACTAGCCTTTGAAAGAGGCAGTGCTTCCAGCTGAGCAGTCTGTTTCTCTTGTGCTAGCTCCAGCTCGTGCAACTCCTCAGTGAGCAATTCAAGTTTAAGTCAAAAATCCCACAAGACTAGGCCTTGTAGACAAAAAAGAAAGAGGGGGGGGAAGGGCTTCTAGAGGACTGTGTGTGGCCATGGGGAAGATGCAAACATCTCCTTCAGCTCCAACACAAAATGGCATGTTGAGATGCCTGTTAGGTTCTGTAAATATGCTTGAAAGACCAACTCTCAGATACCTTCAAATTATTTCATCCATTAACTTCATTTCATTTGCAGGTTCCCTAAATGGGCATATGCTGCAGAAAGGTTCTAAAATATAAAATAAGCTATGAGGCTGAAATAACATTTTAGAGAAGACTGGTTTTATTTTCATAAGAATTCCACTTTTTTTTTCCTAACATTTTTTCAATGTGGATTTCTAATTTATGAATCAAGAAGTTGCTAGGTCATCACATTTTTTATTTTGACCTTAATTACTCTAGATTTCCCAGGCAGTTCTGGTACCCTTCTGTAAGAACATATAGTGTTTTAAATTTATTCATACAGCTATTTATTCTAATCCATATTTTGTTATACTGGGAGGAGTGGAGGTGGGGGATCTTGGTTAGGAGCGAGTTGGTGGCTTTAAGTCATTGCTCGATTTAAATGTTAATTGCTGAAAGGGAAGTGGGAAGAATGTGTGATCATGCAAAAGAATTCCAGGTGGTCACATTAGTAGGTGAATGTGCTGATGAATTTTAGCTCCTTTACCTAATTTCTTCCCTGAGCATGGATTTGGTTTTTGCTAAATGGTTATTGCTAAAGGAAATGTTTTCTGTAACTAAAGCCACATGAGATGATCCATGTAACACCTGAATCCTAGCAAGTTTCATGCTTTTGCTGCTGGTTTTCTTAGACATCTTGCTCTGTGAAAATGGGGGGGGGGGGGATGTTTTATTTTTGGCGAATTGAAACTTTCATCTCTTTCCTAAATCAAATGACACGGGATTTTGCATTTCACTCCCAACTTACCTTCCAACAAGAGTTTTCTCTAACTTCCCTCTGTTGGTGAATCCGTCTGGTAACTGTCGCTGTAATATCTGCTATGCTTTCCTGTTACTGCTAGTCTAGTTTCTGTTTTCTCTAACATTGTTAACCAAGTCCCCTGGGCAGAAACGAGCAGGAAACTTGTCACTGTGAGGGTGTGCCTGCACTGCTTGCTGGTTAGCAATATATAACAGAGATACCTAAGCAAACAGGAGCTCTAGTAGCTGTAACAGCTCCTGTGAGAAGTGAGGAGGCAATTCTCAGGGCCACAGTTACCTACAGCATGTTCTTTACTTACCCACGACTTTACTTCCAGGCACCAGGCACTCCTTTGGGAGGAAGAGGTAGTTGCTTCTTTGGGGATGGTCAGAACTGCCCAAGGGGATGGTGATTGTATTGCTGGTCTGCTTCAGGATGACAGAGCGTAAGTCTGCTTGAGCAGACGGAAGGGATTTATCTATGTAGAGGGACATAAAGGAGAGAATGTTGAGGAACCCCAAGTATTAGGGCTGTATTATCTTATACATGGCATTGATTATTCTTCAGATTCATCTTTTTCTGAAATTCCACAATTTCATTGTAAATTGTTCGAATTGAGAATCAACTTAGGACGCTGTTTATTTTTCTTGGTTTCTGAAGTTGAGTGAATGGAGATGATAGTATGTCTTCAAAGAAGAAATCTTGCAAGTTTTATGATTGCCAGATAAAATGATTGCACGCAGTCTTGCTAGGCGTTAGTCAGGATTATGAGGGTTTAAAATGGCTTGCAAAGTGTAAGTCATTTTATGCTCAGAAGTATTGAAACAGGTTGACCACCTCCATTAGCTAGGCTATAAGGAGCATCTAGAGTTCCGTATGTTTGAAGCAACTTCTTGGTTTTTTTAAATTGTTTTATCTTTCATAATGACCACTGTGTATTCTTGGTTCACTGAACAACGTGTTGTGGAGCTTCTCTACTGACCCTAGAAAACATCTGCTGCAATTTTTAGACTTACTGTAAATGCATTTATGTAATAAATGTTACAAAATGCTTACTGGGGATGTGCAGCAGTTTCTACTTTGTGTACTTCAGAATAGATAAACTGCATTTCATTTCAAATAACTTAATATTGGCTGATGCACAATAAATTGTTCTTGTGTGATTTTGCATTGTATTTCATAGCAGGGACAATTTTTTAAACATCATCTAAATCTAAGCAATAAGGAATTTTGTGCTGCTTTCTTTCAGACTGTCAGAGCAAAGGTTGCTCTAATTTTCAAGTGTATATATGTTTTATATTTTTCCGCAATTATATCTTCCCCTCCCTTTTTTCATTAAGAAAAGATGTTTCGCATGTGTAACTAATTTTACTTATTTTTTCTTCATCAATGCTTTGAGAAAGGCTAAGAGCTTGATTTTTGTTAGTAACTGGATTTTATTCTGAGTGAAATCTCATGTTTTTCTCCCTTTTTAAAACTACTTTTTAAACAATATAATCAACAGTGATATAAAAGTGCACTATGCAATGTCATATTTTCGGCAGTCATACTGGATTGAACTGTAATTAATTGCTGATGCTGAATACACTGTGGTCCTTATTCTCTTTTCATACCCTAGCTTTTCTTTGTGTGTAATAATTCCATCCAGGAAGAAATCTAATTACTAAGATAATTAACACCTTATCACCAAATTAAGTTCAGACATTTGTAGAGTTTATGAATTTTTAAAATATGTAATTTCCTTTTAACTGAGTGACAACTGGTGTTATGGAGAAAAAGCATATTTTATTGTATCTGGCTTGATTGGACCTTATAATTCATGTTGCTATAGAAACAACCAAACCTTTATAAAGGATGGTATTACTACTACCATTTGTAATAAATGCTTTGACTGTTGCCAATAGTGTCATTAAAATGGTTAGAATAACTTCATTATAATGGTTTTGTCAAACATAATGAATGTTCTGTTCATGTTCTGAGAAATGGCAGCTGATGTTATGTGATATTGATTTATAAAGTAATGTACTTTTTCTTCCATAAGCTTACTATTACTGCACAAAATATTTGCAATGTGAACAAAATCATGTTGCAGAATACAGTGCTCCTCTGTTCGCTCAGTCCTTAAAGCTAACAAATTTTATTGTTACCTGATATCAAGCAGAACTTCATATCTTGCAGTTTGTCAGTCTTAAGAAAGCAATGGTAATTGAGGCTGTTTAGCCAACAGCTCGGGGGATTTTTGTTTTCTGTGGAATAGTCAGCTTGTGTTTTCCACTTACGATTATTGGACCAAGTCCTTGAAAGTGTTCAGTTTTATTCAGGTTTTGATTTGGCATTCAAATGCCATGTTTTAACTTCGTCTCAAATGATGGAGTTTGAATTCATGAACTCAAAAAGGAATTGAAATAATTTGGTTTCTTCTGTGGGGATTTTTTCATAAGGAAAACATGAAAGAAGATTCTAATAATATAATGTCTAATAAATTCCTGTGCAGATAATCATACATGCAGACACCTGCAAAAAGGAGGCCAAGACATTAGCTTTAATATAAGCTCATTGCTAATAGTTAAATAAAAAATTAAGTTTAAAAAAAAAATAATCACAAAAGATATTTACTACCATATAGTGTTTGTCTGAAGGCCACTGTGGTGAATATAAGCTACGTACGCGCTAATATTGCACCTAATCAAATTACTAATAACAATATTCTCTGCTTCCCCTTTATTGGGTCTTTTGCCAACAGATTCTCATGTTCCAGTAGAGCTCGTTGTTGCAGGAAGTTTTTCTTTCAGCTGTTCAAACTCAAGTTTCTTCACCCACTGTAACCACAGCATTATTTTTTCGGTGGTGATGTACTGTCTAATAAGAAATGATAGTTCTCTTTGCCCATTCAAATGCTTTATAAATGTCATTTGGATTACATGCATTTGTATTTACAGTTCTGCTGTCTCTTGTCCTGGTGAGGGGAAGAGAAGCCCTCCAGACATTTCTTTAGGTTGGAGACAGTCTTGGAGACCCCTTCTTAAGCTCACGTGTGAGCTTTGCTTGTGGCAGTGGTCTTTAGGCCATTCACCCGTAAAAGAATCTCTCGGCTGTTCCCTTGCCTAGTAAAGAACTGTAGAATTATTTAGGTTGGAAGGGACCTCTGGAAGTCATCTCATCTATTCCCCCCCCGCTTTGAAACAGGGCCAGCTTTAAGTCAGATACCACCAATATCTTTACAGGGTTCTCACTTTTCCTCATAAATCATACTTTCTCCAGTTCATCGTTACTGATAGTATAGAATCAACTCTGTGTTGTAGAAACAGTCTCATCTGTGTAAGTAGGGAGCACGGAGCACTTCTGAACACTGTATGTTACTGCCTCTCTGCAGAAGGGGTTTATCGTTATTCCCACTTTACATACGCAGGCTGAATACAAAACAGTGCTGTGGTTTCACGGTTTCTCATAGGGCAGTGGTCATCCAGCTGGCTAGTGTCAGATTTGGAAAACTGAGCTGATATCTCCTGGGTCCCATAGAGTGCTCTGTAAATACTATGCAGTAATCTCTTGGTTGTACGAGTCATTTTTCTGGGCCGTGTCACAGAATCCCAGAAGGGCTGAGGTTGGAAGGGATCTCTGGAGGTCATTTTGTCCAACGCCCCCCTGCTCAAGCAGGGCCACCTAGAGCCAGTTGGCCAGGACTGTGTCCAGATGGCTTTTGAATATTTCCAAGAAGGGAGACTCCACAACCTCTCTGGGCAACATGTGCCAGTGCTCAGTCACCCTCACTAAAAAAGTGTTTCCTGATGAGGAGCACACCACCTGAGCCGCCATGCCCTTGACTACTGCCCTGCAGAGCTCCGTAGTCGCTTTTAATACTGTCCAGGTGTCTCGCAGTATCATTTGTGCCCACATGAAATAACAACAGGGCATAGTAGTCAGAGGGCCAGACAAGCCCCACAGCATCCCAGATCCTGGCCCCTGGCAGACAGCAAACCTCTCTAGATGATTGCTTGGGTCGGCAGGCGGGTGCCTGTGTCCCCCACAGCAGGGAGTCACCCGTTACAGTGACTTGCCGCTTCTTCCTGGTAGTCTTGGTTTCGGTATTAGGTGGACCGGATACTTTTGTCGTTGGCACATCTGGCTCCTTTTCAGCTTTGAGGGAGATGAACCTCTTTAGCAGTTGTAAGCCCTGTGGGGGAAGACCCTTCCTCTTGGTGTCAGAAGTTACCAGCTTCCATCCTTCCCCAGAGGTTTCTCTTCCCTTGGTAGTGGGGGTTGACACTACCTGCTTCTCTACTGCAAGCTGTTGGGTTGCAGAGAAGGTCCTCTCTCCCTTTGATCTTCTCTGATGCTGTGCAGCTTGCTCATGTCCTCCCATCCCTCCTCCACTTGGAGGCAGCACAGCTCCTGCAGGACCGAGGGTCATCTCCTGGCACCAGAGAGAGCCCCCAGGCATTCCCTGCAGCCTGGGACTTGGAGGGCTGCGTCCGCCATCTGAAGCTCAGTCCGGGTGCAAGCCTCGACCCTAGCAGGGACGGCTACTCCAACAACTGCTCGGGAGGATGCTCAGTGACATGTTACCACCGTGTCTGAGACTGTTACTGTGGCACAATTTCAACAGAGGCCCCCTTACTTCACCCCCTTCTGCGCGTCCTGCTGCGCTAACTGCTGGGTCTGTTGGCTGCCTCTGTCAGCTGCGCTCTCTTAAGCCGCTGTGTGTAAAGGTTCTGCGCACTCAGTCCAAGGGGAACAGTTAGGAAAAGTTGACCTTGCTAAATAACAAGAGAGCTTAGTGCCTGTGCATTTGTAAACTTCAATATTTTGTTTTCCTTTTAAAGCAAGGCATAGGCTGGTTTTATGGAGTACTGAGTTAGAAATTAACTTGTGACTAAGAGGTGTCTTATTGGTTCCAAAGCCAATTTTGTTCAAAATTGCTAGGTTCTATGGCATGCGAGTCCCCTCTTTTGGCTGTCCTGTTCTACTTCGATAGCAGCATTATAAACATTAAATAGTTTACAAATTCTAGTGACTAAGTCTCAGAAGTTATAAATTTTGCAGATTAAGCAATCAGAATTTAAGAAATTTACAAGCTCTGCTGATCACCTATAATTTTGAATGAAGAATGAGTTGGTCCAGATGTTTTCACTCTTCTGTCACAATCCTAATCCAATTTTTGCTGCAATATTTTTCTTCTATTCCTTGTGCTCTTGGCTGAGTACCAAATGCATTTCTCATTAGCAAGCAATGGTATTAAAATCTTTTTTTTTTTCTCCGAAGATCACTTTAGGTCTCAATTTCTGTAGATAAAGTTGAAGAGTTATATGTCTATGTACACTAGCTTTTAAGGGAACAAGATTTTACATGTCCTTAGTTCACTGTTCCTTTCTACTTTCTTTACAGAGTGCCTGGAATAACAATTGCTACAGACATCATCTGTGGGTTTCCAGGAGAGACAGATGAAGATTTTCAAGAAACAATGAAACTTGTAGAACAGTACAGGTTTCCGAGCTTGTTTATTAATCAATTTTACCCACGCCCAGGAACACCGGCTGCAAAAATGCATCAAGTTCCAGCTACAGTGGTAAGATCTATTTTCTTGTGCCACTGTACATGGTGTACTCAGATGAATACATAAAGCATGTACATGAAAATGTAGATTTTCTGCAGAACTATGCTACAATTCAATTAAAGAGGCTTTTTTTTTTCAGTCCAGTAAGTGAAATGATTGTTGAATTGCCTTTAGAGGTTAGCTAGATCACTGAATGCATTTTCATATATAAATTACTGTTCAGATTGTTAGGAAGGGTAAAACAGCGGTTATACTAAAGTCATGTCTTCTTTCTATCAAGTTTTGGCTGAATGAGTACAAAGAGTGGTAGCTGATTACGTGTATTTTTTTTCCATTTTAAGATTTTTGTGACTCCAGCAATCTCAAACTTATTGTAAATAATTATGCAAAGTATTAATAATAAAGCAATGATAATCTTTGATTTATTTGTCAAATATCAAATCTGCAGGCAACTTCTTCTCAAGACTGTCCTTATACACTGCTTAAAAACTCTGCTTCCTTCAGCCTGCATGTTAAAGGCCATTGATAAAACTGGCATTTAATCTTTCGGGTTTTCAGCTGGTTTCTTTCTTTCCGTTTTTGAGTGAGAAGTGTAACCCTTCCTGATACCAACATTCTTATCTCAAATTCCCATGAGGAAAACGGCCTGTTTTGATGTAGAAGGTAGATGGCTATTGACTGTATTTTGCTTCATATAAATAGCTATTTATAAGCAATAACAACAGCAATGGTTTGATTTATTTTTAAAAAATTGAATTTGTAATTTTTGTAATCTAAATATCAAAACAAGAAAGTATACAAGACTGATGCCTGTACAATAATTCAACTCATTATTATCTCATTATTATGGGCATAAATAACATTCGTATTTCTTTTCTGTGTAAGAATGAAAGTCAGCCAACAATGTAAATCAGTTTAAATAAAAAACCGTTTCTTTCAATTTATGTATCCTGGTACACCAACAGGAAGTCAAAACTACATATCAGTACTTGTATCCCTTTGCTTATACATCTGAAATCTAAACAATTTCTGCTTACTCTCGATATATAGCACAAATTCCATAGGATGTGTCAGCTGCTGAAGACATAAAATTATATTATATTTGGCTTCTTCAGTTTATTGTTTAGAGAAGTACAGCTTAAGTAATGACTGCTCATTTACTGTAGGCTATCTCATAATGGGAAATACTGAGTTTCCAAATATAAGTAGCTGCTGTTGATATAGTCTACTCAGTGTAACCAACTCACATTGTTGAATTATTTTTATTAGTTTTGAATGCTTTTTACAAACGTTTTTAATTTAAAAAATGCAGAAATGTAATTTTTGGAAGTTAGGAAGCTTAAAAATCAAAACATTGATTTATGTTCCTGGTTTGCATTCTTTCATCCACAAGTTTTTCAGTGTGCTATTTTCACAGGAGGTGCAAAGAGCTTAAGTTAATTTACCCTCTTCTGTTTAACTGGGTGCCCTGGGAAGACAATATGTGAAGAGCTAAATTATTAAAAAAACATTAGCTTTTCTGTGGTTAGGAGTGTTACTTGGAAAATGGTAGTGTCATTTTAACCCAGTTTTACATTCTTTCTTCCTATTTGTAGAACTAGTATTATTGCTTTCAGTGAATTAGAACCTTCAAAGAAGATGGGGCTTCTAATCCAGAACTGATGAAAATCTGTAATTAACAGATTTTGTTTCTCTCTTTTTTTTTGGCCCCCCCCCCCCCCCCCCGCAGTCCTTCAAAAATCCTGTGTTGTGAGATCCTTTGTTCTTTTATCTCTTTGTAGAAATGGAGAATAACTAGTCAGACAGAGCAGGAAAGGCTTGTGTTAATCTCTTACATTTTGTATTCACATTACTTCTAGATAAAAGCTGATGGTCTTTCCTGCGTTACCAAGAATGGACGGGCATTTCATTTGTCATTCCTTGCGTAGAGTAATTTATGTTTCTCTGCTAGGAGAAGGAAGTAGCATGTTACCATCTATGTTATGCACTCTTACCCCTTCATCCTTTAATAAAATATTATTTGTGCCATCTTTCTGTTAATGCATTTATTTTATTGCATTTGCATAGGGAAAGAAATAGTACATAAAGTGACATACAACTGCTATGTGCAAGCGTCTGAGTGTACAGGTGGTACATTGTATTATCAGCCTGAACTTGTGAGCTAGTGCTTTTACAGAATGTTCATAACATTATCCTCTGCAGTGGATCTGTTGGTAGGATTTCTTTTTATGAAAAGAATTTCGACTGTATTATTTAACTACAGACGCTGAACCAGTGAGCAAGTTATCTGACAGTTGTTATCCTTGTCTTTTTTTCTAAAGACTGGGTGTATTTGCTATGTTATTTCAGCTTTGCAATACTTCTGCAATGGATGGATCTATTGCTATTTGCAAACTGCTCCACTTCAGTGAGTTCCACTTCAACTCTGGTTCAAGACAGCTTCAGTGATTCTGCCCAAGTATCACAGCTGCAATAATAACGTATTTGCCTTGTCAGTTCCGTTTAAGTTAGCTCTTTTTAGGAAGGTCTTATGACTTCTAGGGACAGTCTGTGGAGTATTAAGCTTAGTAACATTTCGTGCTTTCAAATTTTTAGTGGATGGTTTTGATGGAAGTCGTTGCCTTCTTGGAGAAAACCCTCATTTGAGTTTATCTTAATAGAAAAAAAAATTGGTAGGTCAGCATGGAATCTTCCCTTCACATAGATAATTTATCTTTGAAAGCCTTACAAGCACTGATATTTTTCTAAAAGGGCAGATGACACTAATCCAGATGGACAGTTCTGCCACCATAAATTCAGAAAAGACAGTTAAGGCTGCAGGCCTTTCTTGTTTCTCCTGAAGAAAAAGTGTCCATGGAGAATCAGACATCTGTCTAAATGGTCTCATCATTTCATAACCATCAATTAGATTATGCTTACCATAAATGCTGTCTCCAGTTTAGAGAAAAGTTAGAGCACAGTTAAGCAAAACTAGGCATGATTTTGGTTGCGTTTTTTTTATAAGCAATTGCAGTGATGCTGAGTCATGTACATGAAAATGAAGTCAAGATGTTGTTCAGAACTTAAATGCTACCCTAAAATTCTGTTTTTCCTGGCTTTTACCCCCATTTTATCCACCTACTGCTAAATACATTGTTTCAGAGATGAGTCTGGATGCTCGTTGTCTCCAGTGAGCTGTCTGTAGGAAATTTTCACTCTGAAGTGTGTTAACTATGAAATGCTATTTTGTAGATGATGATGATTATTATTATTATAGATCTGGATTTCTCCATTTCCCTATTGCATTCAATCATAAAAGTTATATTGCTGATAGTTGCATAACTCAAATTACAGATTCTAGTCAGATAAATATTTTAATAAGCAATGTAAAAGAACATGATTTAGATGTGTCTGGTAGGGATTTTATATTTAGCTGCATTGCAAAGGATCAGAATGCTTTAATTCTAAGTGTAAAAATTACTCTTTGTCTCTCAAATTAAGGATCTGTAACACCTTATATTCTTGATAATTGAATTTCTCTGTGCTTTATTTTTTTCAAGGTAGCTATTACTTGTCTGGGGACTTGTGAGGAGACTTCTCTCTCTGTCCTTGAGATTTGGTCCATCGCAATTTCTGCAAGCATTAGGGGACATCATCATCTCAAGATCAGCTTGATTTCCATTACATGGAAACATGAGGAAGTAGCCATTTTGAAAATAGGGATAGTAGTAAGGTACAATTAGGTTCATCTCTACTGAGAATAGGAGATGGCAGCTGTTTTGAGAGCAGTAATGTGACTGCAGCTTTATGATTACACTGCCCTCAACTGCAGTGTCGATTCCAGTCTTTCTATATGTATTTTCAATAGTGTGAGCAATTCAGTTTCAGTTATTGGTAAATTTATTAGATTTTTTTTAAAAAAAGCATTGTGATGTCTAGATAAAAGACTATATATTCACTTTCCTTACAATCTCTTTCCTTCTCTCTTTCTGTATATCATCAAATAATTACCTTGCTCCAAGCTAGAAAATTTTGTCAATTACTGAACATTTCCTTTAATTCATCTGAAGAGTGTCTCCTTAAATTTTTCTCTCTATATTAGTTGTATTAAGCACTGTCCTTACTATACAATAGGGATAGCATAATGCCGTATGTACCTTCTCAGTGTTTTCTGCCAGACAAGTTGTATTTGATCATTTCTGTGGGAGCAAACCAACTATCTTGTATTTTATGCCTTTATTCTAGGTTGGCTACATATTTTTTATAGACTGCTTTGCTTTTGCTTCCTTCTAAGAGGTCTCCAAGAAGTTTCCTGACACCCTTTCATGACTGACTGGCTGCAGATCCCCCATATCTCTCTTCACCAATTAAAATTCTGCAAGGCACTGGAAATAGATATTCTTGGATACCAGCAGATTCAGTATGATGTTTAATTCCTCCTTTGCTGGATTGATACAGGTTTTGTAGTTCTGAATCTCCACACACAAACAGCTGAACCTTCTGTGGTAGCTCATGTTGCTCTTACCTATTCAAAATCAATAATTGTCTGTGTTGCCAAACTGTCCCTGCCTGATTGAGAAGTAACCACATTCCTGCATCGGGCAGTATTAGCTGTCTTCTCCTTCTTCACTTTTTAACACCAAGCAGCAGGACAGCAACTGGAATAGCATTGCTTGTGCAAGGGACACTTTTTGCTCTGTTCACAACTCTAAAGGAATGGGAGCACAGCTGAACCTTGCAGTTGTACCATCAAAGAAAAGGCTAGTAAGGTCCCTGTTGAGCAGACGGACAGTAAGGAGAGATGACAATTGAGGGCTGCTCTTGCCCTTGAGCATGTGCTTCAGGTGTTAGTGGGTACTGATGTGGCACAGTGTGCCTCGGGAAGCCAGGGCCGGAGCTAGGGCAAGGAAAGAATTCATCTGCTGTCTGGGATGGATTTAGAAATAAAAATAACTTTATAGAGTTTTATGTACTCTGTGATATGCAAGAGGACCAATTGCACTGTTAATCACTTGCAGGTGAGAGAGTGCAACTTTGGGTAGTGTTGATTAGTTAATGTGATTTAAGTGCCCAGAAAGGAAGGGACCATTTCCCTTATTTCTAATACAGGCACAGCAGAATCAGTAATAGTTCTTGCCTTAGCTTAATGGCAGCCAATCCAAAGATCATATGATGGGAATATGTAGGGATATTCTAAAATTAAGGAAGAGAGCTGAGGAGATCAGGAGGTGGAAGAAAAGGAAAGAAAGGTGAGTAGGAAAAGGAACAGTGCCACTTACTCAACAGTACTGCTACTCTGGTCTACCATCACTACCTTTGAGCTCCCTTGTTAAGTGCTATGACTAAATGGCATTACATGCCCCAGGAATTAGATGCAGCTGTGGTGACTGCTTCTGGTGTATCAAAGATGCTTGGCCCCTGACACCCCCCTAATGCATGCAGTGATGCATGGTGTAACATGCAGAATGTACTTTATGTGTAAGAGAAGCCAAGACTGAGTCTTATCTGAGTTTGACTGCTAAACCTCTGTACTACACTTTTATTTTTTCAGCAGTACACTTTTATTTACTGCTTGCTACTCTGCCAGAATAAAGACCTGAGTGAAGACTTTTACAGCAAGTTTGGGACCAGAGAGTTAAAAATGTGAAGGCTGGAGCAGGAGGCAGACCATGAAGGAAAAATCAATATATAATCCTTCATATTTGTCACTGAACTATTGCAGTATTCCAAGTTAACATTTTCCAGCAAGTTTTGTACTTGCTTTGTAGTAGTTTTATTTACAACATGTTTTCTTATGGTTTTTTTGAGAACAACATGTGAGGTACTGCAGAAAGCCTTACAAACCATCAAGATAGCTATGATTTCTCTTATCTACAAGCCCAGTTATTCACCAATGGGATTAATTTTGATTGATGTAGCTGTTGGTTAGTGGCAAATCAGTGTTGGCTCTTCGTGTTACTTTCTGGGTGCTTACAAATAGTTTTGCTTATTTTCCTCCGTATTTTTCCAGGAACTGTATAAACTGACTGACCTATGAAAGCCTGGTTCCTCCTTTTTCGCTCTTTTAAAGATGGTCAAAACATTTGACTCCTTTTATGCCGTGTCTTTAGATCTACCACAGTGCTCACCATTCGGTGTGCAGCCAGAACTGCGGGTTTGTGCAATGAATTCAAAGGAAGGTAATTACCTGTGAATAGGTTTTTTTGTGGTTAGACAAAGCTACTAAATAGAATTTTACAAAAGTTTACAGAGAGTTTTATTTTAGAGCTAGATTCAGCTCAAGTTCAAACCACTTTAAGTTATTTAACCAGGTGCTGAAATGAAAATCTGTTTGTGTTGTTGTGGGAGACAGTTGAGCCAGTAGGTTTTAAAATAGGTTTTACCCTTTTGGAAAGCTATAAATGATCTGCCTATGGAGCTGCTGAAAATTCACTTTGTAGCTTGAATCAGGGGAATGATTGAAATTGCATAGTCACGTCTGGGCTGTGCAGAATCAGACCCCTGAGAAAAGACAATATTTTTACTCCAGCCTGGAGCCGTGGCTCTTAAATCTTGCACTGGTGTACTTCAGGCACATGGTAGAAATCTTATAATAGAAGTCTTAATGCTTTCAAGGAGCACGACTGTCTTTCTTGAGAAAGCAAGTCAAAATTCAAAGCTGGACTGGAAATACACTTAGGAAACCAAGTTGGTGTTCTACTTTTTTGAATTTTGCTTTGTTTTTACAGCAGAAACTGATTGGAATGAAAATGACCTACAGCTTCCTCATAAACTTTATACAAATTCAGTTTGAAAATTTGAGCATCTTAAAGTAAATGTCCAGCTATGGGTTCAATCTAGGCCATGTTGTTAAGAAAAAGAATTAATAGACACTGGGAAATAAAATGTGGAGAATATACATGTAGAGGAAGAGGCAGAGTTCTTTCTAAACTTCACTGTCAAGCTAGAAATAGTTCCAGAATTTGCAAGGATTCTGAAACTACCAACAATATCATATAATTTTGTGGGTTGATACTTGCAGTGATGTACAGTCCACAGGTTGACCATCCAATATAAAAAAAATTAATTTCAGGAAAGTGTAGTCCTGTAAGATTTGTAGTGGCCATGAGCATTCATTACCTATTCTCTTTGCCCTGTGAGTCTGTCTAGAAACCCTGATGCAATTCTGGCATTTTAGTTGCAAGGAAGCTGCAATAGCATCAGGATTTCTGTATACCACATACTCCTGCGCTGAATAGAAGGGAAGGAAGGTACTCTACGGATAAGGTGGAATAGTCTTGGATTTTAAGGGAGAAAATTATTTTTACCTCCAATATAAATATATATGTGATCAGCATCTCAGGTAAATTTCTCCTTTCACTATAAATATTTTTCTCAGAAAAATTCAAAAGTCAAAAAATGGAAATGTAATTTAGTGAAACAAGTTTAGTGGTATTGTGGAGTTTTTTTTCTTTTTTGTAGGATATATGGTTTAGCATCCATTGCAATTGCTTAGAAAAATGCAGAAGAGTATATCATTCTTCTGTATTTCCTACCTAAACTTAGTTCATTGAAATTTTCAAGATTATAACATTGTTCTTCAAAAGAAGTTTATATAAAATGGCATCAGGATAAACTCAATGCGTAAATTTATTTTACTTCTGTTACATTTAAATCACACTACAAACTGCCTGAATACACACATACATGGAGTATATTGGAAGCCTCTCCCATTAATTAAAAGGATTGAATTGGTAAGACAGGTGTCATGAGAGCAATAAAAGCTGAAAATTGTGCAACTTTTTTCTTTACCAGTGATTATGAATTACATATTCTGATCTGGGGCTTCAAGTTAGGATGTGACAGGAAGTTTAAGGACTATTTTGTAAATTCCCTCTTCCCTGTTAGGGAACTGAGGGGAGGCAGAGAGAGAAACAAAAATTTCTTCCAACACCCTTTACTCATTAAGCTGCTGTTATTAGTAGAACCAAGCCATTATTGTTAAAAGCAGTTAACTATTTGCACAACACGTTCATTTAGTCACTGGCATTGACTCGCATGCTCACCTGTGGTTCCCTGTGGAGCAGGAGCTAGGAGGCCAGCCCCAGCTGTGTGCTCAGATGTTGGAGGGTCAACCTTTGGCTTTGAGGTGGGTGCTTGGAAGGTCCCTCGGAGGGATCTTTGTTCCTTTCGATATAAACTTAATCCTGCAGTCTTCATCTGCATATAGGACTCACCACACCTTTGTCTGTTGTTGATCATACTGGCCTTGGGTGGGTTGAACAGACTGTTAGTGTCCTGAGTTTGTTAGTTATTGCAGATTCAGCATGAGTACTAGTCTTCAGAGCTTATTAGTCCTTGGAAAATTTTCATATACTGCATTTTCAGCAGGTAATGTTACTGTCTCTGGCCTGCTGTTTTCTGTTACAAC
This sequence comes from Haliaeetus leucocephalus, assembly GCF_000737465.1. Taxonomy (NCBI): domain Eukaryota; kingdom Metazoa; phylum Chordata; class Aves; order Accipitriformes; family Accipitridae; genus Haliaeetus; species Haliaeetus leucocephalus. The sequence goes on along the minus strand of NW_010972809.1, from coordinate 839,183 downwards.
TCCATCCAAATCCATAGATGCCTATAGAACCCATTCACAGAAGCTCCTACAGAAGGGACCTCTCTGGGAACTGGATGTTATGTTTATGTATTCATTGTCCTTCTGTCCTCTTCATTGGCTCATAATGAAGTGGAAGAACCATGAGAGATGTTTTAACTGTGTCTTTTTTTAACTTTTACTTGAATTACAGTTAGGTAACTTCTGTAATTCTGGAAATTTTTCTCTTTTTTTAATTCAGAATTTTAATATACTTTATGAACCAGTCTGCTCAGAGCTGGAAACAGTGCCAGCAGTTGTAGTCATAAGAGAGTATTGCCCATAACTTAATCCCTGAAATTGGATGTATGCAGCAGAACAGAAAAATCTATTGGTTTCAGAGAAAACCCTCTTGGCTTTGGCATTTACGGACTTCCTAAGATGAGAACGTGGTTTAGATTTAATAGTTTGTGACTTAACACAGATAGTAAATTAAGAACCTATCCAGGTCTGATATTAATTATGTTACTGAAATCGTTTAAGCTTTACTACTTTACTGTCTTTGTTGCCCAGCATAAATAGGCTCTGGTTGAGTGTATTAGTTTTGTGGCTATAACTGTTATTTTAGACTCCAGGAACAGAATTTGCCAGTGCTGTAAGTCCCATTTAGAATTTCTTTCTTTTTTAAAAATCACTACAGACTTATCAATATCATTATCTTTGCCTTTAAAGTTTTTTAGTGTGCATTTGATGTCATTAATTTTTTTTGTATCATGGAGGTGACTAAGCTTGTCCATCATTTGCAAATCTTGTGACATTTATGATGGCCCATAAATTGTGCTTGGAAGAAAAGGACCCTGAAGTATCCTGAGGTGGGTTCCTGGTGACCCTTTCTTGAACTTCATCTGTCTTTGATAATCCAAGCACACTCCTTCAAAGCCATCACAGTCAATCAGGTCACTGAATGCTTTGGAGCTCGGGTCTTCTGCTGTTTTCATAGCTGCGCCTGCACCTCCAGTCACTGTGCTAAAAATCCACGTGGAACTTGGAATTGCTGAAAAACTGGAAGTAGGGTGGAGGATGGAATAGTACATTAAGGTAAAACAGCGAGGGCAATTTTTGTGTGTCTAGTGAATTTGTGTGTTGTGGGTACATGAGTGGTCTCTCCCACACAGCAAACACTTGAGCACTGTTTACCACTCACTGTTTCTCTTCTGCTCTTTTTCTTCCTTCTGGGATGTCGGAAAACCTGGTGCTTTCAGGGCTGCTGTTGTGCGAGAAAGCACACAGACATCTCGCCAGATTATAAAAAGGAAAAGAGTGCACTGCAGACAGGTCAGTCCTGCGCATATATATGTCCTGGGCTTAACACACACACACACATATATATATATAAAAACTACATTTCATTACTAAAATGTAGTTTGCAGTTCATTCTGGTTTGTGTTATTGCATGACTGGGCGCAATAACTAATATATATTCAAAATCAGTGTGTCCCTTGTGACCAATCACTTTATTTCTGATTTAGTGTCAATCTAATTTGAAATATGGCTGATACTTCAGGCCAAGTTTCTGTTGGATACTTTTGTTCTACAAAATCTTTTTGAGCTAAACAGTCTTCCTAATCAGTTACAGTGGCATCCTTAGAAAATACCCACCTCATATAGATTATGAAATTTCAGTATGAATTTTAGACATAAAAATCTACCAGAAATGAGACAGAGCATTTACAAACTGTGCCCAATTTAAGGACCCTCAAGATGAACGAGGGTTGAAGGCCTTTTTTTAAATTAAGGTTTTCTTTGTGAAAGAATAAATTTTGCATCATTTGCCCACTGCTAAGGGAGAGATTTTATTATGAAAAATGAGAGGAATAACAAACATTAATCCTAAACTAAATTAAAGAACTGAAGTGTAGCAGAAGGAATGGAATTCAGTAATATTTGTAAAATGTATGAGTTTGAAGAGTCTGTATTACATAGCTGAAATTATATGGGAGGTAAGAAGGAAGAAATTGCAATGCCCATGGTTTAATTGAAAATGGAACCTTCAAGAAATTATTTTCAAATAGGTTGACAGACGATCTTGTGAAGATCCTAAGCTGGTTTTTGAAAATGTTTGTATTTTTCAATAAATAAGAATCTCTACTTAAAACGTAAAATAGACTAAACCATGGCTATTTGTGTTACCACAATCCTGAAGACAGGATCACTCTAATGTTTGCAATCATTTTCTAGATTAATATGACTAGTAAAAGTGCGTAAAGTTTTATATATTTTCCTCTTTTAGTCAAAAAACACATTGCATAGGCTCATAAAACTTTGTTCTAAATTTTTTAGAAAGAGTCACTGAGTGTACAAAAGACGAAAGAGTATACAAAATATGAATTATGAATGTATACTTCTGATGTTAATTGGAGTTGGAAAAAATGTCTACCATCCTGGAACATTGAGGTAAACTGCTGAATATAACACATTGTACACTAAGTGACATTTTCCATGTGTGGATCAAAAATTATTAGAAAGTAATTTCTTAAACCAAGCTAAATAATGAAATATGCATGTATCAATAGTTAAAGTAGAACAGTGAGTCTATTTTAACGTAGTAATTCCAGGTAGGTTAGGTCAAAAAGACTAGCTAATCCCCAAATGATTTTTTTATGCTTCATTATAGATGCAATCAGAAAGACAGAAATAGTATCAGTAGAAGTGAGTTAGCTAGAGGAAGTAGGAAACTTGTCAAGCCTGTATTGTCACTTCTGCCCTTTCAGACCTTACAGGGCACAGAATGCAAGAGCATAATGAACACCAGTTATGATTTTATCAAGAAATCTGGCTGGGGCACAACATTTTTGTCAGGATCATTTCTAAGAGGGTGATGCACTGAATAACTCAAGGTCAAAGAGAACGGCTCACTGGTTTCTGATCACTTTTATAAAAATTGTTTTGCAGAACAAAAAGCAATCTCTAAACTTTGATAACGTGGCAGTTTCAGTGGCTTGGCTTATATTTGTGTTGTGGTTATAGGTACATAGATTTAAGGCTTTATGGATTGAATCTCCAAGCAAGGGTTTTAAATGTACCTTGGTTGGAGTAGTTGCTACATCTCTCTCTGGTGTTTTGCCAAGTAACTCTTTGGAGATTAAAGTTAGGCCAGTCGGTGTCTGTAGATAGGGTGCTCCCAACTCCATTCTGTTTTATAGAAGTTTGGAGTTTGGAACTACCCAAGGCCTTTGCAGTTTTGAGATCACAGATGCAATGTGAGGGAAAAGAAAAACACAGCTTCATTATTGCTCAGAAAACGCATGTTGCTGAAGTTAGAGAATGCCATAACACAAAAGGCATTGGACATGCTGGTTCAGAAAAGAAAGTTCCAATCTCATGGTTTTCACTCTTGCATCTATTACACTGCAGCCTCTGTGCTTTTAGTAGTACTGGGGAAGAAGACGGTGAAAATACTTGCAAAGTTGCTTCATTCTTCTCCTGGAGTCTGTCAAAGTTGTAGTTAAATTCTACCTTGGCTCATGAAGTTTAATGTGGTTTTAACTCTAAATTATGTAATCCATTAGATACTATGCAAGTAGGTAATAACGTGGTTTTCCAGACTTGTTGGAAAGAAAAACAATGTTGCTCTTGGTTGTTAGCACGCTCAAGTGTTTGAGATGCTTTATAAGCTCTAAACTACATAAGGGTCCTGTGGCAAGATAAAATAGTATTTTAATTCTGATCAGCAGTATGTAAAAGAGAAATGGGGGAGAAGATGGTTGGTGAGGGAAGAGAACTGAAAGACATTCATCTCGTTGCCTTGACACATGTTACTATTCTCTGTCATCAAGAAGGAAAAGAAAAATATTTGAATGGAAACAGATATGGGTCCCTGTTACTGAAGGCAGCCCCGTATACTGGAGGGTTTTTAAGTTATGGAAACAGAAAAACAACAGCAGGAGAACTTTGCTGATGATATATTGAGGCTGACACCTTCAGTGGAACTGGTAGAATCTGCAGATGTGTCGCGGTATTAGGCTGAAATTATTAAGAACCTTGAAGGTGAAAACAGACTTTTTAAAACTAAAAGTTGAGTCTAAAGGAAAGCAGTGATAACTTCATATTGGGGAGTAATTTTGTCCCTTTTATTCCCAGATGAAAATCTGAGAATACTTCATTTAAGCTGCTTCTAAGTAATCTGCATTAAAAATACCTCGTCAATACTGTAATTCTCCTTCACAATAAACATTGTAGACCTATACCGGCTTGAAAGGAAAACAAACAAGTTTTAGACTACATTAATGTCGTCTGAAAGACAGGTAATTATCACCTGAGTATGAAAAGAGAATCACCAGAGAAGTGCAATACACGTGTGCGCCTACAATGTTTAGTATTTGGTATAGTTACTTCATTTCTAAACTTACTTTTCTAAAGTATTTTCTATTTGTAAAAATGTATTGTTAGGATACCCTTACCTTTACCCTATTTTCACACCATTATATAAAAAAAAAAATTAAGTTCAGCTTTATTTTTCCGAAGTAGTCAACACAAAATTTTATGCTGGTTAATTTGTGCAGAAAATACAGAGATTCATCCTGTATGGTTTTTTTTTTTTTGGTATCTCCATTGTGGGTCTCTCATAATGTGCAGAATTTTAAAAACCTACTGAAACAGAAAAGTGAAAAATTGTTTTTACGGTCATATTCATATATTTTTAGTGGCCTACATTAGCATACTATCTGAATGTATGTCTTTATCTCATCTCCCTAAACTTGTTTCTTTAAGTGTGATGAACTAAGTACTGTGGGTTTAAAATTTAAATCAGTGCATGACTGAGTCATCAGAATTTTGTAACGTAACAAAATCTCTGCTTCTGTAAAGCGCGCGCACACACGTACATACATACATCTATTGGGGAACCTTCTGTCCAGAGTCTTGCTTGTAAATTTAGGAGGACTCCAACATGTGAACAGTTGCACACAGCAGTGATGCAGGCAGCACCCTCCACCCAGGGAAAGCCCTTCCTTCTGTATTAACAGGGTACTGCTCAGCAGTTCCCCAGATGGCCTGCTACTACTGCTTTAAAAAAATCCCCGCTTCATATGCCACTGCTTGCTTTGATGCACGAGTAGGAAATTGTGCAGTTCTCAGACTCATGTTTTACTGGTCCTGTTAGTCATACAATATTTATCTGAAGTGATACATGACTCTGTCCTGTTGGCAAACCAATACTGGAAAAGTTTGTAGAGGAATGGTGTATCTCTGGTTTGTTACATGTCAGATGCTCTTGCACCAAAATTACGTACAGCCAGACTGAGTATCGCAAGTAACCCACTACCAAGAGAAACTTGGTTTAAGGAAATGTTCTGTGGTCACTGAACACAGGCTGTATCAATACAGGGCAAGCCTGAGAGAAGGATGGAAACAGGCTACGAGTCTGATGTTGCTATCTGACTTCTAAGAGGTCTTTTCATTTTTGGAAATACCCTGTGCTAATTTGTATGGTGACTTTGGAAAGACTTGATTTTTTTTCAGAAAGATAGTAAATTTAAATATATCCTGTGCAGATCTGTGAGGGTGTTTGAAAGTGATACTGCTGCTGTACATGGAACAGCGCGATGGGACTGTACATTTGCCTAAGTTCAGAAGGATTTTCTGAGTGTCTTTTTACCATGTGATTTTGACAGCATTATTGGTACAGAACAAAGGAATGGGGAATCAGAACACAAAAAGGGAAGAGCAGGAAGACGGGGGAAGAAAAATATTTTTATATTGGTCAAGAGAGTACTTGAAAGGGATGTTGGACTAAGCTAAGGAAGGAGAAATAAGAGTATGAAGCTGTGTCAGGAAAAGAAGTTCTAGGGAGATGCATGTAAACAGGCAGTTTCGGGACTGAAATAGTCCACTGGAGGCAATAAAGAAGAAAGAGCTTTTGGGCTCCTTATTTTCCTCTGTCACATCTAGACATGAGGAGGCCTGCTTTACTCTGTGCTTTACACTCTTTACAGGTGAGCTGAGAATCATGCCTTTTCTTCATGTAAAAAACTTATTATTAATACCGTGTGGCTAATGCCTGCTGTAGGAGTTGAAGGGCTTACCATTATAGCAGCATGAATTCCTTGTCCTTTTATTAGTCTCTGTGTTCTGAAATGGTTTATATTTCTGTTTTTTGGAGATCTGAGTTAAGTTGAACTTGGTGTTCTAGAAAGACACAAATTATCACCAAGCAACCTTAACTCTGTGCTTAAGACATTTTTGTCTCTGTATATTCAGAGTTCCTACAAAGTAGTCAAATGCTCTTTCAGTTTAGATCAACTAAGCATATGGGACATCCTGGGAATTTCAGGGCAGCATTTTTTCACGTGCATCTCCAGAAGTTTCATTCCATATTCCTCTGTGTCACGAATTTCCAGCATTTCCCCAGTCAGGAGCATTTTGGTTTTGTACAAAAAGCAAAACTTCTACCTTTCGTGGAAAGATAGGAAAGAAACCATAATTTCCTATAATAAAAAGTGGAAGACTATATCCATGTGTTGTGCAAGGGAAGCCATCTTCATTCTTCATCTTGTGTAGCTAAGTGTATAAACAGCATTTCGGCCAGAGTCTGAGGGTGAAGGATAGGACAGTTTCTGTCGTGTAGTTTTACTGAGTTATTAAAGCTATTGCAATAAAAATGCTCAAAAGCACTTTGTGTGCAGTCAAAATGGATACAAGAGAAATAGTCTTTGGTAAGAAAAAGCAAGAATTAGACTTTTTCTGGATTTTGTGGCTTTTTTTCCCTAGAAAGATTAGTAGAGGTCTCCAGATTCTGAACTAAAATGCTTTTGTCAATTTCTTGCATGATTCTACATTAAATTAGGTTTTTTTAAGCAACCTTTTAAATAATCATTTTGATATCTCTTTTCAATTTATTATCATATTTCTCCAAATCCTTTTAATAGTATTTTAAGCACGTTCACTGTGTATAACTGTACTACCAGGAAAGAAGTCATTGTATGATGGTGATGGAATTTGGGTTGTGCTACCTGATGCTTTCATTTCAGTGGGGTTTTTCCCATTGGAAATAAAAGAGGTATTAATGGGGGTTAGAGGGCGAAGGTTCCTCTACTAAGGGAGATCTTTTCTTTGGCAAAGGCATGTTCGATTGCTGAGAAAACCTATACTAACAGAAATGTCTTTTTTAATATCAATTCTGTTAGTTTTAAATCCCCTTAGTAAACTCAGAGAAACAAGTCCTGTTAGGTATTACTTCTGGTAATTGAACAGAATTGTCTATAACAGAAGTAACCTTCTCATACTGTAAACAAAATTTATTCTTCCTTTTTGAAGAGGGACAGTGACTAAAAAATTATTTTCTTGACTCTTTAGCAGTCGTAACTAAAACATATGTAGGGACCTCACAGACGTAGTAATATTAATTTGATACCTTAAATGACTCGGAAATATCCAGCTGTCATAAATTTGTACTAGTAACTAAAGTTATAGCTTTCATGACTAAGTTGCTGCATCTGAACTTTTCACTGAAAATTGTGTAAACAAAGAAAATACATAGTTCGTTTTGCATAATCAAAAATTACTAAATTGTCCTACAGTTTCCAGAAGTTAAATAAATACTGCAGTCATGCAGCTGCCTATTGGGTTCCCAGCATGCTGGAAACATGAACATGTCCTCCCAGTTTAGTTGGAAAACTACCTTCGCAGAATTGATGGCTAAAATAAGACAACGGTACAGACTACAAGCAAGGAGTTCCTGTAGTTGTCTCCCCTTTACACATTATCCAACACGCAATGCTTTGCCTCCCCAAGCTATGAGATAGGTCAACGTCGATTTTGACATAATAAAACTTTGAACTTATTTGTGACTCATCCCTGCATTAAAGATGAAGAGTGCTTTTCTCCTCTCCCTGCCCCTCCTGCATAGGATGCAGCTGAGAGATTCTATTTAACATCTGCTGAAATCACTGAAAGCTCTTCCATTGATTTCAGAAGAAGCTGGATTAAGCACGTTTTGTCTTTGAACTTTGCTCTTAACAGAAGTTTTTTTCCCTTTGCCTTGGCATTAAATGGCATACCACCTATTAATTTTCCACAATCAAGGCAATGAGAGTATTAGCATCAAAAGAAATTGAAAAATAATAAATGATTCTTCTTAAACTGACTTCCTTTAAACCTAATCTGCTATAAAGCGAGACTGCAGGTACATGCTAGAATAGTAGACAAGTCTTTGCAAGATTGGAGCCTAATCTTCAAGTTTTGTTATCTGTATTCTAAGACATTATTTATAATTTATTGTGCAGAAATTAAAACAAATCTGAATTGTTTACACATTCTACTGATGTTGCATAGATTAGTGTTTATTATTTACTACGGATATGTTCTTAACATTGTTAATATATATGTTAATTATTTCCTGTGATATTTAATATCCTTAATCTGCATACACTGCTCTTCATACCTACAGTTCCATTTACAAAGTGGGGAGAGAATGTGTTTGTACCTGCATACAGCTTTTTAAATCAGTAGTCTCTTTCTTTTTGCTTTAACTTTTCTAATACGGTTTATTTATTAATATTACTTTTCAGAAAAAACAGAGAACAAAGGATTTGTCCCAGCTGTTTCATTCATATAATCCATATGATCATAAGGTAAGAAAAGAATATACTACCTATGTTTGTTGTTAAGAGTAATTCCAAACATTCATGATAACTATATTTCATGTTTAATGCAAAAATGAGAGGAAATGATAAAATTGAAAGCGCTAGGGTATTCATGTTACTTAAATTGTGCTATCATATAAATGTTTCTTTGTTTCTTCAAGCCAAGCTTGAAAAGCTGCATTTTCTGATTTGTGAAGCCAATGACTCGCATTAACCTCATAGAAGTATAATTTATAGACTGACACTAAATCCTGCAAAGTGACCATATGTGGTATCAGATTCCCCTCTTTTTTTTTCTCACTATTTAGAAACTGTGTTGCCCTTGAGTATGTTGCTTAACCTATTTTGTCAATTAGGCCCTGAGATACATGATACTAATGAATTATCTATTGATTCTGGAAGCATCACTGGAAGAGGCTGCTTTGCTAACAGCCTGATGGTTGTCTGGGGGAAGAAGAAACACGCATCATCATTATAACTTGATCCTTATTTATAAAGTCTGGGAACCCTGGTTAAAAAACCCCTAGTTTGTTATAACCATACTATAGGGTAAGAAAAGAAGGTCACTTCCCTAAAGACATTGCAATGTGAAATAAAAAATTAAAGCTGTTGCAAGAAGATTGGAGAACGAGGAGACACAGATCACAGCACTTCTGTGCTATAACTATGTCATGGGGGTTTTGTAGACATTATGCAAAAGAGAGCATTAAGCAGCAGACCGAAGGAGAGTTAAGTAGGTTTGTAAATATTTTGGGGGAGTTCCTCCTATCTTGGATGCATCTGTGGCCATGTTTTTTTAAGCAAGTGCACTAAATCCTTTACCAATTTGTCAGCAGTATGAGATGACTGTCTTTGCTGCTTATGTTCTGCAAAGCATGTGTGATTTTGCAAGTACCCATTTCAAAAAAGAAAGATTTGAAACGTTTTTTTGTTTAGACATTTCAAAGGAAAGTTCTGAACTGTACTCCTTTTCCTGGCTGTGTAGCAAATAGCTATACATTGGAAAAATTAGCTAGGTTTTATATCTGGGGGAAGAAGGTGGCCGAAGTGTGTATGTATGTGCACCTATCTCTGTGTATGAACACATGCGTGTATGTGTGTAACTACACATATGTCAATGAGAAAGAAATACATTGTGTAAATACTAATGGATTCAATTTATCAAGTAGGTTGTTGCTATGAGAGATCCATAGTTACCAGCAACTTGAAGATTTACAGTTTTTAAAAAAACATTGTCAAATAGTAGGTATATTCTATAATTTTAACTATTATATATCATTTCAAGTTAAATCCATCACTTTGAAGTATTTTTTTACAGATAGACTTGCATTATTTACGAGGATTGGTAAAGCAGATATTAAGGGCCTGTGAAAATTGAGAAACATGAAGAATAAAGGAAATTAGTGTGACAAGATTTTGAATAGGATCATTGCTTTTTTGAGTTGAAGCATTTTAAGGTAAATGTAATAGTAAGTCAATTAAGATCTAATAAGGACAAGCAACTGATGAACCAGAAGCTTTTGATACTCCTCTCCATGTCTACATTCTCCTGTGCCAAACACTTTTTATTCATAGTACAAGGAAATTCCATTATTCTTTTATTAGCACTTTTAATGGAGCCTGGCCATTTGTAACTCCTGCTGCCTTCCTGCTCATATCCTTTGTGGCATTATATCAAAGTATCCTCAAATGATTTTGGCTTCAGTTGTGAAGACTTGTGCACTCTTTACAAATTAGTCATCAGGCAAAGTGGAATTGAATATAAATGCTTAGGTATATTCCCTTTTGATCTTTGTTTTAAGACCTTTAATAAATTATTAAAAGTAGCACAATTGTTTGATGAGTGATTTTTGAAGCTCCACACTTCTGCTGCTTCCAAGCACATTCTGCATATATATCTGAGAGTAAAACGGGGAAAAAAGTACAAATGACAGTTTATTACAAGGATGATCTTTCCTTATTTTCCTTTTGACAGAGAACATTTTCCTTCTGCTAACTACTTCCTATTTGTAGTGGCTGCAACAAATTCACTGCAGATTTCTTGCTCTGTGTGCTGTTACTTTCCACCTCAGCTGCCAATATCACAATTGTTGCAGACCAGAGGAGGGCTTTTAATTTTTATATTAATTGTAACAGTAATCACCATTAGTTGAAAATACAGTTATTTCAAGGGGAGGTCTGTAGTAGTTTTACTCTAGTTCTGTTTTGTTTGATTTACGTGGCAGAAAGTTTGGTTGGTTGGCGGGAGGGGGAGTGTTTGCTATTTTGTAGATTATTTGCAGTAAGTGTAAAAAGATTTTATGATGACTTTGTGAAAGTGTTGGTGATGCAGGATCATGGCATGAATTACTTGAATTACTGGCTTCCAGGATTCTTAGTTGGTTGATTAAAATGTTTTTCTCTGAGAACCTTTCTAAAGTAGAAAAGAGGTAACCTTAAATAAGTTGGAGCTCGGTAGTAGTAGTTAAAACAAATGTAAAAGGGAAGCTCATGAACTACAGTGGCTGGAACAAGACTGTCTACTGAGATTTGATAGTATTTCATCCTGTTTTGATGGGATATTGCATAGAAAAGAGAAAAATCAATCAGAAAATGTTTATTCTTCCAAGTTTGTGCTTCACTCACTAAATCAGAAAGTCATGTTTTGACAGAGTAACTACACTAACCTTACTACTATTTATGCTTGGTCAGGAGACCAGTAGCTATTAGAAATAGCAGCTATTCCTGGAAATTTTACCTCAATATATGTTTGCCTATCTAGTGTAGGTTACTGCATCCTGGAAGACATTTTAAATGTTTGTGCTCCTGCATTCCCAGGTGAAAAGCCAGCTCTTTTATGGAGGGGGAAAGCAAGGATTTCCTTTTCCTTCCACTTCCAGCTGTGGAATCTTGTATCTAGTGAGGCCTTAATTCAGCAGCAGAGGGGGCAGAGCTTTCAAATTCTTCTGTGCAGAAGGGTTGGAAAAGTGGGAAATATTCTGTCTCTGCTGATAGCAAGGGAGGAGTAGTTAAGGTGTTCTTTAATGCCTAAATATTTATAGTTTACTATCTAGTTGCCCTTCTCATTGTTCAGATGAAACCATACAACAGCAAATCTCAAAAATTGCCCTTTAGCTGTATATTTATCCTATCCAGGGGGATTTGATCCTGTTCTCTTTCACCTAGTATCACCGTAGTGCTTGCAGACCCTCAGACTACGGAACCTTTCAGATACTCTGCCACTGACAAAGCTCATTATAGCATCAGTCTTGAATGCCTGGCAAATATATTGAATTCTTGATGTGAGAAACATATAAAAAGCTCACTTTTCTCAGTTTTTTGTTGTTCTTGTTGTTAAAATGAATAAATATCTTCTAAAATTCTTTCTTTCCAAAACTAAATAATTATTTAGGAAAGGCTGGATATCTCTTGATTATGGAAAGCTGTTCCAGGTGGGTGTTTGTCATTTGTTCAAACTCATTTCAGTTAGCATGTGTAAAAATACATAGAACTCTATTTGTAGACGAAGCCATTGCTTGTTCTGAAATACTTGCTTTTTCCTGTGTTTATGTAGAGTAGGAGTGTGTATAGTCTGGCTTTCTTAAGAGTCAAGTTCTGACTGCTGTGTAACTTTTCTCTAGTTAGCAACAGAACAGCTCTAACAATTATATGTACAGTTTATCTTTTTCTAGGACCATCAGAAAAGTAAGATAAAAATGATATCCTCAAAAAGCAGTACCAGCAAAGGTTTTAGTGATTTAAAATTAAAATGAACATAATTGAGGAGTGGTTTGGGTTTTTTTACCCTTAGTTGTAATCTGGCCAGTTTTCTACTAGCTTATTTAATGAAAGATTATGTTTGCACACAAGTCGTTTCTGCTGACTTTTTTCTGTGTACACTGTGAGGTCCCACACTGCACACAGCAAGAGTTTTATTGTGTCTGCAGTGAACGTTTAACTCCCTACAGTATCTTTCTCCCGAATGATGTTTGCCCTTTAAAACTTGTGACCCAGTTTTTTGAAAGCTATTAAGGCAGTTGTGATAGCAGGTTACCTGGTCAAAACAACAGGTTTGAGAATCTTAATATGAGCTTCAGGGTCCAATATGCAGCAAGTGTCCAAATTCAGCAGCACAGAGCTCTAGTTCCTTTTCTTCGTTTTGTCAGATGAGTTAAGTATTCAGTCTAGCCCTGGAGCAATTGTTTAAAATGATAATCCTCAATTTATGCTCTGCAAAAGAATGTTTTTACATATAGTAAACACAGTATAGCGGAACTACTATTCATTTTGCTGTTCTGCCTTCTTGCGAGGATAGCCAGAAAGAGAGACCTTAGGGCATGTCCATACATGCCTCTGGCAGCATTGTACTGTTACAGCGAGAAATCCTCTGAGAGTTGTGCTTAAAACTCAGCTCTGGATTCGTTTCTGCCTTTTGCAACCTGAATCTCTTGCTCAAGAATAGGGCATGATCTGTGAAAAAATAAGGTCATGCTTACAGCATTGGTGATTTATTTTAGCATATCCTGTGTCCAACCAAGTAAGAAATAAAGTCAATGTTCATGTGATTTGAAAAGAGGTTTTGAGAGATTTCCAAGTTGAAAGTCCTCAGGATTAAAAAAATAAATTACGATTTCAAAATGTGCTCTAATTGATGCAATACTACTAAAATAGTTGTAAAATCTTTAAGCCTCATGCTTTAAAATGTTCTTTATTAGTATGTTCTGGAAATGTTAAAACACTCGGAAAACTGGAACCCCATAGACAATGCCTGTGAGATTGGCAAGTTGTTGGACCGTTGTTATTAAGATATGTAACTAAGTGACAGAAAGCTTTCTTTTTTTGTTGGCTAGCTCTTAGCCTGGTAGGCAGTTTCAGGAGGCAGGGGGTGGTGTCCTGTATTCTGTTGGCTTTGATAAAGGTAGATATGTGCATAACTGATTCAAGGAAGATTAATAACAAGATTATGTATGGCTATCCTTGAAGTTAAGGTGCTAATAGCTGCTGTCACTTACAGACTTACCATGATAATTGTCTTTAACCAGTTATTTCAATAGTGCGCTTTTGCTCCAATTTTTAACAGAAAATAAATAATCTAATGTCAGCATCCTTAAACTGTGGTTGTAGGGCACCTCTTTCTTCTGCTGGGTTCTGTAGCTCCTCTGGAGAGCTTTAGGCATTTGTAATTCAGAAAAATGTTCATAATGAAACATACAGAAGCCACTGTCAAACATGTAGGATCTCTTGGCACTGCCTACGGAGGCATATCTGTGTGGTCTTCATTGACAATAACACAAAATATTCATAGCAATGCCCAAGGCTGTGGCATTGCCTGGAAGGCATCACAGGCACCTGTGTGCCACATGAAGTATTCAAAAGTCCCAGGTAAGGGGTGAGGGATTGGAGTCAGTTGGCTTCTGGTAGCAAAACCTGTCAAGTCCTGCAGTCCTTCCAGTCCCTGGGCTGTAGGTGGTGGCCTCTGGGGACCACAGGCTACGGCAGGGCAATGGAGGGTGCGGTGGTGGCACCGAGAACCAGCAAAGCTGTTTTCGCCGTGGTGAGGATTGCTTAGTTAAACAGCAGAAAGAGGGGCAGATGGGAAGTTAAGCGCTTCTGTTGGGACCAATTTTCCTACCAGTGAGCTGCTTCCTTTCATTTTTCTCTCATGTTCAGGGAAGCTGTACCTTCTGTGCATCCTTCACAAATAAGCAAAACTGAACAAAAGAAATTCTGAAGTCTACTGAAAGAAACAGCTCTAAAACGCCTGATAATGGCTAACTTTCTAATGGCAGGCATCACCATACTACTCTGTTAATTAGATCCTGAAAACTGTTTTTGAAGATGCGTCTGCACTGTGGTATGATGTGATTGCATGAGAGGGAATGTAAATTGCAATGTTGGGCACTTGTAGAGTTGAAAGTGTTGCTATGAGAGTAGTTTCTTTAAAAGAGGCTAGTGAAAGACTAAAACATAGTTGCAGCATTAAACATATATGGCAGGTTAGATTTACATCTTTCAGTAATCTATGCTTGTACTTTCTTAGTAGTTCCTGACTCTCAGACTTTGCCATCTTCTACTTCTGTGTTTGTTGCTGGCCATCTTTCATAGCCACCAGCATTAGGAAGTGGTTTGTTTTACATGAGAGTCATGGCAGCTAGTGTGTTTAAGTAAACCTGGTCTGGATGCTTTTTGGAGTCTGAAAATGGGACATTTCAGAACTGCTGAAAAACACAAGCAATTCTTGTTATTTTTCCGAAGGACAGTAATGTTTCTCAGATATTAGCTGTGTTTTGTAAGATGTGCATGTGCAGTGGAAGTGCTGTGAATGTGTAGGTTTTACTTTTGAGCCCGACAAAAAGAAAGTAGTTTTGAGGTACTGTCTCAGCCTTCAGATTTTTTGGGTAATGACTTGGGTATAGGATTCTGGAAACTAACAAAAATCCTTTTAACCTGCTTTCCATTTATTTCAGGAACAGCATTGTACTAAATCATAAGGCAACTGTGAGGTTGCAAAGCCTGTGATATAAGCCATAGTCTGAATTTCCTAAAGCAGGTGCTTTGAATTGTTCTTCTGTAAGATGAAAAGGATTTCTAGGTTATTGCTGAAAAGAGACAGAGCCCCTTCCTATCCTGTGCCTCAAAATAGATTTCAGGTTTAATTTAATAGCTCAGATGTCAGATATGACTGCGTTTTATGGAAATATTCTTATTGTAACCTACATCCATTCTTCTCTTTTCCCTTCCCTCGTGTTCAGAGCTGCTTTTTGGAGGACGTTACATAAAGCTGTTTTGTGCTCTTGATATGATGTGAGGCTTCAAAGAAGACTGCTGAAAGAGAAAAGCAATTTCTATTTGGAAGAGCAGTGCAGTGGCCTTGTGCTAATGGCACACTTGAACATTACTTGATGATAGTGAAGAAAATCTAATGGCCTGAAAAGCTCCTGCTTTTTCTTGGCTTAACTCTTAGCTGCATTGAAGTTTATGCCATCTCTAACACAGAGCAAGCTAATATGGAGACAGTTTAGAAATGGCTGTTCAAATACCAGGAATTGTTTCAGGGTTTTGTAGAGAACAGGAGAAGAAACAAGGAAAGCAATGCAACGAAAGGGCTTGCTTCTCTGTTGAATATGCTGTATAGAAAAAGATCTCTCTCCTCTGTCTTAATTCTATAGCTGAAATGTTGGGATAAAAGACTTCCAATCTTATTTGAAGTGTATACTGCATCCAGAAAATTAAAAAAAAAACAAAAAAAAACCCACAAAAACCAATTCCTGAATTTATTGCTGTAAAACCAATGGTTTGTTTGTTGGTTTTGTTTTACACAAAACCTAAAATATATACAAACAGGTGGTATATATAGATATGCTTAATACTTTGGTTAAAACTGTATTCAATGCTAGTAACTTGCTGTAATTGGATATTTAAAGCATTTAACCCTGTCTGATGCTAACTGAATTGTTTGGGGTTGTTACCTCAATATTCAACCGGAAGGGAGGCTTTTCCTGCTTTAGGTTAAACAGGTATTTTTTCTATCTTTTTAAAATGATCTTTCTAAAAGACAATTAACAGTAGCCTGTCAAATCACGTTTGCATCTATACACAAAGGTAATGCTATATGATGATGCACGAGCTTAGATGTTGAGTGAGGTTTCACAGGTACCAATATATTATGGAAATATCTTCATTAATGATCTTGAGAACAGTTTTAAGAAATAAGCTGATGTAATCTACATATACTCTCCCCCCATGTAAAAACATCTATATGTTTTTTTCAGTTAAATAATCACAAATATAGTGGTCACTTACTTCACAGTTTTTCTCCTTGGTACAGCATGCAAATGCTACCTGGTATAGCAGGTTGCCTCAAATGAGTATCTTCCACCTCCAAAAAACTATTGAGATATAAAATGAGAGACAAGTTTTATGGTGACATTAAATAACTGTCATACGAACTCAAGTAAAACAAATTGTTTGAGCTGCATTAATCCTCTTGTTATTTTCCAGAGAAAGGCATTACCTTTTTCTACATCTTGTATCACTTATGTACCCTGTCCATCGTTAATGTGGTACTGACACAAAAGTATGTAAAAGAAAGGTATTTTAGGTTTTCTAAAATTAGTTGCTGGAACACCCTGACATCACAAAAAGTAAACAGGCCTGGCCCTGTTAAAATTTCCTTTAGGTTCTCCTTAATCTTGCTTTGGCAATGCGACGGAGTGTATAACTAACAGTTCTATGGTCATTTCCAGTTCAGATCAAGTTCGGGTATCTTTCCTTCTCCCATTCCCTAACATCTCATTTGACCTGTATCTCTATGTGGCTGTGCAGTTTGTAGTGGATTGGATTTCCCAGTTATCTTTCACCTTCTCTCATTTTTTTCCCCTCCCTCTTTCTTTATTCTATTGCCATTTGTCCCCTCCAAAAAAAAGTTCATTTCTTCCCTGTGTAGTCCACCTTCTTTTTTCTGTTTCTTCCTACCTAACTATTCTTTGTTTAATATCTTGTTCAGGTATCAACATTGTATTCTCTTTCATTTACTTTAATTCACCTGCCCTTCCATTTTTCTTGGTTTTTTTCCTCTTTATCTTTGTGGACCCTCTTAGTTCTACAGCCGTACTTTGTCATGGCATTAAAGTGGCTGTGGGGAACAGTATTGCTGTCAAAGGGGAAGGCATCAGTGCAGCAGGTGTAGCAGTGCCTGAGCGCAATGTCACCTAAGTGTTCCTATGACCAAGCTCTTGAGCGTGCTTACTATTAATTAATTACGTATCCAGAGATGCAAGTTTGGGGAACTTTGCTAATGGATATGATAACTAGCTTTACGTTCTGTTCCCCGTCTTCTCACTGGAGAACAATAGTTGCTTTTGCTTATAAAATTGCTACAGTCTTTCTGCGTACTTGAATTAATTTGAGATGCTGTTTAAAGTTCTAGATGTTAACCAAGTTGGCATCAATGCTTTTATTACCGGAAGATTTTGGGTAATCTTCTGGTACCCAAAATCTTGGGTAAGATTTTGACTTTCTTACGTGGAGTGAACATACTCCATTTACTTTTCTTCTTCCTTAATCCTGTTTAAAAGCTTGTTTTAACAATCCTTTGATATAAAGCTGTGAAGCAGGTGTGTATTTTCTGGCTTAGTGTCTGATAATGAGTATGGAAATGTTGATCCCCATATCCTCTCTTAATATTCTTCTGCATAGCCTTACATATACGCGCACACACACACGAAAACCCATGATCAATAAAAACTTTGATTTGAGATTCATTGACCCTGAAGTGTCAATCCAAGAAACAATCTGGTGTATTTCAAGTAAGTCAGGGAAGGATGGGATCATGTTTTTCCCAATTCGTAACAAGTCAGCACTGGCTACAATTCCATCTTCTGCTGTCATTTAAACTCTTGGAACTAGAAACACTCCTTTAGTTTTTACTTTGTTATAATTTCTTCTCTGTACTATATCCCTCTTAAAAGAGTGAAGAAAGGTTAGTTATCATACAGTTGAAAAGGCAAGTCTGAGTAAAGTGATGGTGTAAAACTACAGATAGAATTTGGGCTTTAGATAGTTCTACACAGGAAACTTGTTCTCCTGCTGTCTGTCGGCACAGCGCAGTTAGGCCACTTTCAGCTGGAGGAGGAGTGTCAGAATCTGCTAGCAAACGATGCGGATTTTGCATAGTTAATCTGGGTGATTGTCACCTATTTTAGCTGCCTGTGAAATTCAGGGTTCTAACAAACATGCTCTCAGTGATCTTGCACTCAGTCTGCCTGTGTCTGAGGGGGGGCTCATGGCTGTAGGGGAGAGGGGGTGTTTGTATTCAGATGTAACCAGAAAAACATCCTCTGGTTTTTACCAATGCGCGTCCTTTTTGAGAATTGCGGGATGAGCACTGAAGGATGTCCATGCTCTGGTGATTTAGTATGCATGCTTACAGTCAAACTGGCAATGTTCAGTTAAATTACCCAGATACGAACATATACTCTACTCGTGTAAATAAGGGTAGACTTAAAAGACTTCCAAACCTAGTTCAAGGGTGGAGGCTCAGAGTCAGTAGGCTTTGAGTTCACTCTGCAGTGTAGACATAAAATGGACGTTTACATCCCAGTTCAGGGAGGAAGAAAGCATCTAAAACACATGATTCGATTTCAGCTGTACTTGAGCTTTAGTGTATCGGAAGGAGTGGTGCTGTCAGGAAGAGAGGTACAAACCTGGATTTTGTTAGAAATGCACATTAACGAAGCATATTTCATTCTTCAAATAGGACATGTTCCTCGTATTATTTTTCCTCTGTATTCTGGTATTTTATGAACATAAAATAGTTTTCATCCAAAAAACTGTATCCATCCAAAGATGGATAAAATAAATTATCCACCCTTCCATGCATTTTTTGAGGGAAAGGCTCCAGCTTGAGAGGCTTGTATGGCAGCCATCTTCTTTGGAATTTACTTCATCATTTCAAATTTTGGCGGGATTGCAACGTCAAAAAAAAGATCTTTCTATGAAGGTGTAACATCTTTCTGTAATTCTAGAGACTGCCTCTATTTGATTTGCAGTATCTGAAGTGTAAGAGGCTTGTGGGGCCAATGGCAAATTTAAGGTTTGGTATCTCATGATCTATCAGGATAAAAATGGGAGGGTTATATCTCCTTAAAGGAATAGGAGCATTACAGTTTCTTTGTGATAAATATGGCATTTTCTAATATCACTGAAAGCAACTAAGAGGTTGATCTTTAAAGATGACATTTTAGTTCATGTAAATGGTGCTTTAGGCCATGTTTAATTTTTCTTTCACCCGTTCTTCATACAATCATGATAGTCGGACCTAGTCATCTAGTCTTATAGAAAAAAAGATGAATATGCAAGTAGTTGACAAAGGTCTTTAAAACACAGCATGAGATTATTTTTCAAAAATATTTTTCTGTGAAATTTGATATATGTAGCACACATAAGAGAGGTGTTGGGATAAAACACTTCAGGTTGCAAATACAAGCAGTTATGCTAACAAATCCTTTATTTCACACTGTCATGCTTTTTCCAGGAAAAAATACCTATGTGTTCTTACTGCTGCTAATACTGCTAGCATCATTTATGAGGCATGTGTATGGCAAATTGTGCTTCTTCATGCCTTTTATTTTTACAGGTTTATTTTTTATATAAAAGGACTGCTTGGTACAAAACCTTACAAGACATAAGCCATCACTGTTTTACATTGCAAACCCCAGCCTTTTTTTCCATAGAACATTTGCAGAAGATGTGTAATATAAAGCTAAAAATATGAACCATTTGTGAGTCCTGTGCGGGAACAGACGTTAAATACCAATTTACGTGTCAGACAGACAGTGGCAGCTGCTTTGTTAATGTATGGCACAATCCCATATTAAATCAAATGGCAAGTGCACAGTTTGACAGATACTGTCATCAGTGCAAACATTATTAGACTCATTGAAGAGCTTGCTTTTAATTTTTTATTTAAAGTACATATATTTGGCTTGCAGAGCCTTCCTCAGTCAGAGCCTACAGCAGCAAGTACTGCTTCTTGAGGTTTTTAGCCCAACAAAGCCTGATGTGTTTCTGGCCGTTCCTCAGGGGCAGTGCCACGATGTTTATGGCTCCCCCTGCACATCACACGTTAGGGTCTGTGACCAGAAATTCCATCTGAGAGCACATCGCTCTGGATAGCACTCAGTGGTCTTTTCATTTTGATTGATGGCTCTGGTTTTGCACCATCTGGCTTCTGATAGGCTGCATTAATCATATTCTGAACTAAGAAAATCTAGACAGGATTTTTTAATAATTATATGTACGTGGAAAAGAAAAGTGCATGTATATATGTGTTTGTTTATTTAATTCTTATAGGTTCCAGTCATACAAAAGAGAGCAACAGTCCTGTCGTACAGTTTGTGTTGGGATAAATAGGTCTCCAAATAAATCTCTACTTATGAATGCCCATATTTCAATTTTATTCCTACTGTTTTAACTTCATTTTATTTTGCTTTCTGTCAGCTGTTTATAGTCACTGCCTTATGTTGACATTGTTTTCTGTTAGGAACAATGGGCATGTCTAGAGCATTTGAGTTGCATCTCAACTGTTTTAAATAAGTCTTAAAATTTCTCTTTCTGCTGCTTTGGTGATAAGCTGAAGTTCCTTGCTTCTTTGTAAACATAGCGTGAGATAATGGTTTCTGAAACAGAACGTCATCAGGTCTTAAATTCTGTACGTATAGAACCATCTTAAAATTGTCATATTTAAATTCACATCTTAAGGAAAATTTAAGAACCTTAATTAATCATACAATATACAAAAGCCAGTAATTGGCCATATTGAGGGCTTCTCACAGAGTTTGACAATAGTGTGTTTAAGGTATTGTATTGTTGGATTAGCAAAATTAATAGTCTCCCAATACGTATGTAGGAATTAATCAGCCAACATGAGGTTGTTCCAGATTTTATTTGGTTTTCTAATTTACAAGTAAGCAGTTATCTATATTCCTTCTCATTAGGTTGCTTTCATTCTGTGATAATTTACAATATGACTTCAGGGAAAAATTTGCCCTGTGGTATACCTTGTCACATTGAAGCCATGAGCTGGATGTTAGTTTTCAGAAGCTACTTAATCTCCACCATTTAAATTTTCAAAGACCTTGGGATGAGGAGCTGCCCTGGATTCCCTTCCACCTATACTGCTATGGATATAACACTCCATGAAATGGTGGGCAGACGGCAATACTTTATACTCTTAATAAGAAATCCAGTAAGTGCATTTGCTATGTCCCCAAGTCTAGCATTTACTGGTCACACTGGGTGTGCTTTCTTAGGTGTTCCTCACCGATCAAATGGTGTGGAAGTATCACAGCCACCAATTTTTCATTGCCAGCTATAAATTGCATTATTGTTGGGGGGAGGGGGGGGCGGGGTTCTGTTTCTTGCTTTGTTTTTACTTTTTTTTGCCCCATTTTCTCTTACTTTTCCTCAATATTCTCATTAGTAGTGCTTGCAGGTACTTTGGAATCTTTTTTTTTTAAATTTATTATTCCCTCTGCTTTGCTTGTGAAAATACCTTAAGAATGAGGTACAGAAGAATTCCATGTATAACTTTAGAAGTAAGGTGGAGCAACGTTTGTCCATAACCCCACCAACTAAAGCAAAACTTCCTGTCCTGCTTTCATTTCTGCCAGGCTTGATGATGTCTCTGTAGAGTAGATGAGGTTTATTTCGAGACATCTGGCATGAATTCTTTATAATTTAAAGCTGTACTTAGAGTTCAAAACTAATGGCGTGTTAGAAAGTTGTTTGACATACCACAGCAAGAAACAGTTCTTGAAGAAGATTTTAGAAAATACACTCACTATATTTAATAAAGATGTAAAGCTCCTTAAGGTCTAGCACTGTGCAGATGCTAAGAACACCCTGTCTTACTTTTGTTCCTTTCCACAGTTCTCTGCAAAACTCTGCTTTTCTGTTGTCTAACGGGTTCATGTTTTCTTGTACATTTATTTTAAAGACAAGGCTTGTTTATTTGTTTACAGTCTCACAGCTTTTTAAAATAGACATCTCTGGTTGAGAGAATCATAATTCACCAATAACCTGTGTTAAATTTAAGTATAGATGCTGAAAATTAGGATAAACAAAACCTGTTTAATCATTGTTACAAAAGCACCACCTTTATCTGTGTGCCAAAGAGGATTTAAAAAAAATCTTCATGATGACATTTCTGATCAGACTGTGCCCAGTGTTGAATTACAGTTCTCTAGTAAATCAACAACTGATCTTGAGTAATTTTGCCTTGTGCCTCCCAGATGTAGAACTCCCACCTTACTTTGCCTGAATCATTGTAATTATAGTTTACCTCGGAGACTTTATGGAAGTTAAAAAGTTGAAGTCTTGCCAACAGGCATAATCAGTTTCTTCTCCTAAGCTCCCTGTTGGCTATTCATAAAAGCCTGGATCCTCAAGCTCGGAAGAAGCGTACAGTATGCATACTGCTCCCCGGTGTTCTCATTATCCAGCCTCCAACTTGGAATAGCAGCATCACCATACAGGCTCGTGGAAACTGGAGCAGCCCAATACCTTATTGGTAGCAAAAGTCCACAGTGAAAACAACAGCTGTTTATAGTAGCATTCTGCAAATGATCCGCTGAACTTCGTGAGATATCAGCAAGAATATTCACTCCTGTATACACTTCAAAACATGGAGGAAAAGGTAAAATATATTTGCAAGTTTCTTCCTGAGAACAGAAAAATCATTGATATTGTCATTTAAACACTGCCATGTAGTGTCAAAAGGTGAGTTCAGGGCCTGCAGGATAGTTAATAGAAATCCCTAAAGTAAAACATTTATACTGGTGATCTCCTTTCATCCCTTTCCAAGCTCTGCCAGCTTAAAAATTGCCCACGACAACTTGTCATCAGTAGATGCAGACTACTGGTGTTTTCATCTGACGACTTTCAGTAATCAGCTCAATATAAAGAAACTTTATATTACCATATTTTCTGAAATGCAAGGCCTGTCTATGCTTTTCAACTGAACAACTCCAGTCAATCTTAGTCCATGCAGGTTTAATGACTTAGCTTCTTGAAGTCAATCCCAGTCTATTAATTCTGTAGAAGTATGCCCTGCATTGCTGTGGTGATGCTGCATGTTATCTTATTAAATGCCACTGGTTTTTGATTCTGTTTCAATATGGAGAACAGAGGCAGTTGAATTTTGGGTTGTATTTTGGGGTTGAGTTTTTGTTACTTTCTCTTTTTAGTTTTATTGTCACTCCCTAAGTTGAAAGAAATCTGAGGAATAAATACTTTTAAATATGTTAAGGTTTACCAGCTTCTATATGCATATTCCATTCTTTATGAAGCTTTCCAATTAAGAAATCAGCAAATGCGATTACTTTTAATGAACTCCTTTCCTGGGCTATTTAATATATTGGTATCTGGTTTTGCTGTTACACTGAGTATTAGTAACATTGTGTAAAAGGATAATGTTGATTTATTGTAGAATGTTTGGGTTTTGAAAACAGATACCATTGGTAGTTATTTTTTTAAATTCTGCTTGTTTGTAGTTAAAAATCTACAGGATTTTCTATGAATAATAATCTGGGAGAGTGTACACTTGAAGATTTTTAAAATTCTTTCAGAGGATTCTGACTTCTGTGAGACTACATACACGGTTTTGGTGCTTTCAAACTCCTTTATAAATACTGTCTTTGAGTAATTCCTTTTCTTGTGATGCGTGTAGTTTTGAGGGGAGAGGGAGCCCTTTATCCATTGTATTCTGTGAGTACATAGCATACATTTGTTAATGGTTGGCAACTGTGTACACGATGCAAGCTCTGTGTGTCTGGTAAGAAATTGGGCCTGTACATCAAATCATTTCATGGAAGTAGGGAAAGTGAAAGTGCTTACTGTAAAACCTTTGTAATGCCTCATATCTAAATCAAAGTAATACAATTATTCATATTGGAAATAGGATAATGTTATTGCCAAGAAAGCTATTTTGTCTTTAGTTGTAGATAGTATGCCATTCTATCGCATGCATATACGTCATTTCTGTTGAGAATACTCAAAATTATCTTTAGAAAGAGATATGCTGTGCTTTGGTGCATCTTTTTCCTTCACTACAGCTTATTGTGGTTCTGAGAATGTAATTCCATAAAAAGAAAAACCTAGAGCCAATGAGAAGAGAAAGTTAATTACCAATGAATATCTGTGTGTGCCTATTATGGTGGCAGTTGTGATTTTTGAGGAACGGTCTTCTCTTCCAGAATCTTGCCAAAATCCCAGTTCCACTGAAATATTTAGAATAAGGTATCAGCCTGTTTTCTTCTGGAAAGTAAGATAGCTTTTGGCTTCCAAGCTGAACCCTATAAATTATCCAGAATTAAAAATCACTAGCAGCTTATTTGTGAGAAGAAATGGATTTGCATTCCATAGGAAAAATATCAGGCATGTGGGGATGAATGAATGTATGGAGAAGACTTGACTGACATGTATTTGTGTGTCTAAGTCAAATACCAGTCAGAAGTTACAGTTCTGCTGTATTTCCTCAGCAGTGAACAACAAAGTGACAACTGCTGTGGTACTCAGGCACCATCTGTCTCGTGAACCCTGCCATTCTGTTTGTGCCTGAATATGATAGATTTTACCTTATTTCTTCAAGAAAATAAAAATAGTACTTAATCTACAGTTCAAAAGCTGGATAAATTCCAAGTGAGGCTCTGTTAGTAGTGATATCCCTTGTCTCTGGGGGTGTAAATTTGGGCTTACACCTAAGTGTGTGTATATAAATATTACAGATTTATTGCTATGTGTGCTGTGCTGTGCCACAAATACAAGTCTGTATACAAACATGCTATATAACAAAAACTCTTTTTAACAAGCACTGTAATTTATACCCACAATATAGTAATTAGTTTTAACTTGCATATCTACAATTGAAGACTTTAAAGGTATTCTAGTGATCGGGGGGCTGAGGAGGTACCAAAGTAGACTTTTATTTGGTTTAGTATTTTGAACTCCTCTTTGCTGGTGGTATGTTGTGGACAGTGTCTTTAGGTATTTTTTTATTTTAATTTCAGCATGGTGAGATTTGAAATTACTCCATAATTTTTCAAATGCAACCTTCCTGTTTTCTTCCATGTAAACAAAATTCATTTAGGCTAGGTTGCCTTTTTCCAGAATGCCTGGTGAAGTTGTATTTTTCTGGCTGTCTGACTGCTGCTTTTTCCACTTTCAAACATTTTCCTCGTCTTCAGTTTTGTTAGTGTTTAACTGTACTCGTAGTCTCAGCCTCTGAATTATTATGCTGCACCACTTTCACAGTTTAATACATTGGACAGCAGCAAAAGTACCTGAAAGCCAGCTGGCTCTGTGCACGGCTTTGTCTTACAAAGAGTCTAATGAATAGGCGCTTAAAAATTGTAACCAAAAGTCTGCACGTCTCTGCAGAAACTTGAAGCGTCTGCTTCACTTTTTAATTTTATCATTTTTATAAAGTCTACACATTCATAGTCTTTCTGTCAGAGATACAGGATCTCCAGCATTAATTAAAGATCACGTTGTGCCTTGAGAAAAGGTGACCTCACGTAAAAGACTTAATTATTTTTAAACACTTTATTTTAAGAAAGTGATACCCACACTGAAACTGTTTGCAGTGAACAGGCATAATGAAAGCAGCGTGTAAAGCCATGAATCCCAGTTATATGGTGCTTGGGTTTATGTACCAAATGACAGCAACCTATATCTAAGAGCTGAAGACAAGCTATCTTATGAAATTGGATACCCTATCCGTAAAGAAAAGAAAGCTTTTGTAATGGCACAAATATACCAGATACAGCATCATTACCTTCATTACCTTTGTCAGTCACTTAAAATTTTTTGCTGAAAATTTTATGAATACTTTTTCATCTTGAAAGTGTCTGTTTAGTATAACAAAGTGGTTTTCTTACGCAAGTGAAAGAAGCCCTTTATTGTTCTTGAAAATTTTAAAAAATATTATAAGAATTTCATACAGGAATTGCTGGGGGAGCAGATTGTTTTGAAGGATAATATGTTCTCAGATGTGATTTTCTTGCTCTTCACGCACAGTTGTGTATCTACAATAGGTGCTGTTCCCAGTGGAGCAAGGAGGGTGAGAGAGAGGTAGAGATAGTGCAGGACTCTCTCTGGATCTCCATAAAAAGGCCCAACAACAATTGGCTGAATAAAATAGCCACTTTAATATGATAGAATAAAAAGAGGGGTAGAGATAGTGAGTCCCTTCAGATGCTGAGAACCCCACGTTCATGCAGCATCGGCCAGAGCCCGGATGGGTTTTCCCACAGCATGCTGCACACATCCTGACCGTGGAGAGGATCCTTCTGGGGTCCAGAAAGGAGGAAAAATTATTCCTTTAATACACCTAGATCTCCTATTTTAAAAACCACAAAAGAGTCTTGTCACCTTTTACTGCTTTTCCTTTAAAGTATTCTACAAAGTAGAACTTGTGCCTATATATGTTATATGCTGTCTCTGCTCTCAATGAAATATTTCAGGTACGGAAACCCTAGAAAAAGTGCTAGTGATGAAAGGAGCAGCACTGCAAATGCAGTCAGTTGAAAAAAAGGTGGGGGGGGAGAAGCTTAAAAACACCACAAAACCATTGTAGTCACTGATAAACACATAGGACTTTTTTAATGTCTGGCCCCTCTCCTCAAAAAGTGGTGTGAATGGGGAAATGCCCTTGTAAATGGTGCAACTCATATAAACATCGTTTATGAATAGCAAGATGAATGTGCCTTCAGATATACCTCAAGAGACTTATATATAAGAAAATCAGCAAGTGAAGAAACAAAGGCTTAAAAAAAGAAGAAACAGTCCTACCAGACTCCATGTCTGCTTCACTTGGAGGAAAGGCATAAATATTCTTTGCCACATAACACTGAAAAATGTGTGATGAATGTAGCAACTGTAAAACCTTCATTGTTCCTTCAGCTAAAACAAACAGAATGTGTAATTAGTTGGCTGCTTCTGCCTAATCCTAAATCCCAAGAAGATTATGTGCCATTTGAATCATCGTGTACCTGTTTTTTACAGGCATATTTCGGTTGTTCCAAATCATCTCCATGTTTGCATGCACCAAACCTCTGCAAAGCAATAGAAAACAGTTAACGCTGCCCTGACATGCTGCATTTGGGTGGTTAAAGGGGAGCTTCCTGCTGTGCTTGTATTTCATTGGCTTAAAGCCATACCAGTGATTTCCGGATTTTTAAAGTATTTTTGTCACAGCCTTCAACTTTGTATGCTTGGTGTTATAGGTGAATCTCAGTACTAATTTTATTTTGGTTTTTTTATTCCTGCTTTATCAGGCAGTTAATCCACTGTAATTTGTATCTTCTGAAGTAAAATTCACTTCCAGTTAATTGCAGTACACAAGGTAAAATTGTTTTGGTTTTATATTTGCAAGGTAAAATTAAATCTAAACCCTTTCTGTGGATGCACAGTAAATTACTGATTTTATTTCTATGTCAGAATGAGAGAAAGATGGCATTAGATCTAATATAATATGAAATCTTGTTTTAACTGGAAGGACTCTTGAAGGAGAACACCTTTAAAGACATTGCTTGGTTTTTTTGTCTTTTTAGATAAAATTTCCATGAAAGTCCATTTTCTTCTTTTGCACCATCTTGTCCAAGTTTAACTGTTGTATGTTTTAATGAGTATTCAGACCTCTGCTGCCTCAGAAAAGCCCAAGGTAGTTCCCTGGCCTTTCATAAACCTCATGCAGAGAACATATGAACACAGCACCGCCCTGATTGTTTTCACAAACGCAGAGTCATGGACGAGGAAGTTTGTTGCAGTCATGTACCAAATGTCAAATATGCAGGTCAGAGCAATAGTTCTGAGTTTGGTTGCAGCTGTCTGAAAACCTCAGCTAAATGCCACTGTGGAGTTGCAGATCACTGTAAAGGACACATGCAGTAGTCCCACAATTTCCATGCGTTTCTACAAGAAGAAAATCTTGGATGGAGAATATGGGAAAGTCCATCAAAGCCAGTGAAGTTCATATCTGTAGAACCAGTGTTAAATAAGCCTCGTCCTGGCCAGGCCATGTGCCTTGTGCTGTTTTGTAAAGCTCTCTGGATAAAGATGACTTCAAAGTTCATAGAGACAGTCTGTATGCAGAGATAATGTCTTTTATTAGACAAATTGCTACTGTTAGAAAAACCAGACAAACTCTGTTGAAAGCTCCTCTATTTCTTCCAACTGTATCAGCTAATCTCATTTTATTAAAAAAAAAAAAAAAAAAATGTTTACCCTATGAACTTTGCTTTTCTTGTATCCTTAGACCATTGTGGCTACACCACCACTATTTTAAAATCAACAGAAGGATAGGGTATAGCTACCTATTTCATTTACTTCGATGTTCTGAGCCATCTTGGATTTCCTGAGCTATGCTATAGCTTAAGATGACAAAACTGAGTTTTAGAGCAACAAGGAGGATTCTCTGATTCCTACCTTGCTGCTTTTTTATGAAGTGTCAAAGTACAGCATATACAATCAACTTCAGAATTATTATTTTTTTTTGGTAGCTTTTTTCTTTCCTTTTCTTTTTGTAGTAGTGAAAGGAAGAACTACTGCACTTGTGGCTGACAAGGAGGAAGAGAGTAGTGTGTAAGTTGTGCAAGGCTGAGGGTCAGACAACTGAGAAGAAAGTGGGATATGCAGAGGAAAACATTTAGAAGCAAGTGGAAACAGAAACACTAACCAAAGAAAGCATGTTAATTTGGTATTTCCTCAGAGGGATATTTGGATTATATTTATTTGATTAGTATTGTGATTTGTAGATGTAACTGGCACTTTTTGCCTGAACAGAAGCAGCTCTCTCTCTTGTCATACATAGCATCTACAATGAAGTACAATTAAGCTGGTCTCAGATCTGCATATCATGAAGTCATATGAGCTTATTCAAGCCAACAAAAAGAGGTCTCTCTTGCTAGGCTAGAGCATTATTTGAGCTAATCTGCCTGTTTGAGTACATGAATGTTTTGCATATGGTTCTAAGAGATACGTGCAGCTGGGTGGCATAGTTCTGAATTATTGGAATGATTCATGGCACTGATTTCCGTGCAGTCACCTTTTCCTTCTTTAATAAATGAATACAACCTCAACTCGGTAGAAATCCAGGCTTTCTTTGCACTGCAACACAAGTATTGTTTGTTCTTTATAGCAAAGATCAAAGGATATATAATTTTTTTAAATAGCAGCAGGAACCACAGATCATAACTCATTGAAATGACTCTCCCCCCCACCCCCTTTTAATCTTAGAACTATACTATTGTGGAGTATTTACTCTTTTATTGTGGAATATAGATGTCACTGACTGCAGTTATGTTGATTCAGTATGGCTTTTTGTATATGTTTTTCAGAAGTACAAATGATTGCATTTAATTAAAACCCACACATTAGACCAGATGCTCTTTTAAATGGAAAAACTCATAATATGGGCAAGGAAGCCTCCCCATGTTTCTGTGTAGGGAATTTTCCTCCCAGGAAAATACTTGAAATGAGAACGGGTGGTATAAATACACAGGTGGTATTCTGAAAGCTAAGCGGTACCTCAAAAAGCTTGCTTTGGTTTTAGCAGCCTCCTTCCAGACTTCTGTAAAAATGTCTCCCTCCCCCATGGAGGGGGGGTTTACTGTGCCAAGGAAAAATCCTGACTGTTGTGCTGGCAGTGGCCTCATCTTGGTGTCTGTTGAAGGAATAGATGCAGGTAGAACATAACATGATGGGAGATACACACAGGTTCTGAAGCACGGGACTCAGCGTTACGTGGGAACACAGTCAGCAATCAGCTTCCATATTTCCTTGTTCTTTTTTATCACCGTATCCTGCCCTCTCTAGTTTCATTTTTGGGCATTAGTAGAAGGAAGTGTGAACAAGGGAGCAAAATTAAGAAGTCTTCCCTATAGCTCAACTTGTCTTTTATCAGCCGGTGGAAGCTGGAGGACTGAGCTCTTGTTAGCGAGCTCGTGGCACTGCTCACACATCGGTGGCTGGAGGGTCTGGAAAGATGTGCATTTTCCAGGCAGAGGCAGCACCCTGCAGTGCTGCTCTTTGCTCTAGCAGCTTCTGGTTATGCTCCATATTTGTCATGCCCAAACGCCTACTGCAGCTGGCCATCTCTCTCCCCTTCACTGTGCACATAAAGCACGTTTTGTAAATCTCTGTGGGCCATCTAACTCTGGTGTTACAGGTAAGGAAGGAAGAAATTAAACTCTCCTTTATTTAAGTTGAGGATAAATTTCCTACTTTGAATTAATGTTCCAGATACTCTCTTCTAAACTTTTTACTCCTCCCCTACTTTATTATTTCTCATCCGACTGCTTTATCTTCTGCCTTTTGTGCTAAAAAAGACATTTCTTCTGTCCAAACTCCCCTTATTATATTTGCAGAAGTTATGCTTAAGGAAGGAATAAGAAAAATGCTTTTCCTCCCGCAGGTTATTCCCATGCTTTAGTGCCAATAATACCCTCCTACACCCCTGTTTTATGTGAAATTATCATGTTGGCATCGGGTCAAAGAAGACAGAAACTCTCAAAAGGGTGTTGGGTGGTAGGGAACGCAGTTTCTAAATAGTCTGCCCCCCCCCCCCGGCCCCCCGTTTGGAAATGATACTAGCATGTGCATTGGAGGATATGTCCGGGGCTAGAAAACAGGTCTGTTATTTAAATCATATTGAAAAATATGGAAACAACTTGGCTGATTTACCTTTCCTTTTTCTTGGAGTAGAAACCATATGTTTTATCTTCGGCGTGTTCTCTCATACTTGCCAACTTCTGAAGCTGTAAAGGTGAATGTTTAGGATGATTACTTAGGACATTCGGTACTTTAGTTTGGTTTCAGAAGAGACTTTTAAGCAGATCACATGAGAAATGTTAAAAAAGGGTTGGAGGAGGGTCTTGGGCTTGAATATATGTAATAGATACATACTCCTTTGCCACTTGTTTCCACAAATAATGCACAGGAGAAATGTGATACTGTTAACATAGCTCAATTTTTTGTGTCCTGCGCTCTTGGCAGGAGAGCAAGGAGAGTGAGAGTCCCACGATTCTGTCTGCTGGAGGCTGAGAGTCTTCCCTTAAGATTCCCATCTCTTTCATCTATCTCTCCTCGAAAACTTCCTCTTACCCTCTTAGAGTTGAGGATAAGAGAGAAGAGGAGGAAGAAGTGCCATGGACACATTAGGGAAGTGGAAAGAAAGAACCAGAATACTAAGCAAAATTCTGCATCAGAAAGTTGCTTTCAAAAAAGTACCGTTGGGCTTCAAGTTAGCAAATCATCTCTGGACTGAAACTCAGGAGTCTGCAGCCTTACTTGTGTCCCCAGCACTGGTCTGTTTAGAGACTTGAGTGGATTTCTTGCCATTCTTGCACCTTTGCTTCCGTCTTAACAGTCTGTATTTGTTGTTCTCTGTATCCATCTAAAAAGGAAAGGAGGCCTTGCTTTGTATCCACCCAGTTCTTGCAAGGCACGGGAAGGAAGCAAATGTGACCTCAGCTCCTCATCCCTCTTAACTTGGTCATTTATTTCTACTAACACTAATAAAATTAGGTAAATTCCACAGAATTGTTGGGACTTGCAAGTGCCTTTGGATGCAGGTGTTTCCAGGGCTTTGTGCATTTGTTTAAAGTAATAGCAGTAACACCCTCCATAGTGGGATTTTGAATGAAAGTGGTTTTAATGGTATGGTGGTGCAATGGTGTTAATCTCCTTCAAATCATATTTCTTAAAAGTTAGCTGTATTGGCTGAGAGCTCAGTCTGTGATTGAGTTACCCAGTGCTGTTCTGCTGTCCAAGATGACATGAACCATCGGAGCTGAGTCAGATTTACATGTTTTGTATCTTAAGGTCTTGCCCTGACTCTAGAAAGTTATCATCCTAAGGTCTTAACTCAGTTCAGCCATGTTCTTTGTGAATAGATGTCTACATGCAGAACGCTATAGCAGTTAGATATATCAAATCCAAGGGACTGGAACAATCATCATAATAATTTTTCTAAATAAAAAGGGCTGGTTGAATTGGTAAGAGAAGTGGTACTGGAGCAGTCAGAGTCAGGCTTCCAGCACCGCAGTTAGGTTCAGAAAGTGATTTTAATAAGACAGTCAAATCTCACCTCATTTTTATCATCTACTTTCAGGAATTATTTTGATAGTCAGCAGTGCTGAACTGCTGTAAAACAAGTCAAGGAACTGTTGAAGCTGTTCTTTCTTAACCTTCAGGTTGAAGGCAGTATAACTAACGCCTAGCACAGTTGCATTTGCAGCTGCATGATATCATGATTTTTTCTGAGGTGAAGAATGCTATTGTCTTTTTTATTTGCAACATTAACAGGGGCATTTGTTTAATAGGTGAAATTTGTAAGTGTGTATAACATGCCTATTTACTACTGTTGTCTTTTCATTGTTATTTTTGTTGTCTGTATAATACGGGGCTGACAGTACAGTAGGCAGGAACTCTCAATTAGCCTTGAGGTCAGGCATCTAGATTAAAAATCTTGACACATTCCTTTATCTTTTCACCTCAATCTTAAAAGGGCAGTTCATTTCTCATCTGTATTTAATACCTTGTTTCTTCTAGGGCACACGTAAAGATAATCTTATTTTACAGCACTATTGAATTGGGTTTATGATCAGAATTGGTGCCAATGCTCCTAGAAGACCTATTTCTTTGGGGTGCAAAGTATCATTTTATTAAGCTGTGTGCTTGAAAGTTAATTTTGTTGCTGTATTACACCAGTGTTAACTAGCCTTTCTACTGCTATATGAAGGACAAAGCTTCATTCTGAGCAAATCTTAAAATGGTAGATGTGGCTAATAGGCAGCTGAAGGCCTGTGTTTTGTTTACAAAATAGGTGCAAAATAGTTTTTCTCAGATCGTCAGTCTGGTATGTCCAAACCTCTTTGAGCTACCCTGGGTGGGCTTCTGCATCTAAGCTTCTGCTTACCCACCTGTTGGGTAGAGTAGCTTTGGACTTTGTTTAGGATGTCAGTGCTTTTTTTTCCCCATTCCCACCGTTCTCACAGTGTAAGTGGGAGTATGATTCTGTGCTTATGGCAATGTATTTTCATGATTTTTGGCAAACCTAGAACATAGCAACACAGTGTGTTTTTTAAAAAGGTCTGAGATCTGAGAAATATGATCACTTTCTTTAATTTAAAAATGGCTGCCATTTTTGCAATTTAATAGTAAAGCTTCAGCAGAGTATTTCAACTGCTAATCAAGTGAATTTATTCTGGGGTGAATGAAGATGGCACAGCAGATCAACTGTCATGGTTTGTCTGTCCTTTGCAGGAAGCAATATTTCTAAAATATATCAGAAAGCAGCATGTATCTGCGAACATCACTGTACAGCTTTGCATCTCTCTGTAGTTCATGATTTCCATATTCACACATGGAGAAAGTGCAGCACGGGAATTTGAAATTACTTCCTGAAGGGGACAGTCCTAAAGGGATTGCTCTGACACGTGAGGACCTT
Organism: Haliaeetus leucocephalus; assembly: GCF_000737465.1. Classification (NCBI taxonomy): domain Eukaryota; kingdom Metazoa; phylum Chordata; class Aves; order Accipitriformes; family Accipitridae; genus Haliaeetus; species Haliaeetus leucocephalus. The sequence continues at coordinate 805,577 of NW_010972809.1, read as the reverse complement.
TGTGGAAAAAAATAAAACATTCCAACACAGCGGGATTTAAAGGAACTACACGGAGGGGATGAGTCCTTGTTTTGTATGTCAGTATATGTTCTAATCACATCTTCCAGAGGTTTTTTCCTATCATGCTAACTCTTTGCAAGGTAGTGTTAATGACTGAAATACTACATTTCTTACCTGTGCGTGCTCTCTCGCTTGATAGGAGTTGGCACCTGGTTTTGTATTTTTTTTATAAAGGGTGAAAAGAATTAATATGCTGTCAGGAATTATGTGAATAAACAGTGTTCCAAAATACTCATTTTATGAATGTTACAAGAAGCATTTAAAATGTCATATATGGAATTGGTTTGCTATGATCCAAAGTCTACAAGGACCAGGACATTGCTAGTACCATTATTTTCATAAAACCATTCTCATATTTTTAAGAAAAAATGTTCAACTAATTTATTCATCTTATATCAGGTCATCTAGACAGGTCTGTTAAATTTAATGGCTGTTTCATGATTAAGGCAGAGTAAGAAGTTCTTAATTGAGGAACAGATAAAAAGCAAGCTAATTAACTCCAAATACATTTCTTTAGCAGCATCCAAACAGCCATTTCTAAGATGAACTTGGGTTACTCATCTTTTGAGCTTTTAATCATATTTTTAGATTGCATTTTTACACCATCTGTACTACAAAAATGACTGTAATTTCTGTCACAGTTGGAAGCATCAGTTAATAAATGTTTTCTGTTTTGATCTAGGGAGGTGTTTGAATTGAGGGGAAAATATTCTTAAACTAATTGGTTTAATTTACAGTGGATTGAGGGAGAGTGCAGTGGGAATTGTTTACTCCTGTCCCTACCTGGTTTTCTTCCAGCTATCACCTTACTCTTTTTTCTTTAAATACTGTCCCAAATGAAGCCTTTTCCCCAGCCCTCTGATCTTCTGTAAATTGTTGCATGTATCAGGAAACCACTGGCAGTGTGTCCATGCTCTGTCACTCTATTTACAAGATACTTAGCAGTTCGAACCATCTACTAGAGCTTAGGATCAAGCAGGATCAGAGCCACTAATGCAGTAGCATTAGGCACTGATGTGTTGCCTACTGCCTTATAGAGTCTACATAAATAATGCATTGGGGCAGGGAATGAAAATAACATAGTAAGTTGTGTTATGGCTAGCTGGTAGCCTGCAAAACTCACTGTTCAAAGATTGCTTTTGGTGAGGAAAAATCTTTTAGTGTGCAAATGTGTGGGCTAGACTAAAAATGCTGCAGTCTATGTGCAAAGCACGTACAATGTATAGAGAATTTTACATGTGTATGTGTAATCAGTATTATAGATATCATACACTAGTAATAATAACCAGCTAAGCATTCTTCAGGGTGCTCTATGAATTTAATTTAATTTCTGTGACACAGGGAATATGGATTCCCAACAGGCAGGTGGTATTAAGATCACTTAAGCATATTAATATTTTACTATCCTAATTTATTCATTCATAGAATGTTGTTAGCAAACTTCAGTTTTCCTTTTACAGATACCACTTTATGCTTTTGCATCTTCTCATTTTATTTGCTTATCTGTATTTAATATTTCTATTTTCTGCACAGTTTAGTGGGAAGCTGTGTTTCAGTATAATCTTACTGTTATTCTGAAGTACTGAGATTTTTCCTGTGATGTCTGAAATATCTTGCAGTGGAAAGAGTGGAGTTTCTTTGTTTAGTAAGAGGTTCACACTTCCACAAGATTTTTTTTTTTTTTTTTTGAGGGTCTTTTGCTTTGTCCAAGTTACTAGCATGTTCACAGTTTACAATCAGGTTAGCTAGGGAATACTGGCAATTATGCTGATAGCTTGCCAGGCCTTTACTGACGCTGGATAAAGCAGTGAATGTAGTGATGTTAAAATAGAAAATGAGATTGAAACAGAAGTAAAAATAATTTGCCAGTATCTCCCAGTGGATTTTATAGTAGGTGGTAAGTTTTGTAGAAAAAAGGGAGAAGAGAGAAAAGAAACACCATGAGAAGTTGTTTGCAATGGTAAATTTTAATTCTGGGGGTTTTTTTACATTGCTGGACAAAGGACTCTTTCATGTAACAGTAATTATCTTAAAATATAGATGATTTTGAAAATTATCAGAGACCTATTATATTCTTAAGGTATATTTATATATATTTTACTCTTGCTGAATGACAAACTGCTCTGTTCTTTAAAACAGAAGTGATAAGGTTTTATTAATGAAGGAAAACAGCCCAAGGTCATCTGCCAAAGCCTATTTTTCATGTTCATAAATAAAAGAATTTGGTGGCCATTAGGTAACTCAGCTACTGTGAAACCGTTCAATTATATTTCGTAATGATAATTTTAGTCATATGTGTTGCTCAGAACAATATTTCTGTTTTCATTTATTTTTAATCCTGCAGAACATTTAAGTGTCATCTTAAACCCATGCAAGACACTATATGAAGCCCACTGTAAGGATTCTTGATAACAGTCAGACCTTTAGGAAAAAGTATTTTTTTCATATTTGGATCTCCTCTGTACCACATGCATACAGACTTGACTCTTAAATACTTCTGTTCACATGACTACTAAGAGATGCCTTGCAGGTCATTGGTAGTTCATAGGCACTGCTTGGAAATGATAGATTAAACTCAAAAGAAAGTAGACATGTTGAAGTATCTGTAACGTGAATTTTAAGGCCCTAAAAATATTTATGTTCCTTCATCCTTTCTGAACTCTAGTGAATATGAGGCATTTAAGTAGCAGCTGAGCATGTAAATATCCTTGGGAATATATTCCTGAGTCCGAGTTTTGGTGTTGCTGAACCTTTTGTTGATGCTGATGTTGGGATTTGATGAATAAAAGATACATAAATAAAATATACCACATACTTATATACATTTTCTATAACAGCTCTTCATTTTTAAGACTGCTTCTTGATTCTTCTAAGCAGTCATATTGTTGACTGTTTTCTTTAGCTCTCAAGTTGAGCTCCCTAGCTCTGTCTGAAAAAGCAGTTGGTTCCAGGGTTGCAGCACGTGCTGTGGCTACACTTTCAGTCTCGATTTTCTTGTTGCTACTAAAATCACAATTATCAAGTTGCCGTATACTGATATTCCCCATTAAAGTTGTTTTGTTTTAATGGCAATGGCTTGTTTCATTTCTTCAGCTATAAGCATGCTTTTATGGACCATTTCCTATTGTCCTGTACTGAGATAGTGTCATGTCAGAGCATTGAGGTGGAATCTAGAGTATTTGCCGATGGATTTCCAGAATAGCCAGCATGGCTACTGTGCTGCAAAAGAGTCTGCCGAGTTAACATTCATTTTAATTGCATAAATGTGAGAGACATTAATGGTGAGAAATCAAGTCTACAAAAGAAGACATTCCAGAAATATAAATTTTGTTGCCATATTAAGGAGACTATATTATGTATCTTCTAATATACATGATATAACTTACGTAAGCAACAATTTTGAAAGCTTTTAAGTTAAGAAGAACAGTGGTAATTTCTTCTGTAATAGATCTGCGTATGTACCCTGTGAACATCAGAACTTCATAGAGAACAGTGACCACAGGAATATTTTTGCAGATTTACAGGCTGGACAAAACAAGGGACCATCATTCCAGTTACATCTCTGAAGCTTCTCACTGTTATCAAACGATGTTTTGGATTCCCTTTTAGTCTTTCCATTTTTCTTGCACTTGTTCCGTAAATTACAAAAGTGAATTTCAGTTGTGTGAGGTTAGTTTGAAAACTGGTCCTCACTTTTGAGGTGCTTTTACGTTTATTAACATGTTCAACTTGTAAAATAAACTAGCAAGGCAAAATCTGTAAAGTGCCAATCAGTGTAAAACTATGACTGTTAGGTTCCTGAGCTACTTACCTTCCAGCAGGTGCACCATTCCCCAAACCTACTTAAAAGTGAGTATGTTTCTCTAATGAAAAAATGAAGTGGGTTATACTGGCCAGTTAGTGCTTTCAGGGGTGGTTCATAAATCTTGCAAGTTTTCAGAGTGCCTTTCTGTGCCACCAGATTTATGTCATTCCGAGAGATACAAGTTAATCTTTTAAAGGCCATATTTAGCAGTAAAGCTGCAAGTTTTGAATAAGTACGATGAAGTTAAATCTTTTTCGGAATACCTTAGATATTAAATAGGAATGTTAATCACAAGCTTACAGATCAGTCACAGCAGTTACATACTTGTTAACTCCTCTTTCCTGAAGATTAAAAAAAAAAAACAACAAAACACCTAACCAAAAAAAACCCCCTTTAAATCTCTGCAGTTGACAGCATAAATTTCTATTGAAGGAATGCAGTGACATTTGTTAGAAGTGTCACGTTCTCCATCCTTCATAGTCCTAAAAAAAAAAAAAAAAAAGCTGTATCTCCATATCCTCATGTCTCAGTTATTGATTTGTCAGTGACACAATAAGCACGGTGTGATGCCTTGTCACCTTTTCTCCCCTCCATTTTGTATATGGCTGTTCTAAAAATTATTTTTAAGTAGTATCGAATGCCTTGTACAGTATGGGATTAAGGAGAAAAATTGTAAATTTTACTGCTGATGGCTTTTTGCTTGTTTGTTTTGGAGTGGATTTTTTTTCCAAGCATGTTTCAGGCCAGTGGTTCTGTCGCTTCAAGAACGAGCATGTGACTGACAGGATACTATTTGGGAAGTGATGTGCAGTCTCAGAGTAATATGACATTTTATGAGCAGCTTGACTGTTTTCATTACTTGGATTTATACTTTTATTTCTGTGTGCTGAGGAATAAGTGAGCAAGGCAGCTGTGGGAAATAGAAAAGCTGTCAGGATGAAGTTGATAGGACAGCCTTGAAATTATGCCATTGTGTCTAATAAGACATTATGGCTGTTATCTTTAAACCCTTTAAATACAAAAATCTGATGGAGCAGCTTGGATCATTGTTTCAAGCTAAGTGATTCAGTAGGGTTTGTAATAGATTAATCTGAGATATTCAGGAAAACTTGAAAAAAAATTTAAGAATCTTGCTACTAAAAGGCACATTCTGGCCTTTTTTGTTAATTCATAATTAGAACTATTTCATTACTAGTGACAGTAGGAGATAGGACTTCTAAGGCTTTTTTGTCTGTTTTTTAACCTCAGCAGCAATTAATGGATGAACAAGGTTTTAATGTAAATATTTTGAGGCAGTCCACTGTGCTTCTAATTATGAACCATGCTCTTTTTCACTTGCAGGCTTAAATACTCCGTTTCTGTTGCTTCACTCTTACAAGCTTCCTTTGTCATGGCAGCACAGTAGTTCTCATTCTTGCGTGGCTAAGAATTGAAGCCCTCGTGTGCCTTTCAGTCATTCCTGACTCTGATTCCCCTCCTTAGTTCTGTAAGGGACCCTTCTGTGGGAAAACTTCAAAGGCTCAGATGCCAGGTTTGCAATCTTGGTTCCTCTAGCAAACTGACGGCTTGGTGGTTGGGCGCCATTCACTCGTTGAGCAGTTTTCATAATCTGTCACGTGCAACTAGGAATGATCATAAAATACACAATTTCTCACTATAAATGCACTATGCTCTGGAGGGGAATTTCCTTATCAGATTCTGAAGCTGTCTATGAAGACTTTGCTTGGCTTCAATTGGTAAAACTCCATTGGTTCTGTTGAGTGAAAGCAGATAGGAGCAGCCCTTGGCACCTTTGGACATCCCAACCACGGGCCTCAGTTCAAAGACATATCGCAGTGCTCTGTTACAGATGCTCTATGACTGCACCTCGGAAGCCCTCAATGCAGGTTTCAGAGTGGTTTTCTGACAGCTAGGGAAAAATTAGATTGTTGTCAGGTGGCTACAAATTTGAAAGACTTGCGTGATTTCAGCAAGGAGATAAATGGTGATATAAATTAAACACATGCATAAGCGATTAAATCATAATAAGCAGTTCATGGTGATTTATCTTACTGTGAATGGGGAAAAATGCACAACTGCATTCACATAGCATTAAGGAGTTTGGGCAAGAAAAGCTATGCTTGTAGAAGAAATAGAGTGTTTGAGACACCAGGTGGTTTGTTTGTTGCTTGGGTTTTTTTAAATTAGGAATTACTATAACATTGGTACAAATTGCAGTGCTTTATCAGCAGCAAATATCTTCTGACTAGCGAGAACTAAACTTAAAATAAATATTAACATTTCAATTGCAGAAGACTGATTAGTGACTATTAACCTGGTAGTAGGATAAATGTGATGTCCTTAGTAACACAGATAATACACAATTCTCTTTCAGTGCTTCCAAAACTGTGATGACATTTTTGGTGAAAATACGCACAAGCAGATGTTTTAGCAGAAGACAGTGGATTATACCAACAAAAATAATAATTAAAAAAAAAAAACACAGCCTTGTAATTAACAAAAAGTAATGTTTTCTGTACTTTTAATTAAAAAACAAAGGCAAACCAAACCCGACAAAAAAACAGAAATCTATTAACAAAAAATCAACTAAAAATACGGTATTCCATGGTGGAAGTGAACCTTATTTGTAACTTATGGAGAAAGACATCTTGTGAAGAAAGTTTTTTCCATCTTCCTTGTCTGACAAGGCAAACATTGAAGTAATTGGGTACTGTTCTCTTCCTCCAAAATTTACAGTAGTAGTAAGGAGGCCCCAAAAACTGTGGTGGCCAGGGTCGTATGAAACATCTTTCATTTCCAAAAAGTGTATATGGGTTGGTGGGACAAGGGCTGCTAAAGCTTCTCTTGGAGTTGCAGTAGTGTGAAAGTTTGCTAGCAACAAGGAGAGTGGCAAACTTGCATGATAAATCAGTCTCAATTTGTAATTAGATAGTTCACATTATACTCACTTCCATCCATTTACCAGCTAATGTATCACCCTATTTCCTCAAAGCTTTACTCCCTAGTAGATTGTTCCTCTCCTCTGCAGCACTGTTGAATACAATATTCTGGCAAAAAGATACCAGATGCAGCAAGCAGGATGAGCAGACAAAAATTATTTGTGTTACAGTGGCCGACAGTAGATCTAGACCTAGCAGGCAACTGTGGGAGGATATTTTTGTTTGCTTTGCCATGGTTAACTCTCCCACCTTATCACACAGCTGTACCAAGTGCTTATAGTACAAAATTGGGTGAATACTCCCTCTGAGTGAAAATGAAATGAATTAAAATGAAATTTTAATTGCTCACAAGCTGTTTTTATCATGGAGTTACAGCCATTCCAGATTTGTTCAGAGAGATCAAAGAGCAGTGTAAACCTCTTAGCAATATATATCTTCCATTCTCATCTAAGTCTGTTGTGGGACACGTCAGGTGCCAGCATAGCTAATGTCTCACTGGATGTGAAAAAAAGCATCATGATCCTATGAAAAACAATTTATGTAAAGCTGGCAGGTTAATGAAAGGAGAGCAACAAGTAATTACAATAACAGTAGCTACAAATCTAGTGAAAGAGAAATGGTTAAAGTAAGGGTCATGCCCGCATGTGTGTAGTATTGGTAGGGGTCATAATTGGCCAAGCATCTGTATCCTGTATGTGTGATGTGATGACATTTCTCTGTTCAGACCCTTGTATATCACCAACAAATTTTGCATGTGGTATCTGATCATATCAAGGGATTTTTTAGGCTTTGGAGGACAGAACCATATTATTTCAGTCAAAATTGGAAAGGGAAAAGGTAGAACATATTGAAGTACTGATACCTAATTAGCAGATAAACACCTCACCTCTGTAGTTGTCTATAGAGGAAAGACCTGATTGATAGCAGCTATTAACACCTTCATGACTCGAAGATGAGTGCTTGGAAAGCTTGTCTTTTTCCCAATGTGTCATTTGGTCCACTTTCACCTAGATTATGCCTTGTTTATGTCTTCCAGTAGAGTAACTCCCACAGCTCAGTTCTGCTCATTATTTCAGTATTTTTGTCATGGTCGTTCTCTGAAAGAGAAGAAACAAAAGAATGACTTTGGGAGAAAGAAGAAAACAAAATTTATATGGATAGGGGTGTACAAAAAGCTCCTGGAATGGCAGAGCTTTTGGCAGAGAATGGATTAAAAGATTTCAGCATGTGAAGGTAAAAGCAGATTACATGTGATCTCTGGTAAGAAGGAGTAACAGAAATAATATCCTAAGATGGAGGCCTGGGAATGGTACCAAGAGAGCTTGTAGGACAAAATACCAAATACAAGGAACTACTTATATGTACAATGAATTTGGCCAAGACAAACATGCCTTTTCTCTTTCTCTTTCTCAGTGCATCTACATAAGCGTCATATATAAACACAAACGTACATTTTTTACTAAAACTATGTCACCGATCCTTTGTCATGCCTTAAATTAATTGCTCAGAAATACTCAGGTTGCACAACTTCGTGGCCGCTTCTTATTAAAAGTTGTTTCTACAGGGCTGGACAATATTTTAATCTAACAAGCACATGGACATTGTAAAGGTTCCAAATGCCAGACTCTTTATGTAAGTAGTATACAAGCCTGGACAAAGTAATAAATGGCTGCCTGCATTTCACAGCTTCATTTTCTTTAGCACACTTTGGTGAAGAATCATATTATTCAACTCAGAGTTTCTTCTCCTGCATATTCATTGTTCTTCCTCTCGTGGAAGTATGTCCTTATCTCGTCTGATTTAACCAGTTGCTTTCGTCTTTATTTGATCCTGCAGTTAGATTAGACACCTTTGCCAAGAAAGTATGTCCCACTCTTCCTCTCCCTTTATGAAGCCTAAGCTTCATTTCTTTCTTTTAGTTCTCATGCATTCTTTCTAAGTCTCTTGAGCCCCTTGAGGTATAGCATCCAGCTGTAGCATGTAGGCTTTTTTCTGCTTTTAAGTATAGTCCAATACCCCAAACTTCCTCTTCTTCAGGCTAGCTTGACTGGCCAGCTTTTCCAACTTCCCACTGTTTCACCAAGCTTCTACTTGAATGGGTAGACTTCAGGGATTAGTGAGTCTGCATTTTATGGGAGATGTGTAAAAAGAGCCCTGAGACCACATGCCTGACTCCAGTGTTCACTGATGCAGCAAGTTCATCTCCTCTGCTGGGTTCTGTAGGTTGTACAAAGTCTGATTCCCTGAATCAGCAAGACCAGTTCGTGGCTGCCTGACAAGTTTTAATTCTACTCCCTTGTCCATTTGCATTATGATGGTGTCTTTTGGTTACGTGATCACATGCTATCATACGTACGGCATAGGATGCACAGTACTCATTGAACAAGGAATCGGTCCATTAGTTTATCATCCTTCTTCAGCATGTGGTCTCCTACGTATTTCTAATGAACATCAGCCAAATCTGCATTCACAAGTTTTTCACAACTATTTGTGAAGTAGTGGAGAAGCACTGCTCTAAAACCAGGGATCTGAGGCGCAGGGAGCTAATGACCAAATCTTACAGAAATACCTTAGCTCATTGCCTCAGAGCAGGAATACTCTTTCATAGGTGTCCAAAGCTTGCTTTTTCAGATTTATTTGCATATGTATATGGAATAGTATTTTATAAATTGAAAGATAATGTAAAGAACTTTAGTCCCAAATGAATTCTTAAAAAAATAAGTGCATAAATGGTATTATTTCCTTACAGAAATAGAAGTGAGTCACAATGTCATTTGGCAGGGAATCAGTCATTCAGAAAGGAGAAAACTTTTGCCTGCTGAGTAGGCAGAAAATGAGATGGTTGTTAGTCATCCGTTAAACCTTAGTGATATCTGAATAAGGTCTTTAATACTTACTAAATAAAAATCTTAATGACACTCAGCACCGTTTTCCTTTGCTGCTGTCTTTACTTAGGGAAGGGAAAGTTCAGCAGAAATTCCTAAATCACACTGTCATTTTGATTCAGTCCTGAAGTATTGTTCATGGTGTGGACTAGGTAACTTTTGAATATTTGATTTTTGTCTCCCTAGTATAATTAAGCAATGTTAGGTAGCCAAGCAGTCTCTATCAATGTTGCATTTCCAAGGGAAGCTGTGTGAGGTGAGTGCTGTGTGTTTTAAGAAGTGAGGTGATAAAAGTGAAGTTTCCTTGAACTTGTTTATGTCCAGCTACTCTTTGTCTAAAGAAGCTTCTGGTATTTTTTTTAAGAATATTTGCCACTTAAGAAAGCTCTAAAATGTTTCTCAAATCTTAAGTTTGAATGCACTATATAAATCTTGAAGGTTGGCATTGGACCATTGAAGTAGAATATTAGATCTCTGAGGGAGTAATGTAGCCATGTTGCTTATCTCATAATCTATCATATATAAACTGCCTGAAGTATACGTGAAGGTTATACTTCATTTATTTTTAACTATTTAAAAAAGTATGGGAGAGACATAAAAAATGGTTGACCATTTTGCAAAATGATACTAAACCTTTTTATTTGCGAGCAGTTACTGAGAGGGAGTTATGGGAATGTGTATGTCCCATAGAGAAAGGAGACCCTATTCTTCTCCTTCAATAATTTGTATGCAAGGACATAACCTTAGCTAGAATATTCATCTTATGAGTAATTTCTCCATCCCTGGAAATTTTGAACTGAGGTGATGAAAGAAACTTCTCTAGAAAATTATTATTCTTGTGTTGACAACATCTCAAGATGTTCCTGACAAAGGAAATGCAAAATTTAATTTCAAATACTATTCTGTTCAAATTGCTCTGAAATATTTTCTTTCCCTTATGATACTGGCTTTGACCTTAAATCAAGGGCTGAAATTTGAACATTCTGGCAAGCTTCTTTGGCAACAAGTTTTTTGGGTGAGAACTGTGACCAGTAGTTGTGGGGCATTAGTCATTATTGATACATTTTGGAAATCATATTGCCAATGAATTTATGATATAGCGCTTGTGCTGTCAAGTAGTTTTAATGTTTATTGTGAACATATTTAGCAGTTGGAAAGCTAGGATTCTGTCCATTCTGACACCATTCAGGATGGAATTCTTGTGTATTTTGATTTTACCAGCTTCCGACTTTCTAGATGTAGGCAAGTATTTATCTGGTATGATCTCTAATGAAAGCCAACGTATTAATGATGATATTCTGCAGACAGAGCTGTTTCTTGTGACTGTACTGCTAGGCAGTTGTAATGTGGAAGAGAAAATTTAAATCACTGTATTTCACTAGTCCCGTGAAACTTCCTGCAAGGATTCGGTGTGTTCCAAGTTTGGCCATTTAGGCAACAACTAATATAATTTATATTTCCCTGAATTCATTAAAGTGAATGTGGTCTGGCTTGTTTCTTGTCCTAAAATTCTTATGCAGTATGACAGTATAGGGTTAAATGTTTGATATGCTTCTTTAAATGATAGCTGTCTTTTTAGGGAGTGATAACATTGGTTTGCACTGCATGTTTTTCATTTTTGCTTAAAATATGTGAGGAGCCTTTGAGATTAAACTCACACTATGAAATAAGTATTATTATTAAAATTAGCATGTTAAACCAGAAGGAAACCATCTTTAAAATTCTATATCACAAGATAAAATCAAACATCAGTAAATATTTTAGATATCAGCTGCCGTGTACAAAGACCAGTCCAGGTATTCAGTAAGATGATCCTTGCCTCTTGGGTATTTATTTGCAGGAGCATAGAAAATCCTGTCAGGCTTAAAAAAATCATTTTTTCACCTCTAAAATTACCCTTGATGCTCATTATGTTTTTAAGTGTGCTGTAAATCTGGAGCTCACAATTTTTCTGTCATTGGGATCGCAGAGGGGCAGCTTACCTGCATGTTTACCGACAGCTTCCCTGCATGTGGAATATCATTAAATAACTACTTAGAAAGGATGGACTGGACCCAACAGGCATGGCTTAACAAGTTGTTATTTATGGAAAGTAATCCAGCAGCGTGGTTGTCTTGGGAATCTGCCTATATGCCAATAAAAGGGGCCAATTTCCAGAGCAACCTAACTCTGCTCATGTATTTGTGAGTGTAGGGATGCTAAACTGCCACAATGATGTATGCAGCTGGGGTTTTATGCAGATTTAAAAACACATACAGAAATTAAGAAGTTACTGTTGTAAATCTGATTACTGGAACACAGCAGAAGGAGAAGACGTTTTCACGTAGGTTTGCTAGTTTTTCTTTGAAGTTTTTGTTTTGTTTTGTTTTGCAGTGGTGGTGGAACAGTGTAACATGAAATGCTTGAAAATTGATTAGAAACATAGATTGTTTCAGTCTGCAGAGTGTAGGACTTGCCCGTGAATCCTCTTAAAAGCAGTTGACTGGGAAAAGGTGGGGGGGTTTAAACAAACAAAAAAAAGAGCAGGTGGATTATTTCTTCTGCATTCACAGAGAGGTTCCTTTTTCTTGGTTTCACACAACCACGCTGTATTCAATGAAGTAATTGCTGTCCCCTTATCTCGCATCCCAAGCTGAGTTCAGCATCTGGAAAAGCTTAAGAACTCAATGCATCAAATTATCCTGCTCAAACTGTTGTTTATTGCAGGCCATTTTGTCCTGTCATCTCCATGACAGAATGTCAAAGCTTTTTCTTTCTGTTGCCTTCAGCTTCCAGCATCTGCAGGGATCTGATATGCTACCTCTGCATTACACAGGGGGAAACCGTCAAACAGTCGTGATTAAGGCAGCAAGCCAGGCAACTGCAGGCATTGGTAACTTCTGGTACTGCATTGCAGTGGTGCCTTCTGTTAGAGATTAGATTTCACCCTTCGCACTCACTCAGCCATTTTGGTGGGTTTCTTCAAACTTCTGACCTCCCATGCGATGGGCTGTTCTTGCCCATCTTTTTTATTAAAATGTTCCAAAGTGCGATGGCATGAAACTTTATGGCTTTGCTAGGCTTGTACCAATATTGCTTCCTCTTTCTCCGCTTCCAGGTTTACAAAGCAGTTTCCCCTAGATGACATAAACTTTTTTGCATGTGTTAACAAAGCTACAGAGAACCTTGGCGGGGGCAAGGGGGAAATCCTGTCACAGGATTCGCAGTTCTAAGTGTTCAGTTTTATTGTATTGCCCTATTCCACCTTTTTTATTTTTTCTGGTGGCGTTAATTGGAATGTCTGTTCAGTCATCCAGTCTTCTGCTTCAAGCTGAGGCTCAGCAGTGGAAATCCACAGTGTTGCAGTTTCTCTATTGTTGTAGCTTTAAAATGCTATGGGTGTATGCATTTTAAAAATACTTTAGTTTACATTTATACAGAATTCATCTATATGCACATGTCCAGTTTTAGCAGTATAACCCTCTCTGTGTATGTCTTCTGCTATAAAAATGTCCTGAAATATAAAGACACAAATGCCTTCAAGCTTCTTCTAAGATCAGAGGTTTGTCACTACATCATCTTCAGATGTTCTGACTCATTCAGAGTCTGACTCAGCCTCCCTCCACTGGCCATATAGGGAGCTTACATCCTGAAAGTGGGAACTTCAAAGCACTGCTTGTGCCCACGGTAAGTGTTAAACTGCTCTGCATCCCTGGCCAACAATTCATAGGTGGTTTTTTGCTTGTGAAATACTGTAATATGTTGAATCTCAGAAAGGCACTTAACGAGTGATTTGTTTATCTTCTCTAGACTTCAGTAATCTGTGGCTTGAAGGATTTACCAAGTTGTAGCTAAGTAAATTTGGCATATACTGATAATTCTTTTTTCTTTCTACAGTCATTAAAATTAAACTTTGCCTTCCTATAGTGTGAAAATTAGGGGATATCAGATAACACTGGACAAAAAACTATAAGTGATTAGCTTGTTAACTTTTGATATGCAGAAATGTTTGATATTCTGAATAAGGATTTCATTGCTTGCATCTCTCTAAGTAGAGAATGCTGAGCTAGAAATTGTTTCCTGCCAAGGTTTATATGGTAAGATTTGCTCTTGCTGTTTTTTGTCTATTAAGGATCCTTAGCAAGGAAGCCAATTCCAAAATTTAGTCAAAACATAGCACACTAGCAACACAAAAAATACTTTCCAGCATATAAACCAAGCAAAAATAAACAATGTAATTCATCACTATCATGTAAAGAACACCAGAAGTTTAGGTGTCCCATAGCATATGTTCTCCTCCTTTAACTGAAGGAATTCATGGGAGGAGTAAAAATTCCACCAAAAGTCCATTTTGTCACTGATCATTGCCTGATGTGTGAACAGAGCAGCTAATGCATCATGCACTGAGTTTATGAACGATGCATGTTCCTGCAGATGTTCAATTTGCTACATCTAACTCATTAGTTGTGTTTAAATTGTCACATGGAGAAGAAATATTCGGGGGGAGAAGTCCACTAACCTGTATGTGCAGGTTTTTTGTAAAAAACCACTGTGTTGGAAGAGGGAACTGGTATTTCACACATGCTATTCAGTCTAATGAATCAATTCCATTCTTGTATCAAGGTGACTGAATCTGCATAGTGTGTGGGAGGGGAAGTAGGGCCCTGGGTAATGTTCAGCACACAAAAACCTGATCCACCTGTTTTCCTCTTTTGCGGCTTTCTACTACATGGTGATCCTTAAAGGTTAATGTGTTTTTTCTGGCTTTTTTGTTTGTTTTCTTAGGGGGTTGTTTTGCTCACTGGAGGTTGCATGTAGTATGTGAATTACCTTGAAGAGAGATTGGTCTTCCAGGACCATATCATAAATAATTGAGATGATGAAGAATTACATTTAGAGTGCACATCTGTGTGTGCATGATTGTGTGTATAAATATATATATATAAGGCAGAGCAAATTCAAATTACGCCTGATCAGTTGTACACACACATACATACATGTCAACTCAGAGAAGAAGGTAGCTGAAAACAAAAAGTTCTTCTGTTTGTAAAAATGGTCATTTATAAATATGGCATTTAAAAAATGAAAATATGACATTACATTCTATGTATCTTAATTAGATCATGTAATATACCACTTAGAAGAATTTTTTGGACTTCAATAGATCTCTTAAGGTCTGCATTTGTTGTCATCATTTAGCGAAAGGTGTGTTTAGAGGGAGAAGAAGTCTTAACTGTAGGGTTAAAGGAAAGAATCTTTTCATTTAAAAGCAAAAGCAAATATGAAACAGCTTTTTTGCTAGTTGAACACATAAATGCAAATGTCTACCCTGCCTACAAAGCTTCCAATTAGAGAGACAAGAATTGTTTGCACAGATTAATTTATGATTTTTTTTTTCTTGAAGTGCTTTTGATGGGGGCTTGTTTCACTCTTTATTTTATCAGACTGTTTCAGGTCCTGGCAGTCATGCTTTTTGGTTAGTTAGGTTACAGTCAAAATAGGCAGTAGGTGTTTTCTATTGAATGATGAAGGGCAACCTAGTGATTATTAAGAAAACTCTGTGGTATATTGAGCACTGCTGAAAGGTAGCATGATAAATAGCTTCTGGCTGACAAGAGAAACCTCAAATTATTGTATGTGGTTTATGCCAGTATGTCAGTTTTCCACATACTGAGTGATAATTTAGAAAGGGAAAAGAGCAATTCACATATATACATAAAATCTGAATCTAATCCAGGATATCACGTTACTCTACACAGCCACATGCTATGTATGTAAACTATTAGTAATAAGTAATTTCCATCAATATTATCTGTGAAGAATCCAGTTGCCTTGTAGACTCCAGCAAAGTATCTATTTGTTTTAATTAAAAATACCTACTCTAGCATTCTGAATATGCTCAGCATGGTTTTCTAATCGACAAATTCTGTTCATTTCAGTTGCTGTATTTCTGAAATCTGAGCCTGAGGAGGTACATTCTTCACAGACCCTAATTCTTTGGGAGAATGACAGGGGATCATCAAACTTTGATCTCCAAGGTTTCAAGCAGTGTGAAGCCAGCTGCTGCTGAATTCTATTAAAGGCAGAGGGGTTGGATCAATCCAACAAAATACATGTTGACTTGGAAGAGAGGTTATCAGCTCTGGTTAGATTTTTAAGGTTAAAGATGAGAGTCAACTGTGAACAAAAACTGACAGGGACGTGTCTTGTTTAGACACAAACTGAATTGAAATGTGTGGGTATGGATCAAGAAATATGGAAAGATTTATGTTGGACTTATTGTTATAGCTAAATGATCTTTGCATTCAGATAGTCTCCCTGAAGTTATGTGTAGGCTTGATCATTAAGAAACATAATTAAGAGAGAAATCAAGCACTTCCAAGTTTGGGGTTTTTTTGGTTACCATGTCCCTTTTTCTACTTCAAAGCGGGGTTTTTTCCAGTGCCTTCAAAGTAAAAGGATTTTATTAGTAGAATTTCGGCTGCATATCAGATATTGTAAAATGGTTTTAGTCATTGTAGTTTGAGATTAAATAGACAAAAAGGACTAATATTAAAAGATAGGAAAGAACTTTGTTTATCTTCAAAAGGCTTGTTGGGACACAGGTTTTGGGTAGTGAGACTCAGAAATAGTTCGGTATTTCAGGATGGCAAACTACTGTATGATTCTGTTAGGTACATTCACCACAGAGCAAATGTCCTTGGATGCAGAGATTGCCTGGGCTTAGCACAGCTATGGAGTCAAAAGCTTGGGAGGCTGTATCTGGGCTTTCTTTCTTAGATATTTGTTCTCAGCCTATGTCTCAGTTTTTCCATCTCTAAAATGAGAAAAATGGCAACATAGTGTTGATATTTGTTACTGCTAAGGCCTTTTTAGATATTTGAATTGCAAGCAAGCAGAAGTTCCAAAATATTCCTTTGTTTATTTGTCACCTGGGCTAGAGGACGGTTTGTGAATGCGGAATTGGCAAGAGTAAACACAGCCAATTGTGGCTGAAATAACTTTCCAAGAGTGTCTGCAGTCCTTTGCGAACTAAAGATTACTGTTAGCTGCTCCCTAAAGCATACAGGTATATATCTTGGGGATACAGCTAGGTTGTCAGCTGGGACAGAATACTTTGTGTTGAAGGTGACTCTTGCAAATTTTTCCAGTAACATTTCAGTGAATCCGAAGTGCAATTCTAGCTGCTAGAGAACTTGAACCTTTCGTTGTCTGGGTGCTGGCTAATGTCAGAGAGGAAAATAATACTAGACTGGATCTTCCCTTTACCCCCAAAATCCAGAAAGTTTACTTTTGCAGCTGCAGATGAGCAAATTAGCATTAGAAATGCCAGAATATGTATTTCTTCCACTATTGCTCTTATTATAATCTAAGCAGCTGAATGAATATATGATCTAAAAGTTGGAATAGTTTGGTTGATTGACATCTTATAAAGCTCCTGTCATCCAGCGGTATATTCATAGCACATCGGAGAATACGAACCAGTACTGCCTGAAAAACCGTATGTGTAATGCAAACTCTGAATAAGCCTCATTTATGATTATTTCTTTGTAAGATAGGGTTAAAAGAGAAGCATTGACATTAAAGGATCGGTCATGAAAGATGAGCACATGCCACTGACTTTCCATCTCATTGCTGCTTTATACTTGCCAAACTTCCTCCTATATTTAAGCTGAAAAAGATATTGCTTATTATTTTTATGTAATAGCATAGGTTTTTTGACGTTTTCCACTCCACATAAATTGTGAAGCTAAGCAAGAGAGGTCAAAATGTGTTGGTATTAAGCATCCATTTCTCAGCTAAACAAACTCCTGAGAAATGTGCTGAGTGTATTTGATTCTTTTTAACATGAACTCTTGAAGTCAAGTTAAGGGTGAAAAAAATTAGTGCTATGTAAAATAGTCTTGGCCAATTTTCTTTTGGACACAATTCCGAGGTCTTTTTCTGATCACTTGTACTTAAGTGGTGCCAGACTCCATACAGATTAAGATAACAAACTGGTATTTTCTGCAAAATTCACTTCAATATTACACAAACTGAAATGGGGATAAAACCAATTGCATCTAGAGTTCCTTAAGTGTGAGAAAGAAAAGTTACTTTGTTTAAAAAATAAAATGAAAACAAGACAAGAAGAATGCTAATACAAGCGGAAGGAATGGTAGACAGGCTTCAGGTACTGAGCAACATGGTTGAAGTTTATGGCACTGAAAAGAGAACCAAAAAAAAAGTTTCCTTTAAAATATGACAATCCAATTTTGTGACTTTCAAGATGAAATTGGACATTCTTTCTCAGGCACGTTGTTACCGCCTGGCCTTCAAAGGCATGACGTGCTGCAGCAGAAACCTACATTGGGGGTAACCAAAGTAGTAGTAATTCTAAGAAAATTTTTAAATGCATGCTGAGTAGGACTTTTATTTTTAAAAGTTATTCCTATTCAAACTAAACAATCCTAAAATGAAGCTACAGATGGAAAAGGATTATTTTTATATGGTGTATCATGCAATAATGAAGGCTTGCGTGGCACAGAATTTTTTTCTAATATTTTGATTGGTCTGGTTTTAACTGACCCATACACTGAGGTGGCTTGGCAGGTGGTTTTGCCCTACTGTATCTTCCAAAGGTGCTGTGCAGCTTCATTACTTCTTGTTATTCTTTTTAACTTGCCTTTGTCAGTCTTGTGATCTCTCCTCTTGTCATCTCCAGATTTCCAATGTTAATTACTCTCGGAATTCCAAAATCTTTCTTTAATTTTACATCTGAATGGGAAAGCATTAGCCCAGGTCCAGTGACCACAAAGCAGAGCATTGCTCACATCTGATTGTCCATTTTTCTATCCACTTTGTTCTTTCCAATACAGGCAAAATAAGTCTTAGAAAATTGCAAACATTTTTATTTTAGTGTAGGTTTAAATTAGTAAAACTTTCCAAAAAAGTGTGTGGGGGGGGAGATAGTGTTAGTATTGGTTTTGAGAGTGAGAAAATACAATTCTTTTTTGCAGGGCCCTGAAGGAATGTTTAGGCTCAAGGGCTCAGTGCCATACTCGTGACATAAATGCTATGCGTATTTATTCTGAAATAGTGTAGGCCTGTGTTATTTTCCACTACCATATCATGTTACAAATTCATGTCCAGTGTTCTGTTCTCCCAACAATCTTTTTCAGCATTGTTGCTTTCCAAGTTTCCCAGAGAGCATCTGTGTTTCAGATTACATTTTTCCAAATAGATTAGTTGATGTTTTCAGAATGGGGATCTTGTTTTTCTGTACATAGTTCAATTTGTTTTCTCTTACTAGTGTTTGCATATCCCCTCCATTTTCATTTCCTCCGTGAATTTCAATACTGTATTACTTACTCCCTTTTCCAGATCATGCATGAATATATTAAATAAAGATGGATGTGTAACTGATAGCTGAAGTTTTCCATCTGACGCTTCCAACAAACCTGAGATACTGTAGCTTGTCTCTTATAAACAATTCTCCTTCCCTTACCAGGACATGCCAATATTCTTGTCCCAAAAAGATACATACAAAATCTTACTCAAGGATAATTTATGCAATATTGTATAAAGTGCTTTACCAACAAGTATTTATTTTGCTTATTACTTTTCTCTTACCCCCTAAGTTTTTATAGCTGTTAAAAAAAACCCCAATCAAACAACAATAAACAAAGAAACCCACCATACCCCTCCCTGCCACATCCCACTCCTTAGTCAAAAGTAAACAATTGGCTGTTAAGCTTTCTTTTTCTAATTGAGCATGCTCATTTTTGTAAGGCATGAGTTCTGATAATCTGAATTCCACCAAGTCCATGTGGTTAGTATTATCTGTTAAGTAGCTGCTTGTGATGATCAGCTTCCATCTGAAGGTCTGCATTAGTGACAAGGGATAGACAGTCCCCTGAGGACTGCTGAACTGCATTTTCAATGAGCTTTGGATCTTTTTTTAGCTATTTTAAGAGAAAAGTTTTGTTTAGAGGAAGCTGTTCGGTAGGAGCAGCTTGCTTTTCTTTTGAAAATAACTGCCAAGTTTTCTCCTCTCTTCCAAGATCTTTCAGGATCTAATAATTTTTTTAGGTGCATTATTAGGTAGAAAATCAAGTGGTATTCTTTTTCTAATATGCTAGGCATTCCGTGATTGTGTCTTGATATTTAATTGTGAATTTTTTACATGTTGTAATTTTTCAACTTTTTCTTGCAGGGCACTTACCTATATAAAGTCTTCATTATTCCTAGCAGTCCAGTCTTTTTTGTTTTACTTTTTCTTAGTTGTTTTTAAATATCTAGCTGAGGAGGATTTCAGTATCACCTGAGCATTGAGATGCTAACAAAACATTTGGCTGCTTTTGATCCCTGTACTCTGGAGGCAGTATTTATTAATAAGAAGTGATGGACACAATACTTAAAATGAGTTTATTCTGCTGTCCTTTAAACAGAAGAGAACTTCCAAACAAATGTCTCCTAAATCCATTCTTGTCACACATCATGCTTTTTAGTAAAAAAGGTTTTTTTTTTTTTTTTTTTCCAGCAATTATATATCCACTATGAGTCTGCGGTGGAGGTTGGTCAAGGCAAGCACATTTATATTACATTATCTATAGAGACCATAATCTCTCTGTATGCCCATCAGTCTTACTGCTTTTGAACACATGCTTCAAGAAGGCTGCCTTTTGTTAATACTGGTCCATTCTCGTATGCAACTATGAAGGGTATCTGAAACAGCACGTATTCTGTTTGCAATGGTACGAATTTCATTTTGTGTACCCAATTTACCTAGCAAGTTTTTTAACACTGCTACTAGGATATAAATAGCAAATACCAGATTGTAGCAAAGTCAGTGAGGGATGCCTTATCATCCGTCTCTCCAGGAAAACCCAGGGATAATTCATGAGTTCTGAACTGAGCCCTCGGCCCATGACTCATTTTTGTTCTATTACTCTGAAGAGTCAAATTTACATCCCAAATGAGTACACCTACAGATTTTATTATCTTTAAAAATCTGTAGCAGGCCTGCTGACTACAGCTTAAGTCTCTTCATAGTGAATAGTTACGCATAATCTTTTTAAATGACCAAAATTATTAATTATTTGAAAGATTTCTTCTAGCAAAAAGTAGATACTACTATGCCATATGACTGTACTCGTAATAATCAGCTCCCATAGGTCAATTAAATGCTTCAGGGTTAGTCAGCAAGCAGACACCCATCACTGCTGCATGTACTTAGATGGAATGGAAGTTATTGCTTAATTATTCCATTTAAGACTGGATGGAAAAGGGGTCATTACGGGTTTAAAGCTTTACTTTCAATTTATATGGTTTGGAATTATACTTACAAAGAGAAGAGCTTTTCTCTTTGCATAAATTAATTTAAAATCATAGACTTTTGAGTGCTCTTCAGAAAGTAAATGGGATTCTGATTAATTTTAGTTCTGCAAATGCGGGACTGAGTAATGAACTGAATGTAGACTGAAATCATGAGGAAGTTGAAGAGATCTTTTGAAATATGTGTGAAAATGTCAGATGGATCTGCTGAACATGTGTTTCCTTCATACGATGCAACCAAATGTTTAGGTTTCCAGCCTATATAATAAATTGCGTGCAGTGCCTCCCTCAGCCTTCTGTGGCATGTGTTCAAGGTGTGAAACCCATTATTCTGAAAGCTTTAAGTTGTCAATGGAATTCTAGGAAAGCAGGGAAATGTGTGGTATTACATTTTCTAAAGAAGCAATCTGTCTGCTTTCAAGGGTCACATTTTTGTGTCTGATTTATTGCCGTTGCATCCATATGTACAGCTTATGTGCAGCTCCAGGACACTTGTACTAAGAAATCCTACATTCTTCAAATCAAATAATTGTATGGAATGTCCTTCTGTTTTTGAATAGATTCCTTTTGATTAAACTCATGGTCATGAGTATTTGTTACGTAATCCAAATGTCAGGTGTATGCAATGTAAAATGTTGAAAGACACAACAGTCTTCCTACTCTAATCTTAGTATTTCCTAGTGAGAATTTTGTACTCACTATTCATTTTCCCTTGTGTATCGTACACCTCCTTTACAACAAATACGATCTCTAAAGAAAATAATTCACAGGAAGGTTGCTGATCTTTTCATCAGTCTATCATAAAATCAAAATTAATTTAAATTATGGGGTTTTACTATGTATTTACTGAAATTCTCATCAGTATATATTGAAGTTCTGAATATTGAGTCCATCTTTCTACCTGTTTTTCTTTTCAAATTGTTTACTTAAACTGATCATTTATTTTGAACTGCCTGAAGCAAATGCACAAAAAAATAGAAATCAGTTTCAAACGATGAGAGGAGCGAAAACAAGTAGGTGCTGCTTTGATCTTGATTCAGACTGGTTCTGTGAAAACACTGGCTGTTGTTAGTTGAGATATCTTATCCCATCTTATCCTAAATGACAAAAATGTTACTGAAACTTAAATGGCTAATGTGAACTCAGTTTTACCGTGTGGTCTGTTATTTCAGTAGCACACACAAGAACAATAATACAATACTTTAAGAATTTCATTTAACAGTGAGCTCAGAGATAATTCGTGACTTCTAGTGTGGATCTACAAGCAGAGAGCACTCAGTTGGAGCAGTAAGAAATGCAATATGGTGTCACTGTAACCAGGAACTGTTGAGGGCCACGTAGTGTCACCCAGTTGACTACATACTTGGGGTCTCCAGATTAACTCAAGACTGGCTTTGCTTATGATTTACACTGCTGCTGTTATATATAAAACTGCACTGGGCGGATGAGCTGCAGCAACATTTCAGAATGCTTTACCCAAGGAGGAGACGCAGCAGTTTGTGAAAAGAGCAACCTGTGGAAGGGCTAGAGTCAAGGAGACTAAATCAACTAAATGGAAGTCTACAAAGATCAGAGACCTGTTATTTTTGTTTTAAAATATAATGCCATGGGATTAAAAACAGAAAGTGCCTTATATTCAACAAAGCTAAAAGGATTATCTGTCTTAAGGACAAAAAAAAAGGGGGGGGGGGGGAAGGGGGCTCCATGACACATGACTGGATGCAGTTTGCTTAAATCAGACCACCCAACCACAGTGTTCTCCTGGAATAGTATGCTGTATACAAAGCATACATATTAACTGTTAACCTCTCACTGACTTTAGATAACATTTCTGGACACGTGCATGGTATATTGTAGCCCAGTTGCCAATGTGAACACTTAAAGATATTTTCTCGAATAATATTGTTGTGGCCACCCGGTGAGCAGCCAACTCTTATCTGTAAAGCCAGTTTGAGGAGCAATGGCAGCTCTGTTGTAGATATTAGCTGACACCTTTAAACTAAATCTTTTGCTTCACTGATCATCAGTCTCTGTGTTAAACAAGCCAAAAAGCAAGCAGATAAAGGAGAGATTTGAGATTACTGTAAAAACTGCAATGACAAAAGGATTTGCCAGTTCAGAGTCATCTGCCATTTGCCAAGGATTCAACATAACCACAAACTGATGTTTGCTTTTACCATCACTTCTCTTTATTTTCAACCAATGTCCTGTGCACCATTCCATGCATAGCAGAATAATCATTTTCTTTCTAATGCCCAAGGCAGCTGGTGTGTCCTGAGTAAGAAGATTACATTTGCAGTGGCAAGACAAGTATCTAAACACATTAAATTAATCTCCCAGTCCTCCCATAATTGAAGAACCTGGTTGTTGAAATTTTACTGCCTTCTGGAGAATTTCAAAACCATGGAAGGGCTGGAGTCAGACTCTGATGGCCTTGCAGTCATATCATTATCCTTCACGCAAGTCACACTATAAGAGAAGGCTCAGGTGGCAGGGACAGAAAAAATCCGTATTACTGTATCTGCCAATGTCATTCGGACTGGCCTCCTCCTAAGAAGACAGTGCAGCATTTGACACTGAAACAGAAACTGTATTTTAAAACATTTCTGTAGCTCTTTTCTTCCCACAAGTTGAATGTATTATTACCTCTATAGGTAAAAGGGTAAACTTTCTAGTACAGGCAAAAGCCTTGTATAAATATAAGCCCTCCTGACAGACGTTCATAAATAATTAGACCTTTGTGCTTCTGAACTACTTTTTTTCAACTTTTATCCCATTTTTTGAGCAGTGTATTATAGTATAAAGACGAAGGCAACTGCGGTCTGCATATACCCAAATGGCCTGTGTACTTTAAGTCTATCTGTAGGAATAGGAAGAGTACCGCTGCCCCAGACTGATTTTCCTTTTCCATGCTAAAACCTCAGCAAGGTGTTTATTTAGATAATAAACAATAAAGTTTGTTTGATAAAGTCCTGCTGACTTGTAAATTTCTTACTCTGTGGACACCAGAGAACAAAGAAAGAAAATCTATGAAACAAGTAGCCCAAGGACAACTATGTGTTTTTTCCGCAGTGCCTTAGAGGATTAGACTGTATTCTGGCAATTATTTATTTTCTATGCAGTTTTTTTAAAGAAGCATTAAATGTTGAAGTGCTAAAATGCAGCAAAACTGTTAAACAACTTAAAGGGAAAATGAATAGCAGTTTTCCACAGTTCCCTGACTTCATTATCTTTGGATTTTTTATCTATGCCTACCATGAGATTTCTTTAATAGCTTCTTCAAGTATCTGTGTTCTAGGAAAAATACATGTTCCCTTCATATTTTGTGCCCTGTTCTCGATATTGCTGCTAAAAATATAGTAGCACTTATGAAGTTATATAAGAACAAAACAGTTAAAATGAATCAAGAACAGGTATATTCTAATGCTAAAATAAAAAATATATCCACATAAGACTGACTAACATTTTTGCTAGTGTAGAAACTGGCAAACTAATGAACACCCAAACACAAAAAGAAAGGCTATAAAATGAAAAAGCACTCTGCTTGAATAACGGCTTGCCCCTATTTTACAGATGGGAAAACTGGGGCGCGTAGAGAACTTAATTGATTTCCCTAGTGTCACCCTATAAATCATTGATGTGACAAGGCCTAAAGCTGATTCTGTCTGAGAGCTATGCAGCTAACTCTTTGCCTGACTCTCTTCAATAAACAGATTCTGAAAGCATGTTCTCTTCCATGCAATAATTTATACTTGATGCATGAGAAGCCTGAAGTATGAGCAGATAATGCTATTTGATCTGTATTTTGCAAAAAGCCCTTCCAGATACTCTGTTCTACTTGATCCGCTTCTTTCATAAACAGATTTTGTGTTGCCGCCTTCTTTCCTTGTTCAATCTCCTTTCTCTTTGTGTAAATGAAATGGCATATCCTCTCTCCCAGGTTCTGCATTTATTTCATGCTCTCTTGAGTTTGGATCACATAACTCATCTCAGCCTCTCTGAGAGGCTAACCTCTTCTTCACTGAGGCTGGGTCATGAATAATTTCCTAGAAAGTGAGGCATTACCTCTTCTTCAACCCTGGAGCAGAGGGAATATCAACTGTGAGCAATTATTACCAGTACCAACCACCTAAAAAGGTAAACCTGTGAGTCCTAAAGGCCCCTTCTTAGCAATGGACTCTTTACATCAGAGAAATTACTACATGACTTACCAGGACCTCTCACCTTCCTGGCCTCTGTATTAAGTCCTTGTTTTCTTTTAATCAGTCCCATTGTTAGTGCCATTTGTAAATACTAGACTTCAGGAGTCAGTGTACGAGCAGTCATGAGCCTTTACATCTCTTGCCTTGCCATCCAGCCTTGGTAAAAGGAAACAGACCTGGGACAAACCTAGGCTGAGGTCTTGATTTGGGAGCATTTTCTCTGCCTTTAGAAGGACCTTCAGGTCACGTGTGGCCCATACTCTGGCTTATCTCACTGCATTGTAGCTTAAAAGAATTTGGAAAAATGTTTGACAAATTTATTAAATGGTCAGAATCTTGATGACAAAAGTTAAAACATGTATTTTCGAAGTGCTTCAAATACAAATGTGACCAGTTATCTCATACCACCTGAAGAAATTCTGTCCTTGATTATATATAACAAATGAAAGGGCAGATATTTCCTTTATCAGAAGCACTCTGCAGAGATTAAGTTTAACAATGTTCCTCTAAAAATATAGCAAAAGCTCTACTCTCTCTACTGGTATTAAAGCATAATGGAATATAGCAAAATCCACTATATAAAATGACAGGGTTTTTTTGCCAAGCATGTCTGTAAGCTGGTTTAATCTATGATCTTGAAAAAGAAAGGGGAAAAAAAAGCAATACAAGGATATGCCTAACTTCACGTTGACTTAATGACGATGATGCTGGTAATCACAGCTAAAGTGTTGGTTTGAAGGCTGGGTAGAGTTTCTATTTGTTCTGAAAAAAATTGTTATTCCATGACTTCTGTAGGCAAGGAGAAGGCACTATTCATTTAGTAATAGATTTTGAACCAAGTATATTAAGAGTTGGGAGGAATCTGTTTTATTATTTATACTCCTCTGGAATTCTAAGGCTGTGCTAGAAATGTAGGCTTTCCAAGCCATAATCTATTTTCATATTCATACTGCTTTTTCTAACACTTGTGATAGGCATGCATATTAATGATAAAATGCACAAGTAGTAAATATTCATGTACTATGCCTACGTAGTTTAAATAACAATGCAACAAATAGGAGAGCTAGGGAAAAAGTTGACCCTGCCCTAATTGCACAAAATGGATCAAAGTTGCAAAAAGTTATCTGGTAGCATGTGGTAGTAGGCAACATCTGCTGAGTTCAAGGGGTTGTTACAGTGGCTTCTAAAGCATGGCACAGTTTCTTCTCACCACCTTGCCACAGAAATCCTGTCCCCTGCTATGACAGCCTTTTGTTGTCGGCTCTCAGCAGTCTGGAATCAGCACAGCCTCCTTTCCTCTCCCATCAGATGGGGAACGTCCCTGAGCGTGCCCCTGGGTGGTAGAAACAGTGTGAAAATGCTCATGGTCGATCACATTGCTTCTGACAATACTGAAATTTAAGATCTGAGCCTTGGTATCCAAAGCAGTAAATTTCCCATACCTCTAACAACATGGAAATGTGTTGCCGTTGCATCTGAAGCTGGCAGTGTTCCGTGATTTGCTGAACTAACTGATGGTGGTGATGAGGGTGGTGAGGTTTGCCCTTTAATTCCACAAAACTGGTGTGAAGCATTTATGTCGCGGAGTTCTGTTATCGCCATTTTCTGGTTCCAGCCACTAATCAAGTCGCTAACATATGATGCTTATAATTGAGCTATGTCCTAAAATTTTGACATTCGGCTCTGACAATATCAATTTTGTCCAAGCGTAAATAAAAAGAAATTGTGTCTTTCATTTTTTTGTAACCTTTAATGAAGAATAGAGAATCTTAAAAAAAAAAAAAGTAAGATGCAATTACATTGGCCTGTTTCTTTTGTTTCAAAATTCTGTAATTACAAATAATTTAACAAAATTTCTACTAATTCTCAATTAAATTTGTGTACAGTTTTGCATCGCTGATCCCTGTCTTTACTGTAATCCCTATCAAGTTTCTAGAGCTTGAGAAACCTGAGTGACCCTGAGGTGTTTGTACCATTTTTACCGTAATAGCTACAAAAGACAACAGTGCAAATATGTGCAGAGTCAGTTGGGTGCAGGAGATACTGGCTAAAATTTTACGTTAGCTAGAATTGATAATTTCTTTGTGTGAAGATACGATGTTTTTAACGTGGTAAATCGTGCCATTTCTACCACATCCTTTAGGAGAAAGAAACAGTCCTGAAATTGCTTTGACAGGAGCCTTCTAATTTTCAGACAGTAAGCTTGATAACCATTTCTTTAGTATGCTATAATAAAACTCTAGACCCCATGCTGGCTTTTTTGGCAATCTTTTTAGCTTGTGCAATATGAAGCATGCATCAGCCCAGGCCTGTTCACCAGTATAGCTGATGAACCCAACTATAGCTATTACACCAAGCAACTTTGTCTTCATAACTGCATGAAAACAGTGTAAAATCTAAATGTAATTCTCTTCTCCTGTCTTATATACCTGCTATGCGTGACCACTGCACAGAAACTAGTTTATGCTCTTCTTGCTGCTTCTGGCATAAAGGGATAAAACACAAATGATGAGAGACTGATTCTGATCCAGAATTCTCTTTGGAGAATTCATAGTTAGCTGTTAAAGTGTAAGAGTAACTAAGACAACCTAGTACTGGCTCATTTTGTGCCCCATCTTAATTGTTTAAAGGGTGATTTAGGGTTAATTACTGGCATTTTGCCTTTGAAAACCAGCTGCTTATTGTGTTGTTGCCTTTACTGGTGTAAAAGGGGAAAGGGGCATAGATTTTGAAAGTGGAAAACGGTAAGCCTCATTTTTTTTCATGGGGACATCACTTTTTCTCCTCCATGCTAGAAGCATCTCAATGTGGATGAAACTAAAGCAATGGTTTGTGCTTCCTCTTGCACATATGAGACATGTTAATAGAGTCCCCTCAGGAGCAGAACTATTTTCAGGGAAAATAAAAAGAACAATTTTCTCAAGCTGGGTGTGGTAGAAAAATAAGATAAAATTATGTGTTGGGCATGTCAGTAAGATGTAGGCAGAAGGAGGAAAGAAGCTAGGAGAAATCTTGCTGCTCTTGAGTTTTCAGTCTAAACTTGCTGAAGAGTTTTTCTCAGGAGTGGGAGTATTGCTTAGTCTTACTCAGCTTTTTCATTCCAGTCAGGTATGAGGAAAATAGTACTCTGAAAGGAGGAAACACAGAAGAGGAAAAAGGGCAGGGTAGGAAAATAAAATGTTGCATACTACTGACCTTCTGATACGATCCAAGACTGAATGAAGACAACGGCAAAAACAAATGTATGGCCTTTTCTCACAAGTATTTCCACATGCTTTGAGAACATTAGAATACATGATTGACAGCAGTTATGGGAATACAACACTGATTTCTGCCTAGAGTACCCCATTCATTAATACATTTCTTTTAATGAATGATGATTTCTTCTCCATGCCTCTGATTTTGTTGTTTTGACTGTGATTAATTGCAGATTACTTACAAAAAGGAATGACCAGAAATAGCAATTTGAAAGAATATTTTTTCTTTGGAGAATTGTTGTATTTACATGGCGCGTTCTGTTTGTATGTGTGGGCTTTTGTCACAGAGGCATGGGAAGATCCTTTATTCCTGAGGCCCTGTTTCACAGCTATCAACCTCCTTTGAGGATGATCAGCAAAGACTGTAAAGACAGACAGACCAACTCCTTTCTTGACTATTCAAAACTGTTGAGCAATGTGTAAAAATTCCTCTGAATCCCCATTTTCATGTACACTGAACACATTTAAATCTAGTGACTAATTGTTCCTCTTGCCATACCCACACAGAGGGTTAAAAAGATCTGTTACGCAATTGCTGAAGAATCTTCTTTTTTCCGTTACTCTTCTGTTAGCAAAGACTTTGTACCATAAGAAGTTTCAGGCCTGTCTGGCTCCTGTATTGTTTAGTGTATGTATCCAAACCATTGTATTGGTTTTATTGGTAATGTAACCGACACTTTTGGTCGGTTGGTTTGGAATTTGAAACTTGCAAGGTGAGAACATAATAGTCTGATTAGTGATGTGATATGCACAGAACTGCAGCCCAAATATTGACATCAGCTGTAATTTTTTATTAAAAACTAGGTTTTTAGAAAGGTTTATAATATGGTTTTAACATCTGCGTTAGAGATTATAGCATGTTTCTTGTTGATCCATCTCAATAATTAATTTCACTCGCAATTAAATTTTACAGCTTGTTTCACTTTTTGTCTTGTTAAAATTCAGCTACAGCATAGGATATTGCTGCTTAGTTTGAAAGACTGTAGAAACCCCTTGTGTCTTCCAATTTTTAAGTATTATTATCTGGGCTAAGTAAGGACTTTTTTAAAGAGGAGAAGGTTGGACACAGTGGTATAGGTGTTGAAGAGAACTTACAAAGTAGTGAAGCTTTTAATTTGACATATTTGTTTCTGATGTCATGCAAAAGGTAGTGTGCTGAGGTATATACAACAGCACACAACTGAGATTTTTGTGATAACTTTATGCATAGCCTTGAGAGTTGAGTAGGTTGTAAAGAAGATGTTAGAAAGAAAAACTTAGTCCATAATCATTTTTTTTTCTTTTTCTTCTAGAACAGAAGTGATTTAACGTATGACTTCCTTGAACTGATCTCTGTTAACTTCCTTTAAAGGACAATAAAGAATTGGTCAGAATTTTATTCTAGTATGCTAATGAAGAGGTGCTTCTTTTGGTTACCTTTTTATATGCAAATAATTGGCATACTGTTTAAAAATAGTAAAATGCATCACAACTAGTTTGACAGTAGTGACTATTAAATTCTAAACAACATGAAGTCACACTACATTTATCACTCCTTAATGAATCATTCACTTTGGTCCCTCTGTAAGCCCTTGACGTTATTTGTCATTCAGCACTATGCCTCTAGAAGTGTCAGCAGTTCTAGGGTCTTACCTTGCCTTAGATTGAAGAAATCCCCTGAAGTGTGTCATTTTTGATCATATATTGGCTACCTTCAAAATAAAAGAAAATAATGTCATTTCCTATCCTCATTAACATTATCAGCTTCTGATGATGTTCAGATGCTTTTGTTAGCAGCCTGTGATTCATGTATGCAAAAGGAGTTTTATTATTCTTTTGAAAAGAAAGCTGATACATATTTATACCCCCTTTTTTAACTCTTTCAGTTAGTGCCACCATTTTTTTATTCTGAGTTAATTAACTTGCGACAATGTGATGTTATGTATTTGGTGTGTTAATGTATTAATACAGCTTTTAGTGGATTTTGGGGAAGAGTTGGGTTTGGCTTTGCATATGGGGCCATTGTGGACCTTTGTTTTATCTGTTTTATCCCATCTGCTCTTCCTTTGTTGTCAGATGAGATGAACAGAGAACATTGGCTTCAGTAGTAGGATAAGCAGAAAAATTATATTGATATTTTGGAGAGAAGCCCAACCTTTTGGAGCAGTCTTTTTGGTGTATTTGATTAAAACATGTCGGGCTATCTATGTATTCTAGGAGCATCCAGTCTTACTGTGGGGATTCCAGTATCGCGTCAGGGAAGATGGTATTGACTGTTGATTAGTATCAATGCTGTTTTCACTTTGTCATCAGCTTACATCCAGTATTTTCACCTACTCCCAACTTTTTCCCTGCTTTTTCCTGTCTGTGAGGAAGCAACGTGCAGTTCTGCCTGCAATTTACTGAAGTTACACTTACGTTAGGGCCTCTGATTATTACCGGCAATTCTCTCCAACAGCTGGTGATGCTGAATCTGTGCTGAACGTGGTATGACATCGGTCTGTGCTACATCAGCACCCTTCTGACAGAGCCACTGGTGGGCAGGTTTCTTTCCGTAGTGTAGACAAGACTTTAATCTGAGAAAACAGATTGGTATTGCAAGCTCCTAAAGTAATTTCTGGAGAAGTTATTTGATAGGGTATTTACTGAGATGATTTATAAATTCTCGTATAACTGATACTTGTCTGGGCTTATGCAGCTGTTAAAAGAGATCACTGAAACAGGAATTGCATATTGTTGCCTTAGCAACTGCCACTTCATATTGTGCTTAAATCACTTGGAAATATGCAGTGTATCTTAAGGAATTGCTTCCAACAAAAACAGCCGATCTTAAATAACTTTAAATAATTTCACTGAAGAAGCTGAAAGGATGGCTTTTCCTAACAAAGACCATCATATTTTTAAGCTTGGTAGTCTCAATTTGCCACAGGCTTAGCTTGTTAAAAAACAGCAAAGTAAACTTTAAAGAACCCAAATATTTGTTTATTCATGCCACCAGAATCCACGTGATTGCCAAATTTGCTGGAAGTTGCAAATATTTTTAAAAGATTCCTCTAAACTCCATCTTCCATTCTAGAAGATCGACATTAATAGTTTCGTTTCCTATACTTATATTTTAAATGTCAAGCTTCTTTAAGGGCAGACTGTTTGTCTAGGTTTTTGGTTTGTTTCTGAACTGTTATGGGTATGAAAGGAAGACCTTAAACATACTTTACCTACCCAGATGTTTCTTGTTCCTATTTTGAACTGATCTTTTCATTTAGACTTTTTCTGTAGATATTTGCCACAGTTTTATGGGGTTTGTTAGATCATCTAAAAAAACAGGGGAGAGACTTTTGCCACTATTATATTAAGGCAGTTGCTTGAGTGTTCACGCTACATGATAGTCTCAAATACCAGTTGTGCATAGAGTATTTTATATTGCTATAGCAACTTCCCCAGCTTTGTGGACACTACTCTGTGAGCTGTGTAGCAATCAGAATTGGATTTTGCACGTGTGGAAACAGAGTTTCAGAAAGCACAAGGAAACAGCCAGAGTCCCTTAGCAACGTTGTGCTGGATCCAGAATAAAACGCAATTCTGCCACCTCATCCTTTTACTGCTTAAGTCCAGGTTTACAACAGAAAAATCCAAATAAGAGAGACTGCTTTAAGAGGCAATATATATCTCCCATATCAGAAAACTTATTTGCCTTTTATAATATTATACACAGTTAATAAAATTGAGAAAGGTAATACAACAGAGTTGTCGACATGCTGCTTTTATTACCCCTTTTCTAGGCAATGAAAAGGAGAGACAAGCAAAATGCAAACTTACAGAATTTAAAAGGAATCAGATATTTTGAGGACCAGTTGTCATTTTTAGGTCACCGCTCACATCTCTGAACATAATTTTCATCTGAGCTGCATGGCAGGGTTTGTATGTGTTGGAAGAAGCTACATTTTCACAGCAGGAGACCAAATCAAAATGAAGCAGTCAGATGCAGGTGCACAGTAATAGAAAGGATCTATTTACCCTGAAGCGTGAGCAATGGGCCAAGAAAGCAGAAGCAGTCTACTTCCATCTCTCGCCTCCTTCTCTCCCTACCTTTTCCCTCCCCCATAGCTATGCCAACAAATTCATAAGGGGACCAAAGAGAAGGTGTTCACTTGCTTTTAATGAGCTGCATTGCCTGCTGCTGAAAGTCTGAGGCACTTTTTTGTTATGCTGATTGTGTACTATTAGAGCTGGCTGTCCTTAATTTATACCTAATCCTTCCTTCCTGCTTGCACAGCCTCAAGCCAGCCTGGAAAACGGTTGAAAGAGTTTGTCCTGTGGGCATCTGTTGCCTGTGTCCATTCTGAATTCCTGAATGACGCTGTGGAAAGAGCAGTATAGCTGAAGCATGTGTGCTTAAAACAGGAAAAAAAGACAGTTTGCTTAGATACTATTTTATAAATCATACATTTTATGTAATCCTTTTAAAATAAAAATCCTGCAGCTTTGTTTAAATATGGGCAGTTTAGTAATGGTGCTTTGACAAAGTCAGCTGTGTTGGTTGACAGTGAAATGAGACACCTCGATGAGCACTGGCGGCTTTTCACGTGGGATTCTGGAGTTCTCTAGTTGAGAGCTAAGTACTTTCCTACGTGCAAAGACGACCACCCAATGCTGTTTCCAAGGCTGCAAAAAAACTGAGCAATGTAAGTAAGGGAAAAACACTGACTCATAGCAAGTGTGAAATGTTAAAATTTAGCCGCACTGGACTTAAGTGCAAAACAGTCTGATACGGATAGTGGGACCAGTAATATCCACTGTCTTTTTACAGATTTGTTCGTAGTTCATACATAGCTCTGTGATCTATGTAAGCGACTGAGAATTTTGTTTTCCTTGCTAATTAGTGGCATTGTAGAACTGAGGTAGCATCGTCTAGGTTTGGGAGGAGGAGGCAGGAATACATGAAATCTGTGTGGTGAAATCTGCCGCTTACTCTGCACCACTGGAGTGGTCAAGTTCTCTGTTTCTTTCCTCAGGTGTAAAATGGGCCAGATGCATGTTGTAAAGATTAATCTGATTGATGCTTGTATGATGTAAAAGATGCAGGACTCTAAATATTTAATGTCACTCATTGCTGCATTTCTATAGGGAGCTGTGCACTAAACAAAACATAATAAAAAGGAGGCACCTACCCATCTGGAATTGGACAACAGTGGTAACATAAGCCCTAGTAAAGTGGCAGCTGTCTGTGCTGCACGCTAGAAAAGTATTTTTAACCTGGCAAAAAAATTGCCGTGCTCAGGAGCTGAACTGTTTTATATTACTGCTTTCCAATCTCCATGTTTAAAACCCTAACAACAGAAAACTCTGTAGAAGAACTCTGAGACAAGTCCATTCTTTGTTTCCAGTACTACCTTCAGAAAGGGAGATATGTATACACCCTAAATGTTGGAGCAGCAGTGCTGAATAGCAGAAAAAAGCAGTACAAAGGAGAGTTTGCAATGTGTTCTGGTATCATCAAAATGGGACCATGTCATAAGTTTGTAGAAACTTGGTCTTTTTTACAGGGAGGTTGTAGCAAACTTAGACTCATCTGTCAGGAAGAGAAAACATGTACAATGGATGAATAGAAGACTTAGAGAATGCTTAATTATAATTTTTGAGAAATTTGGCTGCTAATTACAGAAGGATTAATGTGATCCATAAAAAGTAGGTCCAGCAGTTCTTCCCTGCTCATAGGGAAGGACACATCATCTCTATAATTATTAAAACTTATTTTAAATAATTAGACCACAACTGAAAAATTGGGAAAGAAGCATACCAAAATTGATGTAGAATGAACACGTGCTAAATTACTTTTCCTTAAACTTTGTTGTACTTGGTAAGGGTCAAAGTATGCATGTTTACCAGAAGTATTCTGTACATTAGGATAATCTGCTAAAACATACACACATAAATTGTGACAGTGTGTATTTTTTATTGCCTCCTTTATGATGTATTTAAATAACAAATAAAGGAAAGTAGCTTTTTGTGTGGCTTCCAAGACTTGTACTAAGTATGCTCCACAATGTTTGGGGTCAGAATCCAAGCCTGACTTCTTCAACACGAATGGAGAGATACTCATCGATTCCACTATGAATTGAACCCAGACTGAAAGGATGCTTTGGCAACTGTCTCTAAATCAAGGGAGATGGCTGTATGTGCAGTGTGCCGCCTTCTGTGGGAGAAGTATAGAAATACAGTGGTTACTAATTATTATTTTTTAGCCAAACAGACTCTTAAAAACAAAACTAGCAAAATTCAGATAAAAGAACAATAAGGAAACGGTGAGAAAGATCATGTGCCACATGCTCTGGCTGTAATAAGTAATGAATCAAACTGGAACAATTGTAGTTTTCATTAAGCAAAAAAAAAAAAAAGGGGAGGAAACGTTATCTAATTACAGCAGGCCATTGCTGATGTTACGTAGCAATATTCTATCAAAGCATGTAAACAGGGCCCATCTTTTGCACCCATACTATTGTAGAATTTAAAAATCAGTCTTGGGTTTTATGTGATTCAGACAGTTTTGGTTTAAAAAACAAACCTAATTTGACTAAAGCCAAGAAGGATGTTTGACATTTCTTACCATTCATTCATTTTAGCATATCAGCCAGCTGGAAAAACTGCTTTTTGTGCTATTCATTAAAGGAAAAACTGAGCTATAGAATTATCATGTCAGAATTTCCTATAGGATAAATGAAGGTGAAATAAAAGTTCATAAGTGATTTGATTACTAATTCTGATATTTACAAACGACCTGGCAACTGTTGCAGTGTAGGAAGTGATAGGACCAGCAGTGCTTGTTGCATTATTTTTGGTGAAAATAAATTCCCCATGTGTAAATGATGTGACCAGTCCATCTTGGGATGGGAGAGGTTGCCAGGCAAGTTTTTTGCTATCATTCATTATTATTTTCATGCTATCCTCCATAAAGGAAAAAAAAAAAATCATGGTTCTATAGGAATCTTTCCAAACTGAGATGCCAGGGCTGAGTTTCCTCACTTCCAGATGCTTTGTCAGAATTGTAGTTCCCTGAGAGCTGGAACTCGTGCATACCTGTGGGAGCAGATGAAAGAATAGGAATAAAAATAAGATACTGAATTACTTCTGCTGGTACATGCCTGAAAAAAATCATCAAAGGTTATTATAATTATGACTGTTATTAGATAGCATGTCTGGTTTCTGCATATTTAAATTCTGAGAGAGGTGAAACTTAGGCACTTACAGATCCCAGGGGAATAATTGCAAAAATGATGACATATTCCACTTCTTGAACAAATTTCAATACCAAAGCTGCATTCTGCGTACTTACATTTCTTCTTAATTATACTTGGATGCAGGATAGATAGTCATTTTCTGTCTTACAAATGTGTGTAGCCAATTAGTGTTGTAGATCATGAATACCCAATGGCCTAACTCATTAAATGGAATTTTCCTTTTCTGTTGTTATGGCAAAAGAGTCTGCAAATAGCTGAATATCATCTTTCCCTGTGAGCTCAGCCTTGGCCAAGGCTACAAATCCAGTAACTTGAGCAAGTGAAAAATTACTGGGTTTACCTGTACTCCTTACAGTTTGCCATCTTAGTCTTGTGAGTGTGTGTGTATGTACGTATATACGTATTGTAAATCGGTATAGGCTGTTTGGCTCCTCTGCACTTCTGGTAGTCAATTTTAATGCTACAGTTTTGATGCTATGTGACAAATCTAGTCTTCCTGATTTCCTCCCATTCCCAAGAAATTCCGAGCCCAGAAGCTCTGTCTGGCCCACCGAGACGTGGAGACCTGAGCTCTTTTTGCTCATGGAAGCAAAGATAAGAAAAACTGGCAGTGTGTCTCTGAAGAAACCACTGCTTATATCAAATGATCAAACACAGGTGTTCTTTTCTTCTTTCCTCTGATTTTTTTATTATTATTATTTGCATTTCATGCTTGCCATTCTGTCATCTGAGAGTGTGAAGATAACACATGTAGCTTAAACTACCTGACAGGCAGGAATCGTAGAGATGATGAAGGCAGAACGTTACGACCAGAGAGAAGCAGGGAACCACAAGACAGTTGTGAAATGAGTTACAGACCCAGTATTGCTTTGAGCTGGTTTTGCTAAGTTATGGTATGGCATCAGTAAATAATGAATACAATGCGAGGACATGACTTGGTGATTGGCCTTGGTGCTTTTCAGTGGTAGCATGTTTCCCCAAGGGTGAATGTTCCTTATCTAACATTTCGTCCTCTTCTTTTTCATAATATTGCATAACATCTGAGACTTTGGTACTATAGTGCTACAGCAGATACTGGGTTATGATTTTAAAAGATATGGTCTCAAATACTATAGAAACAACAAAATCTCTCGGTTCAGGGGAAATGTTCCCTGTAATCTTATTACTGGCATAGTTATCTCCAGTGCCTTCTTGACATGTATTTGCAAAAATCATCTGGAGATTTGAATTGGCTAACTGTTTTCTTGAAAGAAAAAAAACACCTTACCATTTAGGGGAATGGTAAATAGTTACACTGGATTTAGGTTACTAAAATTTGAGTTCATGTTGTATCTATTGCTATTTGTAATTGCAGACTTCTCAGAGAAACATGAATGGAAATTTTAAATGTGCTATAAACAACTGTTAAACACCTTTTAAAAGTATGCAAAAATATACATCTTTTCTACTATTAGGATTCTGTTACTGGGTCTGTAACTCAGGGCTTGTGCCCCTTCTGCTGTGTACCCCACAGTTGTGGTCCTAGGGAATTAACTCCACCTGCCTTTGGGGAGATGAGCTGGGGGCTTTCTGTCTCCCCTGCTCTCCAGGGTTTATTTGGGAATACTCCAGGTACATGCACAGGGAAGGGAAGGCAAGAGTTATTCCATTAAGTCTTTCTGTTTGGTGAGTGGAGAATTATATACATATCGTGTATGTGTGTATATATATGCATATATACAGTATATATACACACTGTAATGTAGATGTGATATTGCTGTTCTTATTTCTTCTTGTTCTTTTTCCTGCCATTGACTGTTAGAGAAAATCCTAATCTTATCTTTTACTGCTTGTACCTTAAAGAATCAAAACATTATTATCTGATCTGCATCTTCTTGCTAATTCACATGGACCTTATGCTGGAGGCCTTAAAACTTCTCCGTAACAGCTGCCACTAGGATATGGTAGAAGTCTTTCAGGGAGGGAGGAAGATCTTGAATGGAGCCTTGCTCACAGGTTTTAAAAGCTTGGAGTAAAATGTGAAACCTTTTTGATTCTCAAAATAGCAATAAAAGCAGTAAATTTAACTTGCTAGACAGTTGTAATTTGCAGAATGCATTTGTCAAATAGTTTGGAAATAATCCAGGGCACATTTAGATGAAAAAAAGTAGACATGGGCTCAGACTAAAAATGTGACCTAAGTGTCCTCCAAGGTTTGCAGAAATTAGGCAATAAACTTCATTATACAACTTAGTAATGGACAAAATCAAAAGGTGTTGTGTGGGGGATTTTGAACTTTGGGGAAAGTCAGATTTTTTTTCATACATACTTGGCAGCTAAATTGCAACTGATTTGTTGGTCTTCCATTAACTAATTGTAAAACTGGTGCTTCGTTTGAACTGTGTTAGTGCATTTGGAAATTGGGAGGTATGATTGAAACACTGGACTTTTTAGCCCAGAGTTTATTTGGCCTTTAATATCGCTGTGTCTGTGAGTTGCTAAAAACTCTTCTCCATTGAGTCTTGGTAATATGCAGTGTTGACTCCACTGTCGTGGAAATCAATGTGATCTCATCGGTACAGTGAAATCGCCACAAAGGGTTAAAGAGATGCCCTGGCGTAAATAACAAGTGCAGCTTTTCAGAAAAAGAAGGCAAATAAATGAGCTTGATGGCACCTAGAAGTTGTGCAGTGTGCCACAGTGCCCCGTTTCTCTCAGGTGCTGCTAATTGTTTTGTTTGTCAGAGGGCTCCTGGCAGGGGGGAGCGGTGTTACCTTTTTGTGATTGATTGCAGAATTTTATGCTGAAGGGGAGTTTTTCCATTAGTTGGATGAAGCCGTAGCGGACTCTGTGCACATCTGACATTTTTATTTGTTACTGTGTTAATATGTAAAAATCAGCTTGTATTTCTGAACTGGATTTTCTTTTTAAGCCATCACAGTACCACAGTTCTAGCCCTCCGTTCTGACTTTTAACCCTGTCAGTTTTAGACAGTTTGAACTAGGGCTTTCTCTGCCCTGCTTTCTTGCTGACACAAAATTTCCTCAGAGAATTTGATTATTTCTGCTAAGAGTGTTTGTTTGTAGTTGCAGCTCTCTTCTGAGTGTAATTCAATATTTTTGTTTTCTGAGACATCTCTCTTGTCTTTATTTTCCAGGTTGGTGAGAGGCAGAGAGTTCTGGTAACAGAAGAATCCTTTGATTCCAATTACTATGTTGCTCACAATCCTTTCTATGAGCAGGTACAGTTAAATAAACAAAATAACATCTTTTTGTTTTATCTTTGCTTTCTGATAATCTCAGCAGCACAGTGTGCCACAGTGCAAAAAAAACAAGTAAGAAACAAGAAACATTTTCCAGGAGAGGTGTGACCATCAAGAAATGTTTATGAGATATTTAGTTTCTGTGTCGTAAATACAGTTTACCTGAAATTATGTTAAGTAATACACAGTGGCTCTTTGAGTGTACAGCATGAGGAGGATACTTGCTATGTATCCAAATTATTTGGAAGGTTTAAGAAGCTCTTAATTACTGCAGTAATTTTAATTTCTGTGTCTCCAAAGCATCGTTTTCTGAATTGTGGAATTTTAATAATTTCCATTCATCTTTCAGAGAATCCTTTCAGGCAATGCAATTTGCAAAAAAAATAATTTCAAGCAGTAGGAGGGGTCAGAAAGTTCTTTAGATGAACACTTCAGCCTGATATGTTGTATTTCCTTCTATGTACTTTCTATAAATGAATTCTTTCCACACAGAAACATTATCTTTGAGCTAGGAAGGAAGTAACAGCATCTGTTTCACAAAATTACTGGTTTTGCTCAAAAGCAGATGACTTGCTGAAAACCAATAAAATTGGCTTTTCTGAATCATCATGATTTCATTCTGGTTTTGCCTTTGGCTTGCTCTCCATTTTCTTGCACTGAGCTGCAGGCAGTTTGCTTTTGCTACCTTTAGTTATTGAGTTGTCTGAACCTGGCGAGGCTGCTGCTGCTGGCTGTGCTTATATAGTCACCAATAGTGCTTTCTTCTGGTTCCGGGTAATGTCACAGCATTTATTTATTTATTTTTGCTTAGGAGTAAGTAACATTACTGCTCTTGAAATATGTTTCTATTAGATATCTGGTTCACTAGTTATTTTTTCCCTGGTTTAATTTTTTTTAATACATCTCTTTCTTTTTTTTTGTTACATCTCTCACCTCTGTCTAAATCTTACATATCACTGTTTCTTGCTTTTGTAGCTTATCTGTCAGATTTGAGGAATATGGTTTTCCATATGGAGATGAAAAATTGCTTGGGGCTTTTTAGTGCTCAATACTTGTTTTATGAAAGTTTCATTAATTAAAGGAAAAGCAGTATGTGGAAAAAAAAAAAAAGTGTTGATGTTTCATGGGGAGTTTGTAAAGCACCTAATACAGGTCCTGATTGGGACTGGTAGAGAATACACAAAATACAAACGGTAACATAGGGAGTAATTTTAAATTTTATTATGGAAGAAATACTTTCCATTATTAAAATGTATGTCTTTTCCCTAAAATCTTGTATGGCATGTTTGACAAGGTTAATATCCTACTGTTTGCCCAGGTAAGGACAAGACTTGGTGCTGGTGACTAACTTCACTAGCAGTAAATTTAATGATAGTAAATTGAAAACCACTGTTGAGTCACTAAATATCGTATTATACTTTGGAAGCTGAAGCTTGGAGTCCTGTTGTAATGTTCTGTTAACTCAAATAGTTATCAAACCTATTCTCTCTTCACTAAGCTCGTCTATATTAAAAGAGTTTGCTATTAGAGCAGCACATCGGCAGAGCTACACTGACAGACTTTCTGGTAGAACTGCAGCTTATATTTGTGGAGGCTTTGGTGGTGTAGTTTAAGGTAGTTCATTGAAGAGAGTAGTCTAAACAGACCAAAGGGTACTTTGCCAGAACAACAGTCAAGATGAGGGTGTCTGTTGGTATAGCTTTGTTTCTTAGAAATAGGGTTGGGGATTTTTTCCTAACAGATACTTGTATCAGAAAAATGTAGGCGTGTACACCAAGCCTGGCTGCTTGGTTGTTTACAGTACCTCCCAGATATATTCATTTAACCTCTTTCTTTTTCTGAAATAGTAGTCACTTACCCATGTCTGTCCTTGAGGATTTATATTTGGTTACTGCCATTTCGAATATGGAGCTACCACGATTTGCAGAGGTCGCAGGCCCAGTGATACTTAGTTACCTAATTTTCCTTTGATTTAAATGTGCTGGAGATGAGCTATTGGGAAGAACTGTGATCTAGTCACATTGTCATACCGTCTCAGCATTAGGATCCTGGCTTTGTGTTTGCCACTTAGTTCCAATCAGTCTCAGCTTGCCCATCTCTGAAAGGCAAAGATACCTGCTTTTCTTGGAAGATGCTTAGGAAGCTCAGCAGAATCCTAGAATCTGGAACCTCC
The DNA here is from genome assembly GCF_000737465.1 of Haliaeetus leucocephalus. Lineage (NCBI taxonomy): Eukaryota > Metazoa > Chordata > Aves > Accipitriformes > Accipitridae > Haliaeetus > Haliaeetus leucocephalus. The sequence goes on along the minus strand of NW_010972809.1, from coordinate 764,506 downwards.
TACAGTCATGAACACCTTGAGCCGTCAGGAGAAAAAGGGAAACTACTGGTGATCATTTCCTCCAACTGAGACAACCAACACTTGTGATAGGTGAAAATGAAGAAGGGCACAGAGTTTTCCTCTGAAAATCCTTTCTACATGTAGTCTAAAAATCAAGCCATTTTAAGGCGTTTCAGCATCCAGAAATCAAGATATACGTATGTGCTCATCGCCTTTGAAAAGCTTGCATTTGTGCGTGGGTGAGCTTCAAGTAAATGTGATTAAGTAAGACCCCATGATTCAATTTTTCATTGTTTAATCAGGAAATGACTCTGCTTTTCTTTTTTAACTGCTTCTCTATTTTTAGAGCCTTTTTATGCCATTTGTTCTTCCAGCAAAAAGTGTTGCTCCTGTATGTTGGGCTTTTTCTTTTGTAACATGCATGACCTGGGAACATCTGTTATGCAGTGTCTTTTTTGTGAAGTTCTTATGGGACTGTCTGATATCATGGTTGAGCAAATTCAGGAAAGGGTGGCATTAGGTGCTGACCCAGGAAACACACTCATCCATTTTTACGAGCATTCATTGTCAATCATGCATCTCAGCTGCGAAGGATCTGCGCAATCAAAATAAGGGCTTGTGCAAACAGAAACAAGGGCATAATTTCTGTCCTGAAGCATTTACAGACTCAAAAACATTTAAAAAAGAAAAGTGTCATGAGATAGATGTGAAAAAAGGAAGCTTTACAGCAGTCTGTTAGAATTGTGTAGTATAAGTGCCCTTGGGAACTGTTTGGGTCTGGATTCAAATGTTGCAACTCAGGCCCAACTTTCTCATCAATCAAAAAACACGACTCATGGAATCGGTTGGAGTTGAAAAGAGCTGAGCTAACACTGCAAAGCTCTTAAAGAATGCAAGCTGGAGATGTTACTGGTCAAGTGTGTCAGGGGCTATAGTGTATGCTGGTGACTAAAATTTTAAAGTTTTAGGATTTGCTCTGACGTTTATCAAAAATCTGTTTTCTGAGTGGAAGCTGGAGACACTGATGTTCTTTGTGGTATTTAATAACTATGTCTTTATCTTTACTTGAAAGGTTCTTGTGCCAAAGGATCCTCTGTTAATGGGTAAGATGGTAGAAGTGAATATTTATGAAGCTGGGAAACATTATATGAAGGGGCGACCAGTGTCAGATGCCAGAGTTTACACTGCATCCATCACCAGACCGTTAGCAAAAGGAGAAGTTTCTGGTTTAACAGAGGTGAGTAAAAGACATTTTCTGCTTTACTACACTGGTAAAACAGCAGCTGTTCAAGCATAATGATTCCATGCTATGGATCTGTTATCATTTTATAGTTCCCTTTTTATATATGCATGAAGCTTTAATCTTTCCTGACAGATTGAAATCTGAATTTAAAAGGTGTTTTTGCTGATGCCCATAGCTTTACTTTGCTGACTATAAAGGCAATAATACACTTGTTTCTTGTTCCAGGGTGCAAGTTGAGGAAAGAACTTAGTAGAATTGAAAAGATTTAGCACCAGTGATTATATAATTCAATGTATTTCAGTTCTAGTTTGGTGGAAGGATGAATCGGTTTATTTTGCTTTACAAAGCTGTTTTAAAAAAAAGTTGATTGATTATATGACTGTTAAAACGTGTCAAAATTGGATTCAGAGATTCAAAATTAATTGATGGGTAGAGATACAGAATATTTACAATATGTTTTGGAAGAAGGTCAACATCTGATTTAGTCATGTAAAGAAAATGAAACTCTTTTAAAAAGAGATCTGATCCTTATTTTACACCTCAGTAGATATGGCTGTTAGCCAAGTATTCTCATACATTTCATGGAGCTCTAGTTGTAAAAGCTGATGGAGTGTGAAATGAAAGTGTGTATCACATTTCTAAGCATCATTTGATGTCCTTTCTCCAGCACTGTTGTTAGGATCTCCAAAAATATGTAGCAATAATTTAGCACATGGAAGAAGGATAACTGGCAGTTTAGCAGCCATCTTGCTGCTTTTACAATAAATTGTTGACAAGTATTAAAGTATATATGCATCCTTGTTAAAGTTCTAAGCAGTCATATTTAAAAGAAATAATCCATGCATACCTTAAGTGACTAGTGTTAAGCTAAGCTACTTGGTCTCTTGAATAAGCCTGGCTATGGAAACATGGAGCAACAATAATGCACCTACTGTAATGTGTTTGGCAGATCATGAAACTTAAGCACAAACACATTGCTAAACTCTCCTTTGAATACTGTCTGTGTGTATGTGTATATTGGCCCGATAAGGGTCTGTAAGAGGAAAAAACAGCCAAAACCCTCAAATTGTCTTGTTGCACTATGTAGCTATTTAAACACAGCTGATTTTTTCATCAGAACACTTTTTTTAATAATCTGCTGGAACAGAACCAAGTCTGTCATTAAACTGAGTACATGCTGCCAGAAGCTTGTAGCATGGGAACAAGCAAGCAGACTATGGACTGAAATTTTGTATTTTAAAAATGAGAGACAAAATTATTCAAATCAAGGATACTGATAATTTCCATAAGAACTCATTGAGATACGTAGATCTGCTCCAGCCCTTTGAGTAGGTATTAACAAGTACCTGGAATGCCCAAGTAAATGGCTACAGCAAGCAAATGATGAAGCAAATTGCTTTTCATTACTTTTGTGGCTGCCAGTGCTCCTTCAAGGGAGTATGTTATTTATGTTTGGTCTACTGGACATGTTAGGAACTTTTGCTTTCTGGAAGAAACTACAATCTCAGTACTTCAGTAAATGGGACATCTTTTGTACGTGGAAGCTACAGCTGAAAGCTTTTAATCGTGCCTGGCTAATGTATAATATATAGAACATGAACTGAAATTGTTAGTGGGAAGTTCCTCCTGACAAATCACACGTAAGTGGCAAATCAGGAACTTTCTTTAGGTTTCCAGGAAAAAAGTGAGTTTGTCACAAAAGTCACCATGGGTTTTTGGCTGGGTGAAAGATGCTGTTTATGTTGTTCTGTATGGTTGGACGGCTGGGAAACGTTTCCTGCTAGGTGTGCTCAAGACATGTAATTCTAGCTTAAGATACTTATGAGCAAGACCAAAGGGGCAACATATGTCATATGACCCTTTATATAGCTTGTTATGTGCACAGATGACAGGTTGGGGAAAGAAGGAGACGACTCAGAGCATATGTGTTCAGATACTCCCTCGAAAGTAGCCAAAGATCTTGGACCTTCAACAAGATCCCGAGTGTGTCTGCCAGGTTTTCAAAAGGGCAGCATGCAGAACTAAAACCTTGGATAACTTTCTTGTTAAGTCAAGCCATCAAACTGTGTAATGGAGAGAAGGATGAGTTACCTAGAATAGGTTGTAAAAGCAAAAAATGAAAACAACTGTGGCCCTGCACTTTCTCCTTCCCACTGCGCACACAAATGAGCAAGAATTAGGGCCTACTTTACATTCCCAGGCTTGAAAGGATGGGGAGCCAGCTGGCTCTTTTAAGACCAGGCACATTTCTGTTGCTCAGCACCGATGTCCTCTGGGCAGAAGGTCTTTTAGGCAGCAACCAACATCCTGCAGCTGGCACGCTATCTGAAGTGCCCAGGAAGTTTCTAGTGGACCTCTGGTCTCACCCTGTCAGTGATGTGGCTTCCCCTCCACTCCTTTATGCTTGCTGGTCCATGATAAGAGCTAGTTCAGAGAAGTACGTGAATTTAAATGCAGATTGAGGTGATCTAGATCAAAAGAATGTGATAATGGGCTGTAGTGCATGCTTCAGTCCATTCCCATTCAACAGAGCACTTGGCTCTTTCCTAATGACCATGTATATAAGGCTGCAGTGCACACCTTACGCTTCTGCGTGTTGCACAAGTACTATGATTAAGAGGGATAGATTGCTGAGTCAGGGCTGTAACATGGTTGCAGACAGTCTGCAGCAGTTACACTACAAAAATAGCATCTTTTTATCCAAGGCATCACTTGCTATTATTAAGTGTTTTCGTTAGCTTGCACAGGACACAATAAAAGATGTTTCAAAATACATCACAGCTGTACTTCTCTCTAATGAGGAGTGTTCACGGAAAGAGTGAAAGCTTTCAAAACTGTACAGTTTTTAAGGAAATTAATCCTATGGCTAAAAATATGAAGTTATAAAAATAGAGAGCACCATAATGTGAGGATGTCAAAGCAAGCCACAAACCCATCCTAAGCAAGAAGAAACTTCTATAAATGCTGTGGTGAGGAATACCTGCAAAGGATCAGAGCTTATCTGCAGTTATGTGCTCTCTTTCTCATCTGCTACATGTCCCTCAATAATTTTCTCTGACGAGTTCAGAAGGAGCACCCCAAGCAGCGTGGTGTGTCTGAAGGAACAGTTATAGGCCTTTTTTTTTTTTTTACCCTTTTGACCACATGACTGGGATGACAAATTGGTCCAAAGAAACACAAGAAGTAGGTCACCAACTGGAATCAACAGATTTGACTGGAAAAGACAGAGTGCAAAATGTCACACAAAGGACAATTTACAGACTCCATAAAATATTCACGCATTATATATATGTGCCAAATAAGACGATGACAAATATTGATAGAATTAATCCAGGATATTTCTAGCATATCTTTTTATCATGCTTTTTCAGTGTCTAAAAAACACCTAATATGTATATCCATTGATGTATTAATGATGTAGAATGCCTTAGCAGTTGTTATATTCTCTAAGGAAAAACTGTGACTACATAGATGGGCTTAGAATAAGGTCTTGACATTCAGTAACTTTAGGCTCTGTGGCAGAAGTTGGGACAGGAAGGACAGAAGAGTGTTGGAGTCAGCAGCTCAGGTTAAAATACTGTCAAAGCGATCAGACTTACTGATTGTAGTGGATATATTAAGTATTAAAATGCACAGGTGTTTGCCAGGATTTTTATTTTACTTCAGCATTAATTTTTTATAAAAGCCACTCAAAAGGGAATGATGTCTCCAAGTTGCACAATTTTACAGGAGAGATATTTTAGAGGGCAGATACATTTGGAAATTTCAGTTAACTCAGAAATTTAAATCTACTGTAGATTTATTTGAGTTTAAAATATGCAGTTGCTGATTCAGTAAGAGAACAATGTTTAGAAGATATATAGCAGAGGATATATAGGTGAAAGTTGAAATCAATAAAGCATGAACACATGCGTAAAGGCAGTGAATCTAACAGGATACATGTGGACTGTGTTTTAAAAAATATTGACGGTAACATTAAAAATGATCATTCAGACAAAACAAGCATATCATGAGTTACTAACTGCAATTACAAATAACAGTGAATAAATATTTCAAAGCTTTGGTCGAGAATTAGTTCTACTGAGTTTCCCAGGAAAAAAACAGTATGTAAATGCTGCAGATATGATATCTTTTCATTGAGGTAGGCTTGGAGGACAAAGCATTAAGGACGTACTTCAGCTTTTTGAGATTCAGTAAAGCACTTTAGCATGTCTGCTATGTTCTTAAGCACTCTGGTAAACTAGTCTTTGACATTTTGGAGGTGGATTTGCAATGCACATAGTACTGAGTACATTGTCACTAGATGATAAATATTTTTGAAAAGTCAGCAGTATGTGTCAACTGTGTGAATGTAACATAATTTTTAAATAACATTTTAATATTTTTATTTATATTAATTTTATTTGGCCGTGTTTAGGGATCTTGACAGTTTCTCAGCATCATAAAGTAAAATACCTAATAAATATATCTTGTTTACACACAAATGTTTGCTCAAACCTAATCGTTGAAGAAAAAAATAAGAATCTGCAAGAATATGATCTCTTGTTAGAAACGGAAATAGAGCATGTTATGCTTCTGTACTCCAAAAATAATTCTAGTTGTTTACGTATGTTCCGTGACTAGAGGAAAAAAAAATATTGCAAGATGAGAAATATATGAAGAAGAGACCAAAGGACTGAGGGATAAAAATAAAAGGCTGGCTACCTGCCAGAATTGTAATACATTGCCAAAATCAAAGCCCTGTAAGTCTGAGGGCCTTTGGTGGGAAATTTTAATCAGATGGAAAATTAAGGCAAGAAAAAAATAATTTTAACAGGCTATTTAATTATGTAGTCATGATTATTTTATGTTCATAATTCCTGTTTCTATAATGCATCTATGACTGACTGACTTTTCAAACAAATATAGGCACATCTTTCAGTAATCTGTTTTCCATTGTTTTATGTGATAACATTCTCCATGTCTAACACTTCCCCTGCGAACAACTCCTGCTGACAGTCCCCATTTGCAATATCTCCTTTTGTGAGTCTGGGATCTTGGTGCACATCTCTATGGCTCCCAGGCCATGGTAATATCCACCGTTGGCCCGTTAAGCTAATAGCTATTCAAGTCATAGGGATCTTCAGAGGAAATGAGGAGTGAGCCACTGATTTGCAGTTAGCAAGCAATTGCTGGGTCAGTCTGCTTGTTCCTTTTTCTCTCCATCCTGCCTTCATTTTTTGCAGTAGGTTGTTGTAGCACTGTACTTCTGGATACTACTGAAGAAGCTTTATGTCCCTGGTCTCCCAGTCAGCCACAAGTATTTTCTAGTTACATTAGCAAAAGATGACTCTAAACATTACCCAGGCTTTTTTATGATGTTAGGAAACAGGAAAGATGCATATATCAAACGCTTCTTTATAGCCTGCCAGAAAGAAGAATCAACAAAGCATAGCTTAAAGGGAACTCTCTGATCTCAGGTAGAAAGGGTGCTTCACTTGCAGGCAAAATAAAACGGAGACGGGGGAAGAAAGTATCTTCTGCTGGAACAGAAGTGAAAGAAATCATGGCAGAATTGAGATCTCTGTATTGGAAACTTCCTTCAAGGACTTGGAAGGAAATGTGGAAGATGTACATAAAACCAAGTAATTATTAAGCACAGTTTTTAGATATGTTGGAGTTTCAAAGTGGTAGAAAACTTGGTTCCTGAACAGGAACTAGAGATTAGAGTTTTAGGGAAAAAAGAGAATGAGAAAGCAAATTTCGGATCAAAAAAAAATGGCATAGAGATGAGAGGAGAGGAATCTTTCATAAAATTACAGAAACAGAAACTATAGAAAGTGTGAGAAATGCTAATGAAAGATCAGAATTTCTAAAGAAGGAAAATAAAGCAACATAAAAAGTACACCTTTTATCTCTCTTGGAAAGCTACTTTGCAAAGGGATCTTTGCATCACAGTGTCTAAGAAGGGGCAATTTGAGAAAACTGTGGGGAAGTTTCTATTTAAGATGAACATACTGACAAAAAAAGGAACATTTTCTATGTAAAATAGTTTTCAGGTAATACTTCATGAAAATATGGTGCACTATTTAGTGCTCTTGCATTCTTAGGAACGTACCTCTTGTGGGCTCGGTTGCCTCTCTCTTTCTCTGAAACAACTCATAATAGTGTGAGGCATACAAATAGTGCTTTTGCATGTATTAATCTGTTTTATTTAATGTGTTACTCATGTTCCCTGCTGGTTGTAAATAGAGGTCATAAGAGATGGTGTTAAATCCTTTTTAATTAATCTTTTTTTCTTATGTTTTCTTCAGTTATTTCACTAAAGTCACTATGAAGTTAACATAAGAAAAGAGAAATTTCCTTTCTAAGAGTGGAGCTTAATGCCATCTATGGATGTTTTTAAAAAGGACCTTCAAAAGTCTCATTTTTCCCTGAAAAAAATGACAAAAATTTGTACTGTGCTGTTCCTTAGATGCTGATTTTCATGATCTACACGTTATCTGTGCGCCATGTTGGCTTTGTTTATCTGGGGATTTGAGTTGATTTGAATTTTTCTTCTGCTTGAATGCTCAATGTTTCTCAGCTTAGAATCTGAAATTCGGGATGGATTCTTTCTTACGAGCAGAATAGATTTTTCTTGCTGGGTTTAGATAAGCACTGGATTGGATCGCCTGTAGTGGTTGGGGAATTTTAATCAATGCTGGTCTTTAGGAACATGCTTAGCAAGTATCCGTGAGAAACCCTTGAGATGCAGGTCAGCCACCTTCAGTCATAGGTGGGCTAGGTGACCTCTTAAGTTTGTTTCCAGCCTTATCTTCTGTAATTCTATGAACATTTTAATTTAGCCAACAATCATTTGATGACTAGCAAACTGGAATAGAAGGTAATTCATTGATCAAAACATCTCTCTGCACTGCGTAGAGGGTTAAAATACATAGAGATGATTTAAGGCAGCAAACCCAAGACCCAGCATAAGACCTTCACCAAGTAGTTTTATCCTGAGGTCTTTAATTTATGGGCATGTTGTCTTTCTGCCCATCCCTCTGGCAGAGCTGAATTTCAACTACAGTGATCAAAGCTCAGCTGAAACAACACATATTACATAGCCCCTTTTCAAACAAATGCTCTTTTAAGTCCATTTCAGGTGAAAAGATCTAAACTTCAGTTTATTTACTTTTCATTTCCTCAACAGACAGTGTTATTTGGCTGAAAGTCACTGTCTAATCACTTTAAATTACATAATTATGTTAATCCTGTGCAGTGCATGCAATAAATAGAAATAGTAATGACTGGGATGATTCAACTGTAAGTCATTTTCTGGAGAATGAGAGAAAGTTAAACAGAAATGTTCTACCCCTCCTGCCTTCAGAAGTAAAACTCCAAGTGCTAAATAGTTTTGCCATTTTTGTGTATTATTTCTAGTACTTGACCTGCTGATGCTGCACAGTAGGATGAGTGGGTGGGTTCTGCTCTCCCTTGGCATAGGGACAAATTGGAAGTGTGTAGCCATGGTAATTTTAACTACTTGACACTGCCTGCAATATTTAGGAGTTCCTTTTAAAATGTTTTTTATCTTCAATCAGAGCTTTAACAAATAGACTGTTTGGAAAGAATCAAAAGGCATTTGTTTTTAGTAATGCTTTATTATTTAATGTAACAGGTTTTAATTGGCTTTCAGGGGAAAAAAAAGTAGCAGCCACAACTTTTCTCAATTTTTCTGTTGTTTTGCAGGTCATCTATTTCCAACTCACTGTGCCAGCAAATGTCATTATAGGTTTGACTTTTATACCTCTCCAGTAGAGTTTAATACAAAGGCAGATGAAGGATATTCAGCCGTTGCATATGTTATGTCTTTGCTTGTAGTATTTAGTCATCCCTTTTCTTTTTATTACTACTCTTTAGATCACCAAAAAGCTCACGTAGGCAGCATTGTGCTCTCCATTCCTTCCCTCTCTCTCCTTTCCCTGCAAGCAAACACACAGAGTCATGAGATATTTATGTCTTGGATGGATGATTTTTCTACGGGTTCCTCATCTATCGAAGCTGTAATCGTGGTAGTCATTCTACATGAATACTTAAATGGGACAGCATGAAAAAGGCACGTGGAGCTCATGAAAGAAAATAGAGGTTTAGAAGGGTGATAGAGCTTTCCCCATCACCAAATGAATGGTCAGTGGGAGATTTGATTTTATGCATACAAGATATTAAAATGTTGAACTTCTGCCTCTTAGAAATATATTTGTTGCAAAAACCATTGAAGTAAGAGGGTTCATTAGCTTTGAGATTGTTTTGAAGGCAAATAAAAATTACAGTCATGAGATTAAGCTATTTTTTAACTTAAAACTGTTTTAAAAGTGTATCTCATTTCAAAGAAATTAGCAAACCATGTTAAAGGTAAATTAGGGTGTTTTGTATCCTTTAATATTATTACATGTTCAAAAATTTCTATTAGATTCTGAGTAGATTAATGGTTTTGTAATAGTCTAAAAAGCATCATTTGTGTTCTTGTTGATTCTCTTTATGATAATGAGAATTTACTAAGATATATATAAATTTTGCAAATAACTTTTTTTTTTTCCGACAAATCTATTAGAACAGTGTTGAACTGATCCAGCAATATTAGGATTAATTGTGAGTCATAGTAGAATACCAAGATCCATTCATAATCATAGTTTCCCACTCAGACTTTGATAATATTTGCATATCATGATTTACGTTTGTGTTTTTAATATACTTGTCAGTAACATAAGATTAGAGATTTTTTGTGGTGTCAAGGGTAATAAGATAAAAAGGGGAAAAGGCTTTTCAGTAGGAGAAAGAAACAAGTTTTTTAAGCTTTTATCAGTATTAAATTATATTTTGTGTATGGGGATGTCTACATATAAAAATCCAAAGGCGAATTTACAGTGGCTGTATCTTTAACTGAAATTAAATTACAGTTGAGTCATAAGATGAGGTTCTATTTGGTGGCTACACTGGAGAAAACGTATCTTGAAATATCCAAATGCCATGCTTCAGTGAAGTGGATATGAAATTCAGAGCCCTAAATTTAGTCCACCAAAGATATACTCCTAACTACACTAGAATATCCAAAGAACTTACTATGACCCTGTTGAATATATTAGAATGACTGTATCCTTAAAGACAGTCCACAGAAAGTTGTAGTATCTCAGCAAGCTTAGTAAACTAGCGCTTCTTCAAAGGCTGCATACAGTAACTTTGTGTTTATACAGGCTGTATTCCATATCAAGTTTAACATTCACTCAGGATCCTTTGGCATGTAATCAGATCAAAGTCTTGATCATGCCATTAGCCATTAAAGCATGTTGTTGCAGATTTACTGGACCAAACAACAACAGAAATAAACCCTTGCCCTCTTACTACAATCTCTCCCCCAATCCGAGTCCTCTCAAACTACAAGAGGAATAATGGCTTTAAAAGTTTGCATACTACCTCTAAGAAGCTTGTCTCATTGCCTATTATATTGAAGGTTTTCATGAGACCTGACTCCTAAATTTATTTAACTTTGGGTTCAGTTCTTACTTGTAACAAGTTCCAAAGCAAGCTGTTCCTGTGGGCTTTATCAAAGACCATTAAGTAAAAGAAACATTTAGAAAACTAATTACTAAAGCACTTCATTAAAGCTGTTCAAAGACAGCTTTACCTGTGTTTAGTGTATAGTACACCATCTTGATAACCTTCCTCTGGCTACTTCCCATTGTGTATTTAAATGACTTGAAGGATTCCCCCACCTCTTAGTTATTATTTCAGATGTTAGAACCCTTCTTAAAGATGCAGAAAGATTTTCTACTAACTTACTCCAGTGCCAGGCTAAGTCACTCATACTAGCTAAAATCCAGAAAGTATGACTGGATTTGTTGTAATTGTCTGATCCAGCATTGGAAAGGAGGAATATTGCTCTGAAAGATCTAGTCAGTATAGCATGAGAGGTGCTGGTGGTGGTGTGATACGCTTAGTGTAGATAGCCCAAATGCCATATACATTACCACTAAATTAAAATTAGCACTCCATCTGTTTGCATGGTCCTTTAGGACCATTATGCCTTTCTTTTTCATCAGAACAGATCCCAAAGCTTGTTCATTTTTTTCACTGGGAGTTTGCTCTAGAGCAGATTCGCAGGTGTGCATCAGAAACAGTTCACGTTTTGAGGTTCCAAAAGAGTCAGAGGGCTTCAAGCACAGTTCTCCTGTATTTGAAACTCAAGCCCACAGGATGTTAAAATTTCACCATATTTACTTTCATTTCTTTTACTGGAGTCAGGACCACAACCCAGGTTTGGTGTAATAATAAAATTATGATCTTGGGAAAACTAGGACATATTTCTCCCATCCTAGATGCTGTAAAAACCTGAGACTTTGGAATTATGGTGAGGAAGATATATGTACTTCAGTGGTACTTTAGCTTTTAGTTGTTAAGGTCACAAGCACTGGCATGAAGTCATTTTTAATTAATATACACTGGTGTCAAATCAAAACCAAAGTTGAACTACATGGCGGTCTAAGCCATCAAGGAATGCAAGAAATAATATGGATTTTTCTCATGTATTCTTTATTGTGGAGAAGGGCTGACAAATCATTTGTAAAATAAAAAACATAAATTTGAAAAATTTTCAGTGAGAAACATTTCTTAAAAAGAAATGTTCATTTTTAGTTGTTCTTGGTGATGACAGTCACACAGAATAATTAAGGGCCTGAAAGCAGACCGTGTTTGACCTACATGGCTCATAATTCTGTAAGAAAATAGTTATTTCCCAGCTCTCTGGCTCAACGTAAGTGAACAAATGCAGTAATGTATGTTGATGTTGCTGTGCTATCAATGTCTTCTTTATGACACTTTTCATTTTGCCTTTTTACCTGGCCTTACCAGTAGAAACACTGTTTTGTGCGACTTAGCCTGTAAAGAAGCCCTCTCCACAGATGGTGAGCATGTTGTCATTATACTGGTGTGGAAATGGCCAGCCTCTGGCACGGGACAACCTGCAGCCACCAGAAGAGTTCACCTGCCTCACTAGGTACTATCCAATACCCTCTTTTCCAGTGGCTACCGGCTCAGCATCATACATGTCCCAGCATATGTGATATGTGGAGAAGGAGAGCTAGTAGCTATTAATCACGTGATGAATTTATGTCTGGTTGTGTGATTGGCAAGGCATGGTAGTGTAAGGCTCATAGCAGACTCACGTGGCCTCTCAGAAAAAAAGGATTGACCACCCATGTACTAAAACATGAGATGGATGTGTGATTGATAAATAGTGAAAGGAATGAAACCTGACTGTCTAGAGAACCAGATGTCAAATGTAAAATAAAAAGCAAAAGCCCCATGGAAATTAATATTCTTTTTCCTTAGTCTCAGTATAACCATGGGGTCCTTGAAATAATGTCATATGAGAAAATTATTCACTAAATGTCTTAGCTTTCAAATTGATGGATTCTTCTTCATAGATAGAGAGATATATATACTGTGTCAGAACTTGAACAAATGCTCCATTTTGGACTGGGGTGGCTTGGAAATTTTTGTGAAAATACTTTTGATGGAACGAAGATGTGTAGGCAGTACATTCAAGCTCTTTTTGTCAAAACATCACATAGCTACAAAAACTACCTATGCATAATATCGACCAGATGGATTTCTGGTCCTCAGGAAAGGGTCTTGTTATCAGTACTAGAGAATTATTATTTTTTTTTTAATCTCGTCCTTGTTTTGACATGATTTCGTATGTGATTGTAAGTCATTTCAGTCAGTCTGACTGTGCTTTATCTTATCCGTATGGAAACTGTTTTGCAATTCTCATGTACAAAATCTCTGATAAGTGCAGATAACATAATTATCATACAAAAAGGATGGCTGTGAATATCTATTTCTGACACACATAGTTTTTTTCTAAATACAAGAACTTTAATTTAGTAAAATAATGGAAGTAGTGCTTAGAATGACAGGAATGCTTTTCCTCTTTCAGCTATTCAACGTGTATCTCTGTCCAAAGAAACATTAGTTCATTATTTTTTCAGTGAGGAGTGCTTAAGATTCTGTAGCATAATCAGATTTTGTCACAGAACCACAGGGGAAAGCCAGATGTGTAGCTCTTAATAGCTGGAAAGGAATAAATTAGAGTTATGCTTAGGAGAGTATCTTGTGTGATAAAAAAAACTGCTGTAGTGCTGTTAAGCTTTAGTATGGAGACAAGGAGCATTTTAAAATCCAGACCCATCAATTTGTTAAACACTAGATTAAGCCCCACAGTTATCATCCTGTGGGCTTGCGTTTCTTACCCCTGTAGACACCTCGTGTATGTTTACCATTTTCAGGTAATCTTCTGTTTTACTTCTGTTTATCTCAGATTTTCTTAATTTCTTTTCCTGAAAGCAGTGTGTTTTAGTATTGCCTAATTTTAGGAAAGATTTTATGGGTTTCAGAGAAGTAGAGGTGAGTGAAATTCCTTTCAAAGATTTGTGACTCTGTCATAAGAACCTCACCTTTTCCTCACTTCGAACGAAATGGCCTACAACTACTGACACTGTGTTTGAAAGAAACTCATTACCATTTTAATTTAGGCCTAACATTGCAAATCTGAAAAGTAAAAGAAGTATCATTGCAACAGTTTAGTATGTAAAATCCTTCTTGTATCCTGCATTGCTATACAATGGTAGAATCCAATCAGATAGGTCCCTCGGCTGTGAAAAGGTTGGGACGGGTGGGAAGTGTAGACTCTTTGTACTTAGGAGCAAGCTAGTTTGTTGAAACACTCTTCCCCGTGCTAAGCAGTACCACCTCCTGCCCTTTCATATTTATTTTTTGTCCAGTTTTCATCTGGCCTTGCGTTTAGTTTTGAAGCGCTATGAAGCAGAGGCAGTCTTTATTCAAGAAAGCTGCATTCACAGAGTTAGAGAATGAGCAAGTGAGTAGTTGTACTTACAAAGCCTGGTTTCCCATGTTTTGGGTCCTCTCGTTCCCTCCGTGTTTCTACAGCAAAAACTTCAGCTTCCTCTCCACATCTTCCCTATCTTCTCTGACTGCCCTGTGGATAAAAATGTGGTGGTTTGTTAAACTATTGCATGTGATTTGGAGTTTTAGGAATACAGATTGGTCAGCAGGGTGATGGCAAAAAACAGATTGTTGAGGCTGGGCTTTGGCCTTTCCCTAAACGGGAGCACGGATGTAGATCTTTTTCTTTTCTACCAGCCCTTGCCAGGAAGCTTACTGGATAGCTCTTCCATTGTTGAAGCAAGTGAGTACGCTCAAAAGTTACCAGGGTGGACAGAGATAATGAAATGGAATCAAGGACACTACTTACTCAGGAGTCAATTCCAGTTAATACTTGTATTCACCTAGGGACGAAAGCAACAACATAACACGGAAGCAAGCTGTATTAAAATATTATGGGTTGTGCTCTACAGACCAGTATCCTTTTCTAAATAAAGGAAAGTGTTAACACTGCAATGACACTGAAGAACTATAATATGTAAGAACGATATTTCTCACGTACATATGTGCACAGATTATTTGGACTGTAAAGTGATGTATTCTGAACTCAGGAAGTTCTAGAGTTTCAGTTCCTTTTTTCCATGTAAATGCCAACTATATTATGTCTCAAACTTCAATTATGTGCTTATGCACTATTTCCACACACATACACACGCAGATTTGTTTCCTTCTGTGCACAGAGCTGAGACTATTCATTTAATAAGCTATTGTTAGATATTTTTCCTTTTCATTGTTTGTTGTGTAATAGCAGTGTTATTTGCTACATGCTGCTTAAACCTCACTCTCAAGGGAGTTATTAATTTCTTTCTAACCTTTCCTGTGACCCTCATAACTAAATTTTTGAGTGCTCCAGAAACAGTAATAAGTTTATGTTTACATTATCTTCCTGAAATGCAGCTTGTGTCTTCACATTTCACGGATGAAGATGAGGCAGATGTTCAAATTGTCAACTAGAAGGTTAGTCTAGTGAAGAAATTTAATGGTGGTCAGTTTAAAATCCTTGGAACTAGATACTTACAAATTATTTAAAATTTCGTAGCATGTGTTCAAGCAAATTGCAGTGGTGACTGTTCAGCATTTAAGAGAAACTAACTCCAGGGTATGAAGTCTCAAAGAAAAAGAGGAAATTAGTACTTTTTACTTCATGGTTAATTCCAGGGGAACTGATTTTCTCCTCATGAGCTAATCCTAGGGATTATCAGATACAACCTGATCGAATGCCATGTAAAACCTGTTTGGGAGAAGACTGAGGTCCAGTGGATTCATTGGAGGCTCTCGTCCGAGGTACAAATTGCCAGTATTTGAGCATGATAGGGCGCAAGTTCGTGCTTATGCACTTCAATCCCTTACAGAGACAGAAGTTGATTGTCTAGTCAGACCACCCTCTGAACGATACAAACGCTCTCCTGAGGGTAGATATTTGTTACAGCCTGTAGATTGGATACTTACTGTTCTTTGATGTCTTAGACAGAGCGCCAAGGTGCTATCATGATTATCTAGCATAAAATACACAGCAAGCCAAGAAAGGTTTTTCTCATGTAATCTTTATTGTGGAGAAGGGCTGCCGAATCATTCGTAGAGACTGGGGATACAGAGATTGTGTTAGAGCAGTTAGGCTTGCTAATCACTGAAAGTAACCATTGTTTGATGTTTCCATGAGAGAGTCCTCCATTAACTGCAGTTGAACTTGACTGAGTGTGAAATTAAAAAGGAGACTCAGATTTCAAGACACTCCCTCAGGTGCTCAAAAGTATGCTAACTGGCACTGTGGGAGACCTCCTAAAACAACTAAGGATGCTTAAATGAAAGAGGCCATGACAATATGAAAAGGAAACCTTTGTATTATCACTGAACCCACAAAGTTGGTCAAGATCAGTCACCCTTTATTAGCTGTGAAAAGTCAGGCTTGCATGAAATGCTCCTTTTTGCCAACGTCTGATTCCAGTTGTGCTTCATGAGCATCTACAGTCCCAGGAACTGGAGGTATTTGATACTGGACAGAGAAGTCTGTGAAAATGAATGTAAGAGAAATTGTCAGGAGACTACATATTAAGGCATTGCCTAGCTTTAAGAAAATGTATTTAAAACTTAAACTTGGCAGAGATAAAAGGTTTTAGAGGCTAAGTTGGCTTCTGGTGACAACTGGAATCTGAGACAGGAATTGTAGAAACCTGATTGCTGGCTTGCGTTATGGCACTGGAGACACTTTAATCTTCTTTGTTTCTCTACCTGTAAAATGAAGGAGGCATATAGATCCCACAGCTACCTACTGGTATGGAATTTTAAACTTTGGAAACTAGTATCATTCCTAAATATTAAAAATGCTTATTTTATACCATGTTTATTATCCGTGAGGTTGGAGTGTAAGAAGGGCCATATCCTTTGTCTCTGTGATTGTCGTATAATGCAACGTTGAAGACTCCTTGGAACATTCCATTTGTAATGCTCAGTTCTGTAGGAATAAATGAAAACACCATAAATTCAGGATTATGACATATTCTAGGATTAAGGGGAAGGCTTTAGCCAAGAATATGTACATATATCAGTTTATTCTACTTTGCTCCATGTGAAAGATCTTTAGAAGCTTTTCCTGATTTTGAGAGAGAACGTCCCCTGAGTTCTTTCTTGGATATTTATCAGAGTGTTCTTTGCAAATAACAATCTTTAGAAAGGCTTTTAGTATTTTATTCTTTCTACCACCTGGGAGTATAGAATTCCTCTTAAAGATAGTGGTTTAATATATACTCAGAGTTCACTTCCAAGTAAAAGCAGTATTCTTCATTTCGCTGTTGATATGTGAATATCATTCAGTTATATTGGGGGTTCTTGTGGCATGAATATATTATTTCAGATCTAGCTATTCATTTTACTGGGGTACTCTTTCTGATGGAAACCTTTTGTACCTTTGCCTGTAGCTACCGTTGACCTGCATATAACTGTCATTGTTATTCCAAGATTTAAAAGAAAAGCAAAAAGGTGATGGTCTCTAAAGGCTTGTGCTATAAAAAAAGTATATCGTATTTCATTTAATAATCTCATTTGTAGAGCAGTCTTTGAACGTTCATGTACTGCTAGCTCTTTGTCATTCTTTCATCATCCAACAAAATAAACTGGGGAAATTGTTGTGTTGTAAATATAACCTTAAAATACTTATTTAAAAAAACAACAACAACAAAATCTCTATGATCCTTTAAAGAAGGAGCAAGCTGGAATCCTGTGGAATGATATCTACTAAGACAGGCCATGATATGCACACTGAAAAATGGTATCTACTGTTATTACAAGTAAATGTACATACTGTAATTCACTGTAATGTATTTTCAAAGCCATGAAGCCTGTGCTTGTGATCTCTAGGAAACAGATTTGTCTGTTAGCCAACTAATTACCAGATGAGTGCCCAGAGCAAGCACCTGCCATCTCCTTCATAAAACTGTATTATGTACAGGGAGATAAATAGTGACAGATCCCCATCCTGAATTTGTCCACATTGTGCTGCAAGGTTCATTCTTCATTTCAAGTCATTACTTGGGCAACTGTGATTTTTGAATCACAAACTTTTTCTGCTTAAAAGATCTGTCAGTTCCCTTCTGGTTGCAAGTGCATGACTGGAACGCTGGCTTGCATGTCACTTCTTTCCGGCATAGTGATTGACAACCCCCTCACCTTATTACAAAAGAAAAAAAAAGCTCAGAATCCAGACATCACACTGACTTATTTTTCAAAATGTTGCTTCTGACCTTGAATGACAGGTTATTTTGACAATGCATTATTTGTGTAGTGGGAGGATACTGAGTCACTAAGTTTAATAGCAGCACAAAATACAAATATGTAAAAAAAAAAAAGAGTCAACTCCTGGCTGGAAGCATTTATAGGTAAATATAGAGAAACAGGCTAAAACAAGTGTGTATAATGGAAAGCAGCACAAGACTGTGTTTTAAACATTTTGGAGGTGTTTTTGGCTTGTGTTTTCTTGGTTGTTTGTTTTTCTTCTTTTTGTTTCTTTTGTCAGTTGATCTTTTTGGTTGTTTCCCTCCTCCTCAAAGTGTACATCAAAAAGGAAGTCATTTAATCAGCCCCAGTTACTCAGCCTTCCATCTAGTTTTTAACTGCATTATGAATTTTGAGGGCTCATTGAGGGAATAATCCTTAAAGACTAGTTGGGGGAGGAAAAAGAAGTAGGTAGGCAAGGGCCTACCCTTAAGTAAGAACCTGGAAGACAGCAGCGAGATGTCTGCCAAGAAAAATACCAGTGGAGCCTTACAGTAATGGTGGGAAGTTCTGGTACAGTAACTTACAGAGAAAGAATTGATTTCTCTTATACTCTTACAAGGGAATATTAAAGTTTCAATTTAATGTTGATGTAGGAGGAGGACGTTCCAGAGGTGGGTCTGTGACATGGATAGAAAGTCACGATATGGCATGTCATTCCAAATCTGTGTTCCTATTGGCATCTTTGCTTTTTTTGATTAGGAGAGGCCATATGGTCAGATGATGCAAGAGAGAAATGGGGAGAAGTAGAAGGAAAACAGGACAGGCAGGAGGAGATTGTAGTAATAATCAAGGTGAGAGGTAGTTGAGTAATGGGAAAGGTGTTTTTTCTATGCTGACCAAAGGAATCAGATCATGCAAGTGTTACTAGGAGGGAAAAAAGATGTTGTGGACTTGCTCTGCAGGTCAGGGGTAGGCCCTAGTTAAAGATGATCTCCCTAAGGGATGACAAATATGGAAGAAACTGTCAGATGTGATGCATCTGAGCTTAAGGCCAATCAATCTCTATATCCTTCCATAATTAAATGTGGTTTATGTTTGTATTTGACCATGGTCCAGCTGCTAGGAGTATTGCTGACCTGACTTGACTGGGTCATTTTTTGTGATCTTGCTATAAATTAGGAATTGGTAACTGGAACGAGTTCAGCGTGGGGTCGCAGGGATGGTGAGGGGCTGTAGCACTTGGCCTGTGAGGAGAGGCTGAGGGACCAGGCTTGTTCAAGCCTGGAGAAGGGGTGGCTTCAGGAGACCTTAACAGAAGCTCCCCCCGTGTCTATGGGGAGGTTATTGAGAAGACCGAGCCAAGTGCTTCACAGTGGTGCGTGTGGGAGGATGAGAGATAGTGGGCATAAGTTGAAACAAAAGGTTCAGACTGGGTGGGAAGAGAAACATTTTCCCCATGAAGATGGTCAAGCAGGGGAACAAAGGCCTAGAGAGGCTGTGCAGTCTCCATCCTTGGAGGTTTTCACAGCCCAACTAATTAAACCCCTGAGCAAACTAGGCCATAACTGACCCTTTTTTGAGCAGGAGGACGGACCAGATGCGGTCCGATTTATCCTAGGGTCCTATGACAGACAGCAAGACAGTTTTAGTGACTGCAGCTATTTACAGGATGCTTTGATTAATTTATTTTCTTGCTATAACTTCAGTGGTAATGATTTGGGGTTAACAGATTAAGAATCCTAATTATTGCTAAGACTCTGACCATTTACTGAGAAATTCATAATAAGTCTGTATTTGTCCTTCAGCTCAGTTCTGTCCCCTCACTTATATATTAAAGCATAGAGTCATACATCACACACATACTCAAACACATATGTGTATATGCACACAAAAAGAAGCAGCAATATGAAATTCCTTTGCAAAAGTGCCTGGCTGCTTTATTTATTTCTTCAAGGTTTCCCATTTCTTAAAACGGGTAAGTAAACTCCGTGTGTATTTGGAATCAGTGAATTCCTGGAATGGTGTGCAGCTGATAACATCTGACACAAGCACGCTTGTAGACAGCATTTTCTCTTAACAACATAGCACTGTGCATTCATTGGAATACATGGTCACAGGGATGCTTCTTATGGGAATTACCATGTTAATTCCATTAGAAAAAAATATTTTGTATGCCATTTATTTTCTACTTTAAGAGCAGCATTCCACATTTGCAGAAGGCTGGTAGAGTTTTGTAAGTAATAAATCAAAGGAGCTCTCTTAATACCTACAGAATTAAATGTGTCTTCCGGAACTATTCAATAAAATTTAATTTACATATTTTTTGGATGTGTAATCTATGTGACCTTCAGTAACTGTTTGTTTTTTAAATATGAAAAATGCCTCCGAAGTGTAATAGCCCAGAGTTTCAAATGGCGCAGTAGGATATGTAATGCATATTTTAACATGTTTTCTTTTAATTTGTCACACAGACTTGTGCATGATTATATAAAAGTCCATATTTTTAAACCCAGTAGTACAAGTGTGTAAGATGTACTTGGTCGGGCTAAAAAATTCAGAAGTCTAATTTATCTTGAGATATGCTCAGTCAAGTAGTTTTTCACAGCAGTTAGCTAACACTTCAAGCTCTAACAGTGCCCCTGAGCCATAAAAGAAATTTGCATGTAAGAAATGTTTTGAATCTATTAAAACCTCAGCTCAGAGCTAAAGAGTTGCTCTCATGTCTTTGTTGACTAACATGAAGTGAGATCTTACAAAAAGCTAGGCTGTGATCGACAGATGCCAAAGCTTAGGTTTTGATGTGATCATATATTTCTTTCATGCACAGCATTTTAAGTCTGGGACTGGAGCTTCAGAAAGACAGCAATCAATGGGTCTGCGCAAGAGTACACAAAATATATTACTCCTGGCAGTCGTCAAGACAGAATTATTCAAAAAATAATCAGAAATGCATTTGATCATACACTAGATGGTTTAATAATTTATATTATACCTTATTAGCAAAGTCTTGTGTTTACTTTGTGGCTGCCAAAACAAGATGAAAGGCTGCCTCTATGGAAATACAAGATGCTTAGCTCAAAGTGTCTGTCTTTGCATTTCAGTTTGATAATTTCCCTTTTTTGCCTCATTTTGATTAATAGTATATAGGTTTAAATCTTAGAGTACCTTTTCCTTCATTGCAGTCCTTTTTAGTGAGAGCAATGCTCCCTGTTAACAAGTCTACCAAAGAGTTTATGGCCTATCAAGACTTAAATTAGTATAAACATATATTTCTGGAAACCTCTTTACCTTGGGATTGCCTCCAAGTATTTTTGGGTAAAAGAGGCTTTGGATTTAGTTCTAAATTCCACTAAACTTAATCCTTACGCTAATCTTCCCAAGTCTTGCAGCTACAAAAGTGTGATTTCTGAGCTCAGCCCAAGAAACTTGCACTCTGAGTAGTGATTGTGTGTAGTAAGTATCACCAGTTATATCAGTTCAGAATATTACAAAAATGCCTTGAAGATTTTCTTGAAAAGCTAATGCACTGCAAATATTTTATCTAGAGATACAATTATGGGCCTTTCCGAATTAATATTTCTATAAAGTGAGAACACAGGGATTGGACCAGCGTAACTGCTAGTTCAACAAATAAGATCTTTGCCTCCAACCAGTTTTTTTGACGCTAAAGGTGTATGAAAGAGCTCTGATAAACTTGGTTTTCTGTGGAGAACTCCCCTCCCCACAAAACATGCAAGGTCTTTTCTGAAGGTGTCTTAGATAGCTCTTCAAGGCACAGCATATGGAAAGCTTTAGGGAAAAGAACATATATGAGAGGATCTCGGAATACAGCACTACGGTATTGCAACTCAGAAGCTCATATGACAGCCCAAAGCAGCTCTTGTAATTTGCCTTGTCTACTCTAGAAGGCTTAATTTTAGTTTTAGTTTCTGTCACTTCGTCCTCTCCCCTCCTTCTCTGTGCATGCAATGTACACTACAATATATACTGTATACTTTACCTGAAAACTAGGTCCTCAAACGGAGCCTACAGAAGGACGTTTTGCCCAAATAAAAAAAAAAATATATACAGTGTTTTTCACTACCACAGCATATCATAATTGTATGTTGGTAAGAACTGATTATATTCCAGGCAGGCACGTCACTGTTGTCCAGACTCAGCGAGGGCCGCTCAGCCCTTAGCTCAGGCTTAAGAAAGCGCAAGAACGTGGCCAGCTTAGCAGAGCTCTTCCTCTTCTCAGCGAGAGTTTTGTGCCGTGTCTTGCGGAGCTGCATGACAGACTCTTAGGAAGAGGCATCTACCTGCAGGTGTCTCTGAGAGATTATCCTGGTTTTAAAAGCTGCGGTACGATTTGCAGAGGGGGACAAAAGACTGCCATTTTCTAAAGGAGCCTTTCAGTTGCAGGGAACCAGATGTACCCTTTTTTACAAATGCGTCTTCTGTGACAATAATGATGGAAATTTTCAAGGAAGATGGTGATATTACCCATGTGTCGGTATTGGAAAACAGAATTTTGGGGCAAACTAGAGAATAGTTCTGAGAAAATATGGATCAGATGAACATATTCATTACTTTTCTTGAAAGAAAATACTTGGCAGGATCACCTGAAGAGATACACATCATCAGACAGAAATGCAGTAGTGTTTTAAGTGATAACCTGTGAAGTACATCTTGAAGAAAAGGGTCGCTTTAGTTTGCAAGTTGTGATCTTTTTGTCCATAAAAGAACATTTAGATTTGTAAAGAATTCAGGTTAGCAAAGTAATAGTAGTAGTATTTCACAAATGCACCTGTTGAAAGAAAAACTTCTGGTTTAAATTGTTTGACAATCTCTTATATGATCTGAGATACTGTGAAAATCTGAAAGTTTTGAGCAGTTTAGCAAATGTGACTACCAGTAGAAACAAATGCATCGGAGTTCAAAATACAAGAATGAAAACAAAAGCATAGTGAAATTGTGAGAATAGTACCTCCAACCCAGTTAAGTTTTAATATTAGTAAAATACTGTAAAAGAAAAATTTCATCTATGAAAGAAAATTAAAGATGGGTTTCGTGTATTAGTATAATCATCTAATTTATGGGAAATATTATAAAGTAGGGAAGAAAATGGGCCTCGCAACATTACAGGCTGACTTAGATGAAATACCACTAGGACAACTGGCCATGGGGACAGTGGTGTTCCCCACCACCAGAACTTTGTAAACCTTGCTAAAATCTCTTTTGCCGTTCTGTCCTACTAGCACTATGCAGCACTACCTAATGCATATGCATTGCATGTTGCAGTAGAGGTTTAGGAAAACAATATGGTAACAGAAAAACAGTATAGGCTATTCATGATCAAAATTATACCAACAAGATGAGACTATTTGGTTTTATGTTGGAAGACAGAAAAACCGTAAAACAGAAATGAAGTGCCGGTGAAATCACTACTGAAAACTACTGCACAGGAACATGAATGAATGCATGAAACACTGATGCATTTAACTGTTAGTAAAGGGGGAAAAAAAGGCCCTCAAAACTTTTTACAAATTGTAACTTGTGTTTGGGGTGTTTTGCTGGCTAGCCCCAGTCTCGCAGAGACAGTTAGAGAGGAACTGAGGCTGAGCATGAAGAGGAGCATTGAGGAAAAAGTTACAAAGTCATTTATGAGGTACTGGCCCTTTTTATCTGTTTTCTGAGGGGTAGCATCTGGTCTTCTACAACTAAATATTCAGGACCTTACTGACTATCAAGCTGTGTAAAAATATTTATAAGGAGTTGGGAGTCTGACTGTAGTCAGCCAAATTTTAAGTCGTGAATCAGTGAAAATTAAATATAAGAAGAAATCAGTCTTTGGTTGTATTGATATTTTTATGGCCATATCCATTCCTTTAAATCACCTTAGCCTTACTGTTAATGTACCAACAATACATGCAAAAACAGGTCATGACCATAAATTATGTGCCTTAGTTTGGTAGAGATCTGTGAGACCTGCAAAGAAAAGAAAGGCTTCATAATGTCTAGAAAGAATAAATTACACATGAGTTTTGATTCATATATAAAAAAACCTTAATACTGTATGGTTTCTGGTTCATTCTGCAGGTTAATCAGCTTTGATTTGAGGGGATAAAATAGCTGGGGCCAGTTACTAAAATTTCAAATTGATTGTAATTAATAACAATGTGAAGCAGTTTTGTAGTTATTGATGAAGCTAACATATTCTGCACAGTATAGGCTGGAGTAGTGTTGTTATTGTGCCTTACGCTGTGGAGAACTATACCCCAATTCACTTACCTGTTTCCTTTCCTCTGTTTACCCGGTTGATGGTCTTCTGGGTGCAGTATATATGAGAAGTCATCTTCATTTCATAGGTCACTTGCTCAGTAACCCTCTGCCTGTGTGAATTGTGGCCTAAATCAACAGTACCTCAGATGTTAGAATAGCCTTTAAGCCAGGCTGTCATTTGCCCCTTTGATGCTTACTTACCTAACCAGCAGTAATCATTATTTTCCTTCTACAGTTGCTATAATGGATCTGATTCCTGAAATGGAAAACAGGAGGCAGTTACAGACAGTTTGAATTGTGCTGTCACACTTTCATGGGCAGGCACCTTTCTTGCAACTTTGATACTTCTTTGAGTTTGCCCAGAAATACATTTGGTAAAAGAGGGAGTCGGTCATCTGGTCTGTATTTTCATGTGATGCTGTTTCAGCTGCTTGGAAATACAAGATTATCCAGATAGGTACTTTCTGGGTCCCGGACTTGTTTTACGTGAAACACGAAGGGGAAAAAAAATAAAATGGATTAATCAGAAACCTTTTTTAACTGGAAAATTTCAAACCAATTAAAAATCCAGCTAAGCTCAGTTGAGTTCCTAAGAGATTATTGAAATAGAGGGAGGAAAAAAGAAATGATGAACAGAAATATTGAATCTTATGATGCAAGATCATTACACCCTTGCTTAATTACACCTTTACCACTTCTGCCTCTTGCAAATGTCACCATTTTACAGTTTTTATAGACGTTTTTCCTTTTGAGTATCTGCAATGCTAGCATGCTGAACTGAACAAGGTTGCAAGAGAGAAGAGTTTCTTATTCTTTCCACTTGGATTTTCTGCTGAAATAGTGACTCAACATCTGTAACTTGTCCTGCAGTTAAAAGTCCTCATATTCTGGGGTATCTTGGTGCTTGCAGTCAGGTTGAGAATGGTAACGGCAGGCGCAGCAGGGAACTCGGATTCAATATGCTGAATGAGAAGGTGAGTGTTTTAGCACAGCTGCCTCCTGAGGGTCAGGGGAAAGGAAAAGCCCTGTGGGAGGATTTTCAAGCACCACTGAGCTGGCACACCAGGAGACGATGATTGACTTTAGAAGAGCCCTGCTGTGCAAAGGATTGTTGTGTTGTGGTCCCCTTTATCACTGCTTAGACATTTCTTTTGAAGAAGCCAAAAACGGGAGAGTAGTGAGATAGCAGCAAAATAAACAAATTAAAAAATCATCATCAAAAAACTCTCTTTGATGACAGAGAGGTCTGGAGATTTGTTTCTGTTGCTAACAGCTTCACTGATTTGGCAGTTAATTTCATTAGAAGGATTACCTTTGTATGGCATTGGTAAGATTTCTGTATGAAATACTGATGACGATGCAGTGCAGGTTGAATTGTTGTCTTGAAAAGGGGTATTAATTTGAACCTCAATATAAAGAGGAGATTTTATCTGTATTTGGTATGTACAATCAGAAATACATAACACAGATTCAATCTTAATATGTGTGTTTCTTCACAGGAGTTCAGACATGCACCACAGAACGGCACAAAGTGGAAAGCCCACCCTTCTGCTGAGATCCCAGTGAAAACACCGCTCAGCTCCTGGATGGCTTTGCAGCTCCCATGGCAACAAGAAGGAGGTGGACTGAAGATACTGTCTGTCAGCCTGGCTCTACTGGCAGTTCTTGTTATGTTTTACTACGGAGGAATGAAAACAGAACTGTGAACTGAATGAGGCTTTTATGAAAACAATAAAACTGCTGTTTAAAATCTTCAAGGGAAATACTTTTACCAAAAATTCTTTTTTCTTTTTTTTTTTTTTAAAAAAGCGCTAATATGAATTGGGCAATAATTTGTACTCACCCTATGCCTTTCCTGCCATCATAGGAATGTTAATAAGCTCTAGGGAGATCTATCTTGCCAAAATTTGAGATCCTTGATTGACAGAACAGTTTGTTGCATCTTTCCTCTTCTTTTTTTCTAAAATGACGCAATGTTTGCATTGCTTACTCTTTTCATAACTGCTGTAGCAGGTAAAATTGCATGCAGGAAACTCATGAGGTTTATAAGAGATCTTTCCATTGAGTGATGTTGGTAATCTTTTATGGGCAAAACATTTAAAGCTTTCTTAAAAATTTTGCTTAATGCAGTGTGATGGTTTTATATGTGTCTTTTTGCATTAGAATCAAACACTGCTGGGCCATTAAAGTTTGTCATTTGTTGCTATTTATTTTGCTGTCATGTCTGAAAGAATTTCTGTCCTTCCATCTTGCCTCTCTATACTTCACAATGTGTTACTAGGCTTTGTTAATACAAGAATTATTTTTTACATAGAAATAGTTTTAAAGGTATTGGGTTTTTATCATTGAATGGGAAGATGGAGTTCTGGTCGTAGAGTTCTGTTAAAAGATTGATTTAATACAGTCTCTATAGATTTAGTATAATGCTCAGAGACCTACATGTGAATCTTGTATTAGCTGTGCATTGGATCATGCTGTGTAAAAGACAATATTGCTTTGTTAGTGGGGAGGTTACATTTTGCACACTGCAAATTTCTAATTATTTCTTCAAGCCATTTTTGTCATGACAGGATCTCCACGCATCTTGAGATTGTGCTGGTCAGTCAGGGACTGGACTCTGTGCCCAGTTCTGCCAGAAGCTGTCTGCATGATATTGTTCATTCGTTCGTGCCTTGTCACCTTTCTGGATCTTCAGCCAAACTTTAAAAAGCCTGTTTAAAAGCTTAAGAGCAGGAACTGTTTGTTGGGGTTTTTTAGTATGTTTGTGTTGTACCCAGCACAGACGGAGCTGAGCTGCCTACGTGGCTGTTGGGGTTTAAGCCTGGTAGGCAGCTAACACACAGCCGCTCGCTCACACCCCCCCGGTGGGATGGGGGAGAGAATCGGAAGAGTAAAAATGAGAAAACTTGATTTGAAAAACTTGGGTTGAAATAAAGACAGTTTAATAGGCAAAGCAAAAGCCACGCACAAGCAAAGCAGAACAAGGAATTCATTCCCCACTCCCCATGGGCAGGCAGGTGTTCAGCCATCTCCAGGACAGCAGGGCTCCATCACGCCTAACGGTGACTTGGGAAGACAAATGCCATCACATCAAATGTCCCCCCTTCCTTCTTCTTCCCCCAGCTTTACACGCTGAGCATGACGTCCTATGGTCTGGAACATCCCTTGGCTCAGTTGGGGTCAGCTGTCCCGGCTGTGTCCCCTCCCAACTCCTTGTGCCCCCCCAGCCTGCTCGCTGGCAGGGCAGTGTGAGAAACAGAAAAGGCCTTGACGCTGTGCAAGCGCTGCTCAGCAGCAGCTGAAACACGCCCGTGTTATCACCACTGGTTG
Organism: Haliaeetus leucocephalus; assembly: GCF_000737465.1. Lineage (NCBI taxonomy): Eukaryota > Metazoa > Chordata > Aves > Accipitriformes > Accipitridae > Haliaeetus > Haliaeetus leucocephalus. Next base: position 736,974 of record NW_010972809.1, on the reverse strand, counting down.
GGTCACAAATCCAAAACATAGCCTCATACTAGCTACAATGAAGAAAATTAACTCTACCCTAGCCAAAGCCAGTACAGTGGCTCTACAGTGCAGATGAATAATTTCCTAGGAAGGATGCTTTGTACTTTATAAAACGAGGATACCTAGTAGTTACAGACAATTAATCAGGAAGTTCCACCATGATGCTTTCAGTACAGCTTGTAAATTATAGCAACAAATGTAACTGTCTTCAGGAAATTAGGTGTGTAATGACTTGAGTATTATAGTGCTTATTGCAACCACTGAAGGTCATGAGCCAAGACTCAAAACTCATGAGATTTTTTTTAAAAAACTGTGCTCTTGATTAGCTTCTGCTTGTTGGTTTTTTTTTTCAGGCTTTTCTTTACAACCAGGAATATGTAACAATCAGTAATTTACATTTCTAACAAATCTGAAATATTCAGAAAAAAACCACTTGACTCTGGGAGCTGAAATTTTCAGGAAAGTACCATATATCACAAGATTTTCAGGAAAACTATGAGTTGACAAAATCATTATATCTGAGCCAAATTTTTGCATTTGATGGGAATAAACTATGCAGATATGTTCTATGCCTCTAGCACTCTCTCTGTCAGCCACTCTAGCTTATCTAATCATAGCAATTACAGACTCATTGCATCAGCTGTTAGAGATTTACGAAGCTTGTGATTTAGATTCTGTGCATCATTGGCTTTAATGGGACCAGCTTATTTTCTTAGAAATAATGCAGTATACAGAAAGAGGGTGAAGAAGACTCTGTAAATGTCATTGCCCACAGATGCAGTATATTCTTAAACTGAGCTTTAACCCAGTAAGTAGGAAGTGTTGTTTATCAAGTATTTTATTATCTTCCTTTAGATTTTGAGAGGGCTTTTTGACACTTTGTATTGTAGAGCAGTAGAGTGTTTGTCATTTGCTCCTGTTTATTTACAACTAAAGCTTTCAAAGCCACTGAGCTGAACAAGTCAATTCTGGTCAAACAGCTCATCTGGACCTTCAGGCAAAACACAAACTGCATGCTGCTTCAGGCTGTTGTTGAAGGCTGCTGGGAAACCTCAGTGAGTATAGAGTGAATTGTAGAAGTGTATCTGCTTCATGGAAGGGGTTGACCCAAACACATTTGACCTGTGATTTTTGCTCCCGTCTGGCTCCCTGAATGCTTCTAACTGCCATGCCAGGTGGTGTTTTTAATTTTTATGTCAGCAGTATGTTTGAGGCCTACTTCCACCAAGTATTCTCTCTTTGCAAGCCATGAGGGTGGATGAGAACTCTACTGCACTCCGAGTTAATGAGGTCATTGCAGGAGAAGTTTCCCCATGGTCAATTGATCTCACTCTTACACGTGCGTGAACACACTCATCACTAGAGAATGTGTCTGCTAATAAGCAATCTACATTCAATGCCTGGTTTTTTCCAAAGCAAAAAAGAATCTAATTTCCTTTTGGTACCAAGGAAGCCTCAGCTATTTTTCTGAAATGTCTGTGGTAGCTCTGAGTTCTCTTTGGCTGTTTTCAGTGAGGAATCCTGCAAACCACAAGACTTGAATAGCAAAGACATCTTAAATCTCTTCTGAATAACATTAAGTGCACACTTTTTATGTCCTCCTTGTGCGTGGGTTTGGATGCTGGAGGACTTTGTCATTTAATCTTTTCATTGTAGCTTTCTATTAATGGTATACTTGTTAGGAAAAGAATATGAAATAAAAAACGTGGTCTCTGTAAAACTTGTTCTCTAAAGCAGGAGAGAGAAAGAAGAAGAAGGTACCTTTTGAGGAGAGTTCATCCACCTCTATCACATCATTGCCTGCACATCTCTGAACATCTGACAGCTTCTGTTAATTTAGTTTCACTCCCCAGTTCAACTTCCCGTATGGAAAGCTGGAGTGGTTTTTGAATAACAGCAAGTAATATCTGAAGTGGCAGCAACTGGCAACTCTGACATTGAGCTTGGCTGTGGCCATTACCCAGAATCCTTCTGCTCTTCTTGAGAAGCAATTACAATTTCACAGGTTGGAATTAAAATTCCCTGCGGTATGCAATAGAGTAACTGAAACTGTCAAAGTGATTTCAAGCTGCTAATCTCTCACTGCTCGAAGAGTGAAAATAGAGCCCCTCTTACCCAGGCACAGATCTGACAACTTAAAAACTCCAGCCTTCCACTACATTTAAATACATATGGAGAGTGGCTTGATCTGCTCACAGAGGATATCTGTAAAGATGTTATGTCTATGAACATTTGTGTGTTATTAACAAGTCTATCTTTTTTAACTTTAAGATGTGTCTAACTTCAGGAACTAAGACAAGTATAAAAGTCTTATGCAAGAGCTCTGAGAATTTGGAGGAATGAGTAGGCATGTGCTTGTTTGTGTGAGGCGTATTAAAATCTTATTTATGTATTTTTGAACATATAGTATTTTTTGCTGGAAAAATTGCTTGCAACTTTCCTGAGTTTTATTTTCACATACTTATAACCCATGTTTTATTTCGAGTGCACTATGTTTGATTGTATAGATAGAAACAAAGAGCATTTAGAAATCAAAAACAGAGGAAGAAATTGAGAGGCTGTAAAGCTAGGGTGCAAAATGGAAAATATTAGTGCAAAAGCTGCAAAGCAGATTTGAACTAGGAGACCCAGCCCGCGGAGTTTGGGACTGTTTTTAAAGCACCCTTTGATTTGTTCAGAGGCAGGGTTCGTCCACTAGATAATTAAAATTAGAATGATCGCAGGAAAGTATTTGTGCAAATGTCATTAAATGTCTTTTAGTTACATATTTCATTCATGCATGCACTTAACATTGAAGTGAATGCTTTTTTCTTTCAATGAAGATGCTTCAGTAGCTTGTGGAGGGGAGACGAATTATGAATAGTCCTATTTTTATTTTAAAGAAGCCCAATTAAAAAAAAAAATTGTAACAAATAATTATGTCCCTGCACCTGCCGGTATCCCAAAGTCTGTTAACTCCTGCTTGGGAAGCTGTGGTTATGGATTTGGATCATTTATGCTGTAGATCTCCTTGTGCTATGTTGTGACAAGCTGGCTGTTTGAAAAGTCATGGAAGTGCCTGTGTTCCAGTCAAAAAGGTAGTCAGGCTGATGGCAGAAAAGATCTTTGGATCTCTTTGTTTCTCTGTTCCACACCTCTTCTTACACCTTTTCACTATCTGCATAGGCTTCTCTCCGTTCCCTAACTTTCTTCTCATTCAAATTTCCTTTATCAATGTCAAGAGTTTAAAGAACAGTTAGATAATGTGTTTAAGTTTCCATGTGATCCTCTTAGGAAAGGAAGGTAAGAAAGAGGAAGGTAAGGATACGTGGTCTGTCGATGAAGGTGGTGTGATGATCAAACATCATGAGAAACTTTTATGCAACAATGAGAGCTACATCATCACCTAAAACAGATCATAAGATCTGTCTTTGTGCATCCTTGTCTTTCTCCACCTGTAATCATTAGTTGCTCCCTCTTGTATTATCACTCAGAGTAAACTGCATTTCTTATGTACTGCTGGAAAAATCCAGCATGACTAAATTACATGTACTAGGGCAGATTGAAGTACAGCAGTAATGTAGACTAAGATGTGCAGATATACGCAGTACAAAAAAAACCCACCAGCCAGTGCAACATCATACACCTGGTATTCACAGCTGAACTTCTTCATGGAGTCCTAGTTATTAACATGTGAATTCCAGGTATGAAAATCCCCCCAGGTGCAGAGAGCTACCATTGAATAGGAGAGGAGAGGAGGGGGAAGGGAGAAGGAAAAGAAAAGGAAAAAAAAAACCAACCTTGACAAGATATGTTTAAGTACAAGGGGGTGTTGTTTAGTAGCTGCATCACCAGAGAAATGCATTAGCAGTTCAGAAGGAAGCTAAATACTGTACAGTGACATGCAAAATCTCTTCTTTGCACCTTTTGCTTCTTTCCTAAATGCTTAATCTGCATTCCAGAGGGATGAATATTCCCCTGGCAAAACCTAACCAGCTCAAGAGGGGGAAAGTCTGCTTTTTGATTGTGGTGATTTAGCTCTTTTTTCACTGAGGGGGAGAGGCAAGGTGTGTGAATCATATCCCATGAATGGAGAAAGAATAATATTTGAGTATCTTTTCAACAATATTTTATTGGAAACTATTTAGCAATGATAGCCGTTCCTCTTGAAAAGTGTTGTTAACATGATATTTTATAGAGAACAATCTGCCTTGGGTGGTTTGCTGAATGCTGGTTGTAGGTAATGGAGTGAAATTCCATGCTGGTGACCAGATCATGATGCAGATTTGTGCCTACAACTTGCGTGCTTTAAATGTCCCATCTGTCATTGAGTGTGAGAACAGGCTAGTTGTGCTCAACTGAGCATAAAATATTGTGTCTACTCCCTTCCTGGGTGGTGTTTGTGGGGACTGGTGTAGAAATGGTTAGTTGGCAATGGGTTACAGATTACAGGAGAAGCTTGGAGATGATGAACACACCAAAAAAGGGGCCATGATTGTTTGGCACATAGTGTGAGTTGGGGATCTGAGAGAAATTAACGTGATGAAAATCGTGACATCATGGGAGATTTGACTTTGCATAGTTAGGATCTCATTATAGTATAATCTGAAGAGTAAAACTGTTTTACGGTGCTTGGAAGGCTTTGCTGCACAGACACCCTTCCCAACTGCTCATAACTCGTGGGGTTACTGTGCTGTGTTAGAGCAGTCTGTCTCACCACGCTAGCTACTGCCGCTAGTATCACAGTCGGAGAAAAGCAGTCCAGCTCACCTGGCCTCTGACGGCGAGTTGGGCACGTACAGTTTTATGGAGCAGGGCACTCCCAGCTAGTTGTCACCTATCACCTTGTTTTGTCAAAACATTACATTTCTTATTGCAGCATAGGAAAAATAGGTAAACTGTGACCAGCAAAGAAACTTCCTCAGTCCAATGGCATTCAGTAAATAATACATGCTACTTAATGATTGCAAGCTTCGACTATCTGGTTTTTAAGTACCTCCGTTCCATTCCTTCCCTGTGAGCCTACGTTCTCTCTTATCCTTTCTTCCAGCTGCTTCGCCCAAGCTCTCGGCACCTCCTTTTGTTTTATGGAAGATGATGTGTCTTCAGAAGGGTAAGTATTAGTCTGAGCATGGTGGCTGCTTCCCTGAAAACAAGAATGCTGCTTCTCCTGTGGAGCTGATTTGCCAGAGGTATCAATGTTTGGAAGCCATTGCGTTGCAGTGTCTCTCCTTTAACTGTGTAGCGTCTGGTTGCCATAGCCTTTGGATTTTATCAGAAACTCCCATTTGCTAGTAAGCAGTATTAAAAGGCCTCTTCTGTTGTGCTATATTATTTTTAACCTTGCAAACCCCAGAAATGTAGTAATTCGAACCAAGAGATAAATACATCGATGTCAGTTGAACGTATTAAATTTGATACCCGCTAGTGGCTTTACGAGCTGTAAAAGTCAACATCTAGCAATCATTAGCTACAAGATCTCTATACAGGGGATTCTAAAGGCCCGTGTGTGACATGGTCTGCAGAGTATTACTATGAGACAGCAGAAGGAAACAAGTGAGCAAGTTACCGAGTCAACCACACAGATAACCAAAAACGGAGGGAAGGATGTTCCCACTCAAGGGACAGCTTAATCTCCAAGTATTACGGTAATATTAAGGAAATAAAAAAAGACAGATAGCAGCTTGGCTATGCTGCAGCAGCCTTAATTTGCTTCTGTCCTGCTTGAATTGTTTAGTAGGCAGAAAGGGCAATCTGAATGACAGTCTCCAGCAGAAGGATAAAACTGAGCCTAACAGCAGTTAATAGCTTTGGCTTTGTGAGACACAAATTATTTGGTACAAATGTGAACCTCCTCCACTTCCATATCTCCTTCCCATTCAGCTCTAAAAAGAGAGACCTTCTTGTTTTTATTTAGTTTTCTTTGGTTGTTTTTTTTCTGCAAACACATGTTCTTGTTCCCAAAACCTATTTTATCTGACTCTGAAATAATACTGAACAAAATCATTCACTTTTATTTTTAAGATGAAGCTAAGCTAACTAATCTAAATCCACTGATAAATTTTCAATTTCTAATAATTTATAGTGACATTAAAATCAGGCACACAGATAATTTCATTGCTTTCCCCCCGCAGATATCTGCTGTAAGAATTACCACTGCAGGACAGTAGTATTATACATTGCTGTAGCCACCTCCTCTATGGAACCTCTGCTACGCAAGAAGAAAAACAAATGATAAAAGATCAGATAAGAGAAAGTTCCTAGACTTTGTAAAGAAGTGGCTGTCTTGTGCCTCTGTACAAATATTCATGAAAGGTTGTAGTGAATTGCAGTTTCTGAGTTCAGAAAGTTTGTTCTAGAATAGTTATCAGCTGTGTTCCAATGTGAACTCTGCATTTGGGTTAGTAGGTTTAAAACAAGAAGTAAAATCGCTATCAAACGTAGTAAGTTTTCATGCCATTGTAGAAGGATGGAGGAACATTTCTCTTCCCTTACCTCGGAGCAGCAGCGGTTTGCCGCAGTAGAGGTGGATGAGCCTTAGACGCGTTGTATGTCAAACAGCGGCAGGGCGTCCAGGGCCAGCCTTTTGTCACCTGCGTTTCTTTTCACAGTCTTTGAAAGGCATTTACTTACCATGTATCCTGCAGAAGCCTTGTATTCTCTGATGTCCTTTAATGAGCTCGGAAGCACTTGTATGTTCTGCAGAAATCCAGGATTACGGTTCCTGCTTGCTGAATCACAGCAGGGACAACAAGCTATTTCGGCCTTTCACATCAACGTTGTCATAAGAGAGTTCAATAGTGTATTTCCTGTTCTTGCTGCATACACTGCTGCAAAAGATGAGTCATCAGCATATAAACACTTTCTTGGCCTCAGAATATCTGATTTTTGTGTTGATTAGCTGCCCATTTCATTTCTCTTTCCACACTTATTGACTCCTCTAACTAAGAATAATGAAATTGGGTTACTGCCAATTGTACTTCATATTGGTGCAAATGTAGGGAAGCTGAGGCAACTGGTAAGTACTATCTTATCTGCCAGGAAATCCATGAAACTAAAGTTCTAGTGATTCCCATTCACAGCAGTAGCTCGAGCAGAATAGTTTCAGTAATGAAGTCTAGTCCTGTGGACAGTCTTGCACTGTGGTGTCTAATGGTGTCCTTGTGAGCAAGGAAAGTAAGTGAAAGTCTGCTCCATGGAGGGAACATATTTTATTCTGTTTTCTGGAAATGTTTAACAATCTGGCCCAAACTCACTTGACAGGTAGAATTGACAAGGTCTCCTTGCTTAAAAAAAATGACAGCGTACTAACTAGTCTGATTTTCCAGTTGTCAGAGTTCAGTTATCTAGACATGCTATTCATGTTTCAGGCAGTAAAAGCAAGCTGGTGTGATGGCCAAATCAAGCATAAAACTTTTCTCCTCTTTTCTTAGGCACTTCAGAGTTAGTTGGAAAGCAGAAGTTTTGGCCTTATGAAGAAGGAATGCTATAGATGATTCTTCCCATACCTTGTAATTGTCAATATGGGACAAGCTGTAAATAATACAAAGACCTAAGCAAAGGAAGAATTTTAAATAACCATTTTCTGTGATGCAGTATGATTTTAAAGTAAGCTACATTTTAAGAGTTTTATCCATGAAAAGGCCAGTTACAGTATTTTGCTCACTTTTCTGTTTTTTCTTTTTTTTTATGTTTCCCTCGGTTCTTGGCAGATTAACCATTTTCATTTCAAAATACAATAGCTGCAGCTCATCTAGTCCTCTTACAAAAACAAATTTTGAGTCACAGTAGTTTCTATAGGCTGAAGCTAATTTCCCAGAAATTAGAATCACTGTGGCAGCCTCAGGGAGTGGCTACAGTGGCCCAAACAGATTTAAACTGAGGCTGCTGCCTTTCTGTCCTACCTCCTTCTATCGACAGCTCTTGCTTGCACCATCAGTAATGCTGTGAGACTGCCTGGGTCAGGTAGCTCGTCTAATTGAAGCAGTTTTTTGACGGGGTTCATTTTGAGCTGGCTCGTGTTGCTGAACTGGCTCGCCGTGCTGTTGCATGAGCATCGTTGCAAGGAAGGGGCTGACTTACATTGGCTTGAGCTGCCAGAGAGCCACACTTTGGGCCAAAGACAAGGATTGCGTGAGTCTTCCAGGCTGAACTGCTTCTTGCTGGTACGGCTTTGGAAAGATCCTTATTCTACCACTTTATTTCAATTACAGAGTTGCAGTAGCATGCTGTGGCCACACAAATATGTGACTGAAAACTGAGTACTGTTGTGCAAGCACAGTAGAGCAGAGCCATAAAGTTGTTGTTTGAAGACCTCGACACAGCTTCAGAGGTAAGGTGTGCTCAGGAACTGCAGAGCTAAGGTCACGGCCCACAGGGCATGCACGATGTTGCTGAACTACGGGGTTTCACAGTACTTGAGTGATCTGTTCTGATCAGCTCGGGATTAGTTGATCACAAAGGCCATATAAAGTTACTGTCGACGTGTCTTTCCCTTAGGCTAGTAACTCTCTTTTTGATCTCTAGAGATACATACATAATACAGCTTTTCTTTTCCCCCTTTTTTTTTTTTTTTTTTTTATGGAAGCACAACGTGCTGGTTGCCTCCCAGGAAGTGATATTTATGTGGGTAGAACAGACTTCATGTTTCAGGACTCCCAATCCGTCCCTTTTGTTAGCTGTAGAAATCACTTTAAAATCCAACTGGCATGTGAGTGGGTGGTTTTGGTTGGTTGTGGTTTTGGGGATTCTTTTCTTTTGTTGCCTACTTTCCTTATGCACATGCTGCTAAATTTCTATTTGTTAAGGAAGTACAAAGGAGGAAAAAGTAAGTTCTGCGTCATTTCAGTTTGCCTTTGTGCAATCTGGTCAGAGCCAGCCAAATTCTGGGCAGTCAGCAATGTCAGCAAACATAAAGCAGATATCTAGAAAAGGACTTGGAGCTTTAAAGTCACATTAAGACTTTGTTATAAACGTCTGCTTTGAAGACTTGCACTATGACACATGCAAAAAATGTTAACTTCCATTAAAGGCTCTCATGAGGTTTCTTACCAAATGTTAGCAAATACTCAGCAGGACGTTTCAAGGGGTACATTCCAAAAGTTTCTATCATGCATTTGATGAAAACATCTATAAAAAAACAATTACTGTAAAGGAGGAAACACTGTACTTGCACCAGATTGATATTAAATGCAAATTTGATTTCTGGGAGCAATTTAGGAAAACAATGACTTTTAGTGAGAGCTTAATGGAAGTGTGTGAGAATAGAAGTTGTCTTTGCTTGGCCTTCTGTCCACTGCTCGCAGAATATGTAGAAAGCAAGTGATTAGACGTTTAAATTGTGAAACACCGGGGAAAAAAAGCAGTTTATCATCAGTATCCTTAATGAAGTATTATGGGCATCCTGCTACTTCTAACACTGCGTGTTTTGTAAGACTTTCCCATAGATTAGCTTGTAGTCATGTAAGGGTATATACACTGTTTGTATATGTATTCTGGTATATTTTTGTCTTTCTCCTGTTCATTCTGTAGTCAGTGGCTTGAGAAAGCTTGCGCGAGTTTAGGAAGAGGAAAACAAGGTTAAAGAAGCGATATTTTGTCTTATTCTAAAGCTCAGAAATTCAGTTGTTTCAATTTCTTGAAACAAATACCCCAGCTGGGGCCAGCGAGGGAGAGAGCTGTCTCCCCTGCGCCCAAGCCTCCTCGCAAGACAAACGGCTCCATTGTTTCTGTGGTGTGTAAATATCGCCGGTCCTGGGAGGTCAGGATTGCACGCACTGAGTGGGTGCTTAAAGAGGTTGGATCAAATACATGTAGAAGATTTTGAAGATAAGGAGTCAGTAATGATAAGACTTGTGTACTCTCTGACCATGTTTTGGTGGTACAGTAAAAACACAAAGCACTGAGCTTGTGTAAACTTACTCACTCTGCTAGTTCAAAATATGTCGAGGAGTTGACTTTCTACCAGTAGGCTTTATGCCAGATAAGGTATCGTTTTTCCCTCCACAGCCAGCCTAAAAACCTAATGCTGCCATAAGCTTTCTATCGTTTACTTGAGCAAATTCTGCAGGAAACGCGGTTACGTACCTCTGCCTGACACGATGCACGTGTGTTGTAGGTGACCTGATGTCGCGCGGGTGTGGAAATCGCGAGCTGGGAGACTGTGAATGTCTGAGGGGTGGGACGGGGTGAAGCTGGGCTGTGAAGGCTTTCCAGGGGACTTCACAACTCTTCAGGAGTTTGGGAGAATGGGGGCCTAACGTGGGGCTGAAGGTAAGCTGTAGAGTGGCATATAGATTTTTAATTTTTAGTGCTATGAGGATGTTGATATTTATTTCCCTTTTAAAAACAGGAGTTGCCTTAGTTATAAGGGCTAATATAGTAGCCAGCAGGCTGATCAGATGTTACAGAAGAGCACAACAGCGCTGGTGAGCTCGTGAACTTTGTTTTGGCTGTCATTGGCATTGTTAATGCAGTAGGCTGTAACAGTTCTTCACGGAAGATCAGTAGTCACAGAGTTTTGGCAAAGTCCTAAATTATTCAAGTTCCTAATAAAAAAGAAAAAGAAAAATTCTTCCTGATTTATGTTATACCGCTCTGACCATGTACAGGAAATAAAAAGCCTTATGCTGTTCCTGAATTACACAGACGGCTTCCACTGTGGAGTTGTCCTTCATAATTAGCTGTCATAGAATTGGAGCAGAACCCTGCTGAAATGTTTGGTGTCTTAAGATGCCATCTAATCTCATCAGGTTTTGGAAGGACAGTTCCGCCCCCTCTTAGTTTTAGGAGGAGGAACACTTTGTTGTCGTGCATCTTGTGTAGTGTGAATTCCCCCTTCAGTTGTGTCTGCTTGAAATGGCACTTTACCAATATCTGGGACCGTTATTGACTTTGATATTGCAGACAATAAAAAATCACTCACAAACAGACTTCATTGTTGTGGTGGTTGTTTGGCACCTACTTAAAATACAGTTGGATGAGTTTTAGTGACTTGTCAATGTCTGCACTTAGCGTGAGACTCTATAGACAGCAGTTGCTGCTGGAGATCGTTGTTAGAATGAGATGATCTTGAAGGCAGGACTGAGCAGGCTCATTTAATTCCAATGTAGCAAAGTGATTTAAGGGCCTGCTTCCCTCTTATTTTGAAGTTGGATTTATCTGACTCAAGGATTCCTGCATTGACTACATTCCTGCAGTACGAAGGCAGCACCAGAACTGCATGCAAAGTTAATTTTTTTGGAAATATTAATTTACCCATTTTTTTATACATCTGCTCATTTCATATTTCTTTTGCCCACCAGACAGTTAGGGCATGTTTTCATGATTTTTCTTTGCAAATGTCCATTGGAGTATGGGATTCTTTCTAAGGCATGTTTAAAACCTGGTACATACTTTTTTTTAAATGAAAGATTAAATCCTTCTCTCCCTATTATTTTATCACTCCTTTTGTTTTAATTTATAAGGTCACTGCAGCCAGATTTTTTTCTAAGGTGGGTTTTCTGGCCCTTTTTTTTAAGGGCTTGGAGGTAGGGGAAAAACAATTATGTAAGAGAATGATTTTCATTCCACTAATGTTGATTCACTTGGCTCATAAGAAGAGCTTATTGCTTTGTTTACTTGGAAAGAATGAATATCAACACATAAATAATCAGCTGAGAACTAGATTTCCAGAAGGAAGAATTTTCCTACTCACTTTTCTCTTAATTCAAAGCAGTATATTTTAAAATTGATGTAACTCACAGCCTTATGATGGTCACATTACTTTCCCTTAGGAGTAAACACAGACAAAAGTGTCTGCTTAGTTTCCAAACTAGAGAGCAGTTGTTGCCTCAGGTACTCAAGCTTCTATAGAAAAAAGCCTTCCATAGCTCTTGCAGCTGTACATACTGAATGTACCAATGTACCTGGGGACTTCCATGCCAATTTTTAAGAAGTACTAGGAACTCTTCTTCAGAAAGACACGGAAAAACAATTTACTGAACAAGCCTCCCAAAAGTGCTTTTTCAGACAGTCTTTCACCTAGCTAAACTACTCAGACCTGACATGCTATAGGTGGAAGAAACTAACCATATCATACAGTTTCTGAACTCATTTTTCCCTTCCTTTCAGTCTTGGAAAGATGTGTAACCTGACAGGACAAGAGGGTTGACCCTTTCTTCAGACCCTATTGCAGTGCAACACTCAAACCTCCTCCTGGAAAATCCTCTCGGGCTAATACACTGCAATCCCACTTTTCAGAGTTTGCAAAACCTAATGTATTTAGCCTGTTAACAGCATCCCACAGAATCGTAGGTCCCAGGGACAATTCATGTCCTTCACAGCTCATGGGATTTTGTAATACTCAACAGCAGTAAGAGATGTGTCTGAGAGGAAGGCCCGGGCCACTGGTCATATACGTCACCTACACCATTATCTGGTTCAGCAATATGGCTTGATTTTTAAAGCTTATAATGGAAAGTGTATTACTTACGTTATGCATAAGTCATCAGATGCTTTTATCAAGTCCTTCAGCTGCTCCAGATTACAAGCATGTTTGTGGGCTACATACATTTATTGGCTTATTTCTATATGATGGTTTCATAATGCTGAAAATAGATAAAGAAGCAGATTCATTTTCCTCAAACTGCTTGATGTGAGAAAATTACGCTTATAGTTCATGCTGTTATAGAAGGTTGCTGTGACCTGGAGATCTACCACTTAGCTTATCACTTTCCAAGTTTAAAAGAATTAGCTGTCAGCAACAGAAACTTTCTTTCCTGCCTGCTTTTACAGCATTTTGCAGAATGCAACGCTGATCCATGTCAACAGACACTTTTAAGTAAATACAAGCAACCAGTCATCACACTGGCTTCCACGTATTTACAGTAATAGTGCCTAAATGCCTCCTTCAGACATTGGACTTTGATACCTAAGGAGGCAGGAGGTGCCAAGAATTAAGTAACTTAAAGGATAAGAAGTTGGAGACAGAAACTGCAAGGGAGACAAGCTTTAAAAGCATACCTTGAATGCACTTAGGGTATTTGGGGGTGAGGTGGAGTTGTTGGCTGTGCAGAATACCTGAGCTGAATTGCTAGCTTTTGAGTCAGCAGAGCACTACCAACTTTACAGCCGAGGACTGCGTTTTCTACCCAGACTGAGTCAAATGCAAAACCGACTTTAGTTTTGTAATAAGAATTGCATGTGATTATTAAAAAAGAGAGATCCTCTTGAGTTGTATTTTCATAATGGGAAAATACAGGTCCTTTCTAGTGTTACTTGTTACTGGCCAGAATCTCTTGTTCAGCTGTTTTTTGGACATAGTTCAGGACAGACATCCTTGGGGATGATTGAGTTAAAGAGAATTTTTGTAGGTGGACAATTGTCTGAGTTGCCAGTAAACCGACTGTTTAATGCTAAAATGAAATCACACTGCCAGCACTGTGCTGGAACTCTCCATTTTTAGTTACTATTCAATTACAATTTAAAAACAAAAATCTGGCCTTAGACTTCAGCTTGCTCAGTGGGACAGCAGAGGCCTGAGGTATATGCAGGGACAATCAGTATGATACTTTTTTCCCCAGTGTTTTGAACTTTGTGTTCATTTGCATCTGACATTACAAAGCATGAATGTAAAATACTGCCAAGTCATGAGTGTAACAAATCTGCACCCACTTGCAAGTAAGGTGGTCAGAAATCAGGCCCGGGAATATTTACTCCCTGCAGACTGTCAGTAGTCTGGCAAAATATGAGTGCACACCCTTTTCCAGAAGAACGTTAGGGCCTCATTCATGTTTAGCTTAATCTACTTTGGAAAAGGAAATACCTTGTGACATTCTTCAGTGGCCTCTATGGACAAATAAATAAAAGATTTAATGGAGCCTTCACAGTAGGACATTGGCAACCGAGGAGGACCCTAAGGACTGGGTTGTATAAATTAGGCAGAACTTGGGATATTTTTGGAGCTCCATAAGGGATGAGGAAGAGGTCTTTCATCCACCCAAGTTCCTGGGGCTCTGAGGAAGAAAAACTGCACCATGTTTAGCACAGGGAACAACTGTTTCTCATGTGTGTTTTGAGGCTGTATGTGTGCATCATCTAATCTGGCCTCGTACCATCAAATACATTCCTCTGAATTGGACGCTAGATGGTAACGGCTTTTAGTATGTCAGCAGGTAATTAATTATGATAAACGTGCAAATTGTGTATTGTCTCAATAGGCTGTGTGGAGCCAACAGGGTGCACGTCAGTAAAAATATACTCATTAAAGGTCTGCAGTAGTAATGAGCACTGCAGCAGTATACCACACTGAGCCATTGAGGGCTGTGCTGTCAATTACCTGTGGATTAAGGACCGATGCGATTTTAACCAGATCCCTTATGACCTGAATGGAACGCCCCAAAGGGTTTTGTGGCACTGCCTCTTACAAATGCTCCATGACAGATCTGTTTTCAATTCTTATTCTTTCTCTCTTCTTTCTTTTTTCTTTTTTTTTTTTTAATTTTTAAAAGAAAATCAAACTTCAAAGTAACAGCCTAACTTATGATTAATATACTTCACAGTATATATCCTATGACTTTTTTTTCTTGTCCCGTCCATTAGCCTTCACTGTAGTTCTGCACCTGGATGCTAAAGGGAAGGAGAGTGCTGGGGGGAACAGATGATGCATGCCAAAAGAAAAAGTAATTGTGGTGATAAGGAGTTTTAGCAACTCGGAGAGAGAATCCTTTCCCTCACAACTTTCCAACCTCTTTTGGCTTTCATGTTAACCTCTCATTTGTGCGTGCATACATACGTACGTGTGTGTGCGCATATTAAGCACATTGTTATATGCAAAGAGGATGGTTCTTCATGTCAACGCATCAAGAACTCAGAACCACTTTGTCAACATACATAAGCTATTAGACTATCCACAACTGACGTCTTTGAGGTCATCTTCTGTAGCCAGAATAAATTTCTCTTTAGCAGTACAGATGGATAGTAGGAAAGCCAGCAGATGCGTTGTAGCTAATCAGAAAGAGGCTCAGCAGGGTAACTAAAATCTCTGCTAGAATTCATATCCCTTCACGGAGTTTAATTAAAGAGCTTTGTGTGCATCCTTTTGTTTTATCTGTTGCCAGTGTTTTGTCTCCTATTGTGGCAGTTCCTTCAAATAACCATCAATTTGCTGTGATAATCTAATGAGGAGAACGAGCAGCACTGTTTAATTATATAAAAATGATAATGAGCTTTGGTTGCCGAAGAGTTAAGGAGCTGCTGCTGGCCACTGGAATACAAAAGAGCTGGTGCCAAAGGGGCCCCTGGAAGTCTGTGGCACTTCAGACTTCATTGCTGAGCAGCAGTAACTGGCTTGAGCAAGCAGCAGGCCAGTGGAGCTTCCTTCGGGGAGAGATAGCTGAATTATTGAGCAGCCTCCTAACAGCAGGAAGCAGAACAGGCATGGACAGATTTCTGTTTCACACCCCAGCAAAAATACAAGGCAATCAAAAGAAAGATCTCTTGTCCTACATAAGCGCAATGCCTTTGGCACTGTACTCCATCCCTCATCCTCACGGCAGAAGTTGGGAGTTTGGGCATAACCAGGTGTCATCTGGTGCCATTTTGCTGCAGGAGGTAGCAGGAGAGCTTGGGGGAATGGGGTTCTGGCTGCTGGGGAAACATGAGCCAAGGTGCAGATAACTCAGGTATGCCTGTGCTCTATCCAAGAGTAGTGTGGATTCAGGTTTATTGAGAGATAACTCTTCTAAGAGGTAAAAACTTCATGTTTTCAGACTTTTTTTTTCCCCAGTCCTTTCTCTGTTTTCTTTTTTTAACCAAGAGGTAAGTAAAATCTTATGCAACCTCTTTATTTTGCATCCAAACTATTTAGTCATTGAAGTTGTTTTCCCTTTTCTGTTTTCTCTAGCTGGGATCATGCTGAAGTAAGCATGGGGCGGGGAGCTTTGGAAAACAGGAACAGCAGAAGAGCAGAAATTGCTGGAAGCCCTTTTTCTTAAAGCAGAGAACCAACTCTCTGGAATTCAGCTTAATATTGATGTGACTGACTACCATGTGCATAGCATCCTGATTAATCACAGCACGGATGAACCCCCAAGGTACATGGTGCCCACAGGGACCTACAAGCCAGGTCTCCAGGCACAGGGGCGCTCGGCTGGAACATGGACAGTGGAGCTGGTGATAACGCATCCAGAACCAAGGATGCCTGTGAAGGGAACGAGACGTGGCAGGGTCTGCGTTTCCCCTCTCAGTGCACAGCCTGGCCACACCGCTGTGGGACAGGAGGTGTGGGGAGGCAAGGGCATGAGCGCAACTGAGGTAAGCCGAGGCAAAACCTGTGACGGAGCGATGTTGTTAGAAGTCTGACGTGACCAGGGCCGTGACGGTACCGCTTCTGACTGACACTGCTGTGCCACTAATACCCAGAACGTGGAAAAAACTTTGAGGAGCGCTCTGGTTTTACCAGGTTGTGCGTTGGTTGTATGTAAGGAAGACTGGCATGGGAAGGGGCAGTACTGAGTTGATAAGAGATACAGCTTTGCCTTTGTTGCAGCGTTCATCCCACAGTACACTGTGCTGTGTATTGGTATTTCTGTATCAGGAAAGGTGTGCTGGGATAGATACAGCCTTAAACAGAGAGGTTAAGGTAAGCTTATATTAGGATCACTTTACAGGTGTAGGACTACAATCGCATTATACAGACAAAGCATTTTTATTGCTACTGGCAGTCTTTTAGACACTGGCCCCTTTGACCAGGTCCTCTGCATGTGATTCTGCAAATTTCTCATAAGGGCAAGTGAGCAGATGTGCCGTCGTCCTCCCTTCCTTTACTTACCCTGCGCACCTCTCCTCTACAGCTCTGTCCTCATACTGTCCATAACAGGGTTATTGACCTGCTTTCCCTCATGGCCTCTCCATGTGCCACTGTCTCTACTCATGTATTTCATGATATTCCCTGCCCTTATCCTTCTTCCATCCCTGCGGGCACTGACAATGCTGTTCAGCCCAAGAGCCACCGAACTCCTTTGGCACTGGCTCTTTAGTGTTCCAGTGGCCAGCCACGGCAACTCCTGCACAACCAAGGCACGTTGTCATTTTTACATGAAGAGTACCATGCACCTTCCTTATTAGGAAAGGTGTGAATCTGAATTGCCTCCTCCTCTTTTAGCCTCACTCTTTTTGACATCCCCTCCCATTTATAACCCAGTCTCATTAGTTCATTCTGCGTGCCATCTATGTAATACATCCTTTTCACTCTACCCAGACAACTACAACTTTGCTGTTACAACTTCAGCTCTTGTTATCTTATGGATCAATCACTGTATTCATCCTGTCGTAAATCTGACAGATGTACCCTACCCAACCCCAGTGCTCCTGCAAAGATAACTTTCCCAACGCTTCAGTTTAACCATGTTGTCTGTTCTCTGTGCTTTCCCATTGCCTTGCTCTAGAAACTTAAGCTACTTGTTTTTACTTCAAGGCTTATCATGGCCTGTCTTCTCCCTACCTATCATCACCTCCTCAGTATTGAAGAGTTAGCTTCCACCTCTAATAACACACAGTCCTGGCCTCCTCTGAGCACGCATTCCATTTTTAAACAGTTGGAAGAGCATCCTGTGAAGCTCTGCAAAGCAGCTTCTTTTGGCTCTTGGCATCCATTCCTAAGACTCTTCCTTTCCACATTGCCTCTTAAAAGACTTTGTGTACGGCTAATGTGCTGGCTGACATTGTCCTGTTTTACTGCCTTCCCTGGCCATACTGCCCCAACATTTTACATTCAGGTCATGAATGCTTTGGGATTGGGACTGTCACTCTGTTCTGCCCAGGTACAGCACATAGCACAAGGGGAACGTGGTCTGTGAAAGGGCTCCTACACATCTCAGTAATAAATACTTATGCAGCAGGAGCGCACCTGTAAAAGCAAAGTTACATGGTAATAACACAGTAAAATTGTCACCCTCCCCCTGGTGAAATAAGCAGTCCAGAAGAAAAGCGGAGTGGCTGGTATCTTTACACCCACGCTCAGCTCATACGCACCCAGAAGAGATCATATCTCTTTCTGCTCCTACCTGACATAGCTTGTGCTGAAACCTCAGGATGCGAGTTTTAGTATCACCCGAAGGACACCTCTAGCTAGACTGTGTATTGGGAGAGATACCTGTGAGTACACAGCACTCCCAAATATAACTGGTGCAGTTAAGGACTCGGCAGCTGGCCCCACCGCTGTGCTGATGGGAAGGGTGGTGTGAGCGCTCCTTCATCTGTTACAGCACAGATTCATCAGATTATCTCCAGCTACTTCACCGGTGGCTTAACTGGCTGGGCTGGGTGCGCAGTGTTGCAGACTGGGGGGCACGCGCGGTGCCTTGGGGGCAGAAAATCCTGGCACCGGGGTGGTGGCAAACAGCCCTGGGGTGGGAGAGGAGGAGCGGCTGTAATGTCTCCAGCCCGCGCAGCTGCGTGCGGCGTAAGCCTGTATCTACGGCACCACTGCGCTCGCCAGCGCTTCAGAAAAAGTCGTCCTTGCCATTTGCAGAGGCTCAGGAAAATATCGCCTTCTTTCTGTAGGAACTAAAAGCCTTCGTTATCCATGGAGCTTGACTAGTGTCGCATTGAAATGAACTTCAAAGCGAATTCACATCGAAACTGCTAGAGACTTAATTTCTGCTTGGTTTTGATACAAAACATGAAAATCACCTCAGGCTAGCTGGCAATGCTTGTGACGAGCAAATCTTTTGGTGAAACAAGAGAGGGCTCCCAGTTTCTAATGAAATCCACCCCCCCCCCCCCAAATCCAGTGGGCATTTACATGGTTTTCTTGTGAACATTTCACGCAACTTTGAAAATCAAATGCTTCCTTACAGGAAATGTTTTTTCTCTGTTGTGCATCTTTTGTGGCTGGCTGCCAAGAGATCCTGATCCGACACCCAGCTGTGCTTCTAAGACCAGCTTTTGTGACCGTGGAAAATCATTTTTTTACTTCTGCCTCCTCCGTTTTCTTCTCTGTTAAATATGTATAAACAAGTTAGAAATCAGAGCCTGTATGTTCTTTGCAGCCATACTGGGCAGAAATGTGATAGCAAAAGGCCAGGCTTCTCAGTATCTTAAAAAGCACTGAGAAATAAAACAGATAAACTTTTTTTTTTATCTGACAAATATTTTTTTTTTTTATTCTCAAGGTGAGAGCCATGCAATATTTCAATGTAAGTTAAAACAGTAAGTGACAAAATGCTTACCCTATGTTAAGTTTTGCTAAATGGGGGAGGAGATAAAGCTCATGCAAGGAATAGGCAAGGAAAACAGTTTCCTTTTCTGGAAAACACGTTTTACTGGTATACATCCTTTTATACTGTCTTAAGGCATTCTGAAGTAACAAGGTTGCAAAAGCAATCTTTGTTTGCTGCATTTTGTCTTAAGCAATGAGGTAATTACTAATGTGGTAATTTCACGTGGGCAGATCGTGAAAGCCCAGAAAGACACCCTGCTTTACACTTATGCAACTGTAAATGAGTGTTGCAGTTATAAATATCAAAAAATAGGGAGGAAGGGGGCGTGGGGAACAGGAGCGGGCCCGGAAAAAAAGGTGGCCTTTATACAGCCATACATACTGAGTACAATACATAATGAGTCATTAAGTAATAATGTCTAACAGGAACACTTTACGGACTGCCGCGTTAAAGTGACTGTAGAGCCTGCCCCTGGCAAGTTACGTGGACACGTGATGCTCGTGCGTGGGGCATCACTGTGCTCGAGGACACGAGGATTCAGCAGGGGAGGCTTTTGGGCGGTATTCAGGTAGATGCCAGCAGGAATCCATTTGGCCCTCAGCGAGGCTTCTTTCGCACTCTACAGATCAGGGATTCAGCTAGTGTGGAGACCAAATGCCCATTTTGATCTGGGAAACAGATGCAGTCTTGAATATATGAGAAACGCAACACATCACCTTATGAAAAATTTACCTTTGTTCCTTTCTCTTTATTTTTTAAATCAACATGTTGGCCACTACTCTGTGTTCAAAAATAACTTGCTTGGATATGATAGTATCTTCCTTAAGCTAATCACAAGAAAACAGCATTTTTAAAAGGTATTTTTCCTTTTGATTTGTCATTATTTGGGTTTGGAGTATTTAAGATTTGTGCTTCCAATTTCTTCCTCCTCATCTCTGGTGCTAGATTTGATGTATGTTTCTTTTCTTGTTAGTGAAAGCTGAGGCTTTCTCTGACTGTGAAACTGGGTTAAGCATTTCCTGCTTTCCCAATCTATCCCGCCAGTCTGTTAGCTGGCCTGAAACAGTGGTTTGTGGTTCAATTTCAGATTTCTGAAAATAATGGTTAAAAAAAGCTGACTTCCTTTTTTTCCGTAAGATTTACTTTCATATTTTTTTCATACTCATTCTTAGACTGTAGTCAGTAAAACTTAACAAATGTCATTGTGAAGATGACTTCCCCATGCTATAAGGGCCTTCCTGATCACCACCCCTGCATTTCATTCCGCTCCCTCGTGAAATGGAAGTCTCACAGTGGTAATGCCGAGGTTTCCTACAGAACGCTTTTTTTCACCTCTTTACTTCAGTGGTATGGCACTGAGGAAGTGCTTATGGCCGTACTCCTGGTCATATGTTTCCCCAGGAGAAGCCCACCTGCAGTAGGCTTAGTTAAGGCATATTTGATCCTCCAGAGATTCCCTGTTCTTCTGACATCCAAAAGATATGACTTCATGTTGTGAGAAAGGTGACTCAATGTTGTAGTCATCTTCTCAGGAGAGCAGAGTAGACCATGATTTGTTCCTCTAAGTCTTAGCGTGGTGTTACCCAGATCCTTCCATTACCTGAGGAAGAAAGGGTAGCCTTAGTTCCTCCCCTATTTCCTTAGCTAATAATTCAGAAAGAAATAAAAAATTATTCTTAACAGGCTGATGATATTAGAGTCTTCAAAATGAATTTGCACACCCTGCCTCCTCGTGCCCGGGAGGATTAGCGAGTAAGTCCTGCTTGCAGGCACAGTGTCTGCCAGAGATGTTGAAAAATTCTGCACCAACAACCAGTTACTGTTGGTGGACTGTGGAACAAATCTGTGAGGGGAGCAAGTCCCGCCTGCACTGTGCGTTTTTTAAAAAGAAAAAAAAAAAAAGCAGTATCAGCCTGAGAACAACCTGTTCACTAACCTCTAAGTCAATCAGTCTCACAGTTAAAGTAACCTACCAACCAACCCACCACAATAAAAAAATCCCCAAACTGTAGTCTATGATTGCTCCTATCTGTTAGGAGTTAATTTTTCTTTTTATCCTGTCTTTTTGACTACTGAAACTTGGTTAAAGTAAGTAGAAGTAGAAAAAAATGAGTATTTCAACAAGGGCTCTTTAGAAAATTCAGTAAGTCTTTTTTCAAAAATTAAAATAAATAATAAAAAGGAGATGCTCTCTGTGCACTGATGTGCTGCACTTTCCCTTTGGGAAGGCTGCTATGGCATCCTCAATAAGCAGTTTAGAGGTGTCACTGATTAGCCTGGTGCTGAGTGGTCATTTTTAATGTACTGTATTGTCCTCAACTTTGGCCATTGGGGCCCATGGGCTGCAAGACTGACAGGCTCTTTACTTGCTCTGTTCAGTCTAAGTGGCTGGTTTAGCATACCTGTGTTTGCAACTGATCATTTTGCTCAATAAAAAGGTTGTAGTACTTCATGGTGGTCAGGGAAGCTTGGGCTGGCATTGCCAGTGCACTTCTCTTGGGTTTAGCGTTTGGGCACTTGTGGTTTTATCCCTAATTCCCAGAAGTTTTTACAAAATATTTTTTAATAAGGTGAGTGAGCTTTCTGTACAGCAAATCAGGGACATCTCTGTTTACTCGAATCTCAGCACTGTTGGTGTTTGTATGGGGACAGAAGTGCCATAACCTGTGGGATGACCTTGGCAGTTTGCTTAGCTGGGATAAGAGAGGAAGAAATTGAATTCTTTGCTAGATGAGGGGTGTTAGAGGAGCTGAATTCTGTAGTTATGTCCTTCCATAACTGCATCGTATTTCCTTGTAAGCTTGGATGACTTCAGAATCTTTTTCACCAAGTCCCAGTACCTATCACCTAAATGTATGAGGATCTTAGCTTGCATTTTCTTGAAGCACATTTCTTGGCCTTGTGGTTGCCAAGAAATACTTGGAAACACTGCCGAAGTGTCTACATAAGAGTTCCTTCCTTTCTTTTAAAGTGAATTAACAAAAAAAAAAAAAAAAAAAAACAAAACCACAACGTAATTACCTTTTTCATTTAATAAAATCTTATAATTTTTAGAGAGACTGACTCATGATATTTGAATGCCAGAAGTTGGCAATACTGCTAGATGAAGTGTTAAATCACTTCAAGATCTGCCCTGATCATCAGCTTTATTTCACAAAGAACAGTGAGGAGACAATATACATATAACCAAAAAGTAAAGCTTATGCAAGAGTGTCATTATTAGATACTCAAAGCGGTGTATCCTTTCCCTGAAAGAATTTTGACCTGAGAATGAATATATTAATAGCCACTCATATGTTACCTTCCAAGATCCAGGCAAAAAATATGTTTGAACATCAATTTCAAGATGATACTATACTACTGGAATGTCTTCCATTACCTTGTGCTACAACATATTACTTGGAAGAGCGATAGCATTTAAATAGTGTTGCCCAAATAACACAGCCCATGCCCACCTGCTTTGGATATTGTTTCCCACTTCTAAAAATCCAAAGGAAAGGCAGAAATGTTTTAAACTAAATTTTGGCCCTGTGCAGGTCTTATCACTTCCACTTCTCCCCCCTTTCCCCCGAGCACAGAAATCTTCTATATTTGTTGTTTATGTATGGTCTTGTGGTATTTTCTCTTGCTATTTGACTAGTTCTGCCTTTATGTGGTATGCTCATGCCTCTGGGCAGAACGCAGTGGAGGAGGATGTTTAAAATTAGGTGCAAAATTATAAATCTTTGATAAAATGCTGATAAATCTTTATGTGATGTGTATTTAAAATCACTCAAAATCAAGAAATCGTGTTGCCAAATGACAAGGCAGCAGTGCTGTTTCACGCCACCAGAGCCCTGTTGGAAGAAAATACTCTAGATTTGGATTTTCTATCAAAACCTTCCTTGTTTCTCAATGCCACAGCCCTGGGAACAGAACATAAAATAACCATTTTAATTATAAGGTAAAATAAATGTCATTAGATGCTCTTGGGACATTTTCAGCTAAGCCTGTTTTGCCGACATGAGACACATATCACGAGACACAGAGAAGTTGGGATGTGTAGGACATTACCTGTGTTGTACGAAGAACAGGCTTCCTGCTGTGGAAGCTGTATTGTGCCTTAGAGGCATGTACAGTGCCCTCAGCTAATTAACCGAAGGATACTTCTTCTAAACAAGCTCTAGTTAGCATAAATGGGTGAAAAGGGTGTAAATCACAAATATATTTCTATTTATATTAATAGAAAATAAATGGTTTAGAAGCTGGATGACTGGTTAATCAGAAATGCCATGGAAACAGCATCAGCTTTAGTAGCAACGATGAGATCATAGACAAGGGCTTTAAAAACAACATGGGATGACTCTATGAATTTCTTGCCTGCTGTGCTTAATATTTTTAATCTGAAATTATCATAAAAATATCTGTTGCTCTGGCAGATTTCAGGCACAGGTTCCCAACATGAGGGGTAAAGCAAATGTCCTACTATCAGCTGCAAAGGCAAAGCTGTGCCATATTTTTTCACAGGTATTTAAGGCCAAGAGGGACCATTACAGCCATGTAGTTTGACCTTCTACATAACCCAGACCAGAGAATTTAACTCGGTGATTGCTGCCCTTGGGCTAGATTTCAAAAGTGGAAAGAGATTTTTTCCTTTCTTTTATTCTTTTGATCCCTCAGTGTGTTCAGCTGCCTGAATCTGGCTCTTTGTTAAAATGAAGAGACTGTAATTTTAATATATGTTTTGTTTTCAGAATATGCATATATATAAAAAAATACATAGGTGTGTGTGCAGACACACATCTTAAAATGGTTTGCATTTGTAATAGTAGTTGGCACCACCATAGAGATTACCTCAGATTTAAAAGGATACATAGACTCATAGGAAAATTGGGAGAAGGAAAGGATGGCAGAAGGTAGCATGACCTTCACATGCAACTCATCATGGGCCTCTCTGTTGAAGTGTTTATACTTGGTATTAAGTCAGCACAGGGAGGGATTAGAGGCCTGCAGAGAGAAACAACTTGCCTCACCCTGCAGAAATTGCCAAAAATGTAATGTAGGACAGAGACTTCTCAGTTGGGGCTCATTTTGAAACGGCAGAAACAGGCCAGGCGCTCAGCCCTTTGCAGGGGAGTTGAAAACTCCTTGCCGGTGCCTACTGTGGGAATAGGCAGGGTAGAAACATGCATGCTGAGGAGCAAGTGTGGAGCTGCCTGCTTTGCTACCCATTGCATCTGTGCTGGCTTGAAGCTGCAAGGTGCTTCTCTTTTGCTTCAAAAAGTTTTTAGTGAAAGCTCCATTGAGATTATTTTACTTTACCTTACGTGGGCTAAAAATAATTTTTAAAAAAAGCCTGTAATCACTTTACTTACTCTAAGGATACTGGGCAGATCTTCAACCGCTTTGTGTTTACTGCCAGTGAAGACCCTTGGCCACCCTCAGAGAAACAATTTCTGTTAAGTTGTCCATTAAGTGCTCTAGTCCGATTAATGAAGCAGACTTATTTATTGTCACTGGAAGTTGACCTGGAAGCTTATTTTAAAGGAAAACTGCAATGAGAAGTTATCACACTTTGAATAGGTAAATACTTAAGAAGTAAGACTATATAAAAATGAATTTTTGTCAGGATAGCTACCCTCTCTTTCACAATTCCCATAATAACCATGACCAGTCTGAATGACCTCCCAGTGGGCCTTTTTATTGATAGTTCCCAGCAGGAGTTTCAGTCTGATAAGTAGGTCAGGATTCAGTTGGTCTGATTCCCATTTGAATGCATGACAAAACAGGAGGATTTCGGCTTTACTGTCAAAAAGGTTCTTCTCTTTCATGTTCAGGTTATCTAATATCTAGAGGGCAGGTGCAGGGGCAAAAAAAAAAAATCACAGTGGGGAGAAGGATAGTAAGGAAAAGAAAGTATTAAAATTTAATCCTCTGAGCGATAGCATGACTAATGACTCCATAATCTCTACTCTGCCACTTCCCATGTACAACAGAGTTGTCCTGCTGCAGATAGTACTGAATGTCCCAAAATGTTTTGTAGCGACCTGTAATTTATGAAGTGATCTCCCGCTTATCATCATAGCGCTATCTTTTTGGAGTGGAAGAGAGGGTGTGTTGATACATTCTGCCCTCCTCCACAAAAATGCAGAAGGTCCAGGGGGCAAAACTGAACTTGCTCTGACAATTCCTGCTTCTCCCTTTTCTCCACGTGCCATGTCCTGGGAAGGGAGTTCATGCAAATTTCCCAGTGCCCCTCTGGCACTGGGAAAGGAAATTTAATCTAATTTACTAATTCACCCATAGGCTTATGATGAATAGAAAATGAAGAGGTGTGTCATCTTGTCCGGTGAAGTTGGGGGTGATGAGCTGAAACCAACAAATATATTACAAAAAAGATAGCAAGTTGGACTAAAACCAAGTTCTCATTGGTGAATTATTAGTCCACTGTTCATTATGATGTCTAGTTTCAATCCTAATGAGGTGGAACTTGATGAGATAATTACTTTGAACTATAGGATTCTGTTTGCCCACAACAAAAGCTTATAGTATGGTATCATCTCATCAAGCCCTTCCCTTTTTCTCAAAAGTTATTAGTTTTCTTTTAAATAGGAGGTTTGTCTTTCGTCATTTAATGAAAATGGTACAGTGACTGGAGATATCTGGTACCTATCAGGATTTATCTAAAGGTAACCACCATCTGCAGATAATTCCTACTCAGTCTGGTAGAGAAAAATCTCAAAAAAGGAATGTCAAGGGGATATTTACTGGCAAATCTGGTACAAAGTTGGCACCATGTGTACTGTCTGGTACCAAAAAGATGACATGAACTAATATTATTGGAACGTTTTTTGAGTCACAAGTTTCACAGAGCATGGACCTATATTGTATAATTTCTACAGGGTGGCTTGCAGTGTATGGAGGCTGCAGGTTCAGCTAACTGTGGCTCACAGCATCGTTGGTGTGTAGTAAAGACACCTCAGGTCTCTGCTGCATCCCACCTTTGCTGGCCATTTGTTTCAGCCTAGAATATAGGAGCATTTGTGAGTACATGAATGAAAGACTTCCTGCGTTTTATTGCTTTGACCCATGGTGTTAGGATATGTGTATATTTCACCGAGCAGTTACTCAAACTTATAGGGGTTTTTAAATCCTTTTTCCAAAAAGGATGTGCTGGTTGAGCCTCTTCACTTTGTTCAGGAACCTAGAATTGCTGGATTTACCATCATTCCATAAGGAAAGGAAATGAAGGAAAACTGCCTTCAGACTAAAAAGAACAGAAGGATTTTTCTGTGGGTTCCAGTCTGAAGGATGCAGCAGTATGTTATGGATAGAGCACAGGACAAGCAGTTTGGCACCTGCTTATCTTTTTCTCCACAAATATCACAGACTATGGGTGAGGCACTAATTTTTTTCTCTGGTGAAAGCTTCTTAGTTATAAAATCAGATTGATACAATTCAAATCTCATGGGGATGTCAAAAGGCCAAATACATTCATATTTTCACCTGAGGAGAGTCTTAAGATTGAAGGAGCTCTAGAAGAGCTGTGTTTATAACAATCAAGAGAGCTTCATTGAGGGAATGGGAGGTGTATTGCGATGTTGTAGAGCTAAGGAAAAGAAGCAAAATGGATGAGTAGTTAGGATGGAAACAAAATTTAGCAAGTTAAGAAAGGAATTATCAAAAAATAAAATACAATCTTATACACTTCAAAATTTGGGGAAAAAAATGAAGGGACATATTTCTTCCACTCATTCATATCTCACACCGGTAATGGTGTTAGTATAGAACAGTGGCTTCTTTGTATTTTGAAGTCCTTGCTTTTCTCCACAGAAACACGGACAAGGCATGGACTAGCTCCATAATGAGACCGTAGGAACTGCCATGCTAGGTGAGGCTAACTTGCTGTCTTGTCTCCACATCCCTTCTTGGCCTTTTAGCCAAAATGAAGCCAAAATCCATTCTTGTCAATTTTATGCCAGACATATCTTCAGTTTGAGGACTTGCTGTTAAATGGGTGTGGGAGTGGGAGGTCGACTTGGAGCTTGCTCCATGCCTTCACCAACAGTGCAGTGCCCCGGGGACAGGACTGGGTGATGGCAGGGGTGAGCACTAGCGAATGCAGAGACCAAAGTGTATAAGCAAGGCAAGTATGCAGCAGTATTTCACAACAATATTTTCCCAGGCCCCTGTGACTCATGGTTCAAGGACTTTCTGAGCTAAAGTGAGTCTTTGTGTAAACTCCTTTCCATGAATTTTCCAGATTTTTGTGAGCCAGGTAACTTTTAATGTTCTGCGGCAAGGAGGGTGCAGCAACCCTCTCCGACACACTGTGTGAAGAAGCATCCCTTTCTCTTGGCTGTGAATCGCTTCTCTATTGATGCTTCCTAGTTGTTTTTTTGAAAGACATAGAATAACCCTTCTTTCAGTCACCTTCTTTGTGGGCCACTTATGATTTTAAAGATCTGTGTCATGTCTCTTTAAAAAGTTGTAAATTATGGTTACAATATGAATACAGTTAATTTAGTTTAATGGCAGGCTGTGTAAGAAAAAAGCTAGCAGGAAGTTAAAACAATGATACATCCTTCAACAGACATTTCAGTGTGATTAAGAGACAATACAGGAGCTATTAACTGTCAGGCTGCAATGAAGTTAAACGGCTAGTTTTGTTTTTACTGGAAAGCAGAAGGACTATAAAGAATTTAAAATGTCTTTCAGATCAGGGCAAAGGAGTTCCTAAGAAGCTATTTCCTCATGTAAAAACCTTACTGAAAGGTCTGAGGAGCTTGAACCTCCTAAACTCTTTTCATAGGGAATAGGTAGGAGAGTTGTGTAGAGAGACGATTTATAGCTCTGAAACTCTTTTTCTTTGAAGTTTTGTCCTGTTCTTACAATTCAGACAGACAATACTGTCGTACTTGTTTGAAGAACAGAGGAAAGAAACAGAAGTACTGAACCCTGTCAGACCCACATGGGTAAGCCCTGTTGACATCTAGGGCACTGTAACCCATGCCAAAGCCTAAGCGGAGAAGAGCTTGGAGGTTCCCAGGAGAACTGGTTGAAGATTCAGGTTTTGTCAGTTGAGGAGATGCAATGAGGACACTATGGAGGGCATAGGTGTTTGGGAAGCCCTCCAGGCATTGTTTTCGTTTTCATATATTTTTAATGGTTTCAGGTTTTTGCCTCCAGGATAGATATGGTTGAGGGAACTCGTAGAAGCATGCAACACCTTTCAGAAACCCCAGCCTACGTTTCTTTAGAGTTTAATACCTTTGTTGGCATTGATTTCTTTTTATTAAATGATATTTTGGGGTTTTCTACTTGTCTGCATGCTCTGGCACTGGTTGCACTGAAGAAACTTCTGTTTCTGTAATCCTCACTTTTTGTGTATAAATGCTGTTTTCTGTTTTAGCAAGAGTGTTTAAGCAAGATGTGGCTAACCAGCTGCAGGTACTTTTCAACACTAGTGTCTCCTAACTAATCTTCAGACTGGTGTCAGTATCGAATTTGCAGATGTTTAACCATGCATCCCAAAGGTTGTGTTCCTGGCTGTAGAAGTGTCCTGTATCTATTAGAGCACAGAACTGTGAGCAGAAAATTCAAGCTCCACTTCCAGGGTTTCTCACTGGCTTGCTTAGTGTTCTTTTGCTGAGGATATGAGGTGTTTTTAGCCTCCATGAAAGAAGTACATTAGTTTCTTACAACAGTGTGCTATTTGGAAACTCAGTAAGATTCATCAATGAAAGAAATTTCTGAATGACGCCTTCAGTAGTAAAGTTGGTGCTTAAAAATTTCTCAATAGAATGACTATAACAAATGTTGTAGTTCTCATTTTATCTAGATTGTCCCCTAACCAAAGGAACTCAACTAAATCCATGAACTATTTCTTCACATGCAGCAAAATATTACTGCTGTGGAGAAGTCATCATCATCTGTGGAGGTGATGACCAGCTTTTGCTGTGCTCTGAAGTGCTGTACCAATGCTTTTTGTTCCCCCTGCCCCTGCTTTGAGCCCTGTGAAGCAATTACTTAGGGAGCTGTTGAAACATCTACCTTGGGAAATTCAAGCCTGGAGTCCTCAATCTTAATTTCTTCAATGACTGCAGCCAGCAGTGGCCAGAGGTACCCATAGCATCCACAGGTGGCAGCGGCCATGGATACCACGTGGGATGACTGGCCCAGGGACTCCTTCCTTAATTGCATGTTCATGAAGAGGTGTCCCTCACCCTCCTTGTTACAGAACCTCACCTCCCCAAAACTGGGTCCCAGCCGATGTATTTGCCCCACACGAATAAGGGGACCTTAACCTTGTACTCCCATCTACCTCTCCCATCCTTGCAAACTGCCACAGTCACATCCCTTCGCTAACATTTTTTTGTACAGAAACACTGATTGAGCCCACGTTCGGTTTGTGTCAAAATATACTTACACATGCTTTACGGAAGTCTGTAGGCGCGATACGGTTCTCTCTGTATTGCAGCTATTTCCCTGTAAGATGCCTGTGCACGAGCATTGCAAAACATTTGAATTAGAGGTTACGGGGATTGTCAGCCACTGCTTCTGGCAGTAATTGAGGAAGGCTGGCTCGGGAGCCTTGGCCGAGCACTTGTCACTCAACCTGCACCTCCTTCCTCACCCGGCTTCCCGCTCCGCTCCCGAGAGCGTTTCCGATCTGGGCGACTGGTTCTTGACTCACATGTCTGCCTTTTACTCTTGGTTGAATCTCCAAGTGTTTCCAAGCTGTGCTATGCTGGCTGCTCGTGGCACCCCAGTGTGTTCCGAATGCGACCTGGCTGGAGAAGGGATGGGTGCTCCCTTCCCAGCGGTGGTCCCTGCTGCTGCAGGAACTGTCACAGGGGAAAAAAAATGCGTGTGCCTGTGGTATTTAGTCTCTTATGGGCAGAGCCATCTCTTGTAAAGCCTCGCTTTGGCCATTTTCCAACTGGGAGAGGTTAGAAAACAGTCTGGCAGCAGCTTCCGCGAGTCTTTCATGTCCGACAGACTGGGCCAGGTGGACCGTTTCACTCCGGAGTTCACGTGTGCTGCCAGCCAACTTCTCTTCTATGCTTAATGACTTTTGCAGCACGTTCTGGGCAGCTCCAGTTAATCTCATCCTTTCATCTTCCTGTGATCTCCCTCAGTTTCCTGGAGAATGAAGTGTGAAGGTGCAGTTGGCCTCTTCTGTACTCCAAACCCTCAGGCTGCCGGTGCTGGAAAGGGGAGTACGTGGTAACGCTACAGCTTATGCCTAATCCTTGAGTGGCTCCATGACTGGAGAAGTACCTGTCCTTGGAGAGGTCAGTCCTCCATTGGAGAAATCCTCACAGCATTGATATTTCAATGCAAATTTTAAATTATAAAGTCTGGCCTGTATATACTAAAACATTCATCCAGTTACATGCTCAATTTATGCAGGATTGTTTTAGAAAAGAATGTGGAAAACCATGCAAATATTCGTAGACAATAAATGGGCAATTACTATATTTCTTCTGTAAATAGGGTATAGAATATACAGATGGCTGCTTTAGTGTCTGCTGCTGTATTGGCATATGCAGATAGCTGCTTCACGTGCATATGTGTAACAGTAACTGAATATTAACGTTGAACTGTCATGTAACACTGTATATTTTCCCTCCTCTTAAAAAATCTGGCCTGCTTTATTTAGGCAACGTATTACTATTCTTTTTGGACCGTCTGTACAATATTTACTGAATTCATAAGTCAAAATATGATTTCAGCTTTCACAAATTGAAGCATGCTTAACCATTTCTGTGGTCTCATCTTGTTTGCATTTAATAGAAAATTCACGAAGTGAATAATAAATTTTGAGAGAGAAAAGCATTTTGCCAAAGAAGTTCATAAAGATGTCTAACACAGAGAGGATACATCAGATGGAAAAGTCCTCAATATGCTGGAATAATTACAAACTCCTTTTAATAAAATTTATTAATGGGATTTTTCAGATGTGGCTTAGGATACTCACATAGAGGATTTAATAAGCTACAGTCTATAAACACTCCATCTAGGGACTGGAATCATTATTTGGACCATCTTTAAAAGTTCTGCCATTTATTCAATAGTCTATAATGGGCTTTATAAGCTGTGGGAGTTCATTATGCAAATACCTATTTAAGATTTGTATGGACCAAAATTAAAAACATAGCTGGAGAAAATGTGTTGGTTTTTACATGCCCAGTAGGCAGGCTCCAAAGTGAAGTATCTCCACTGCTTCATTTTAGTACCAAACTAACTTAAGAAAATTACATTCTCACTATGAATACCTGTATTGCCTTACTTTCCTTCTCTTATTTTATTTTCAAGCCCAACAGTTAAGGTCTACCATTGAATCAGGACAGAGAATGAGACATGCTTTCACCATCGCGTGTCATTTTTAGGGCATGTTCTTCTGAGACCTTTTTTTGCCAGCATCTTCAATAGGGTTGTATCTTCAAATGTATCTATGCATATAAACTTAAAAAGGCTGAATTTCATGAGGGATTTTTAAAAGAGTAACTTGTCAAGTCTGGGGTGTCAGTAAATTAGCTGCTTCTTGAAACCTTGGGAAACTGAACTCGTGGTAAGGGTTAACTCTGCAGACGCCAGCAAAGATGTTAACAAATACTTGCCTTCATTCTTGCTTTTGTCCACGGTTGCAGCATTTCATTTGCCTGGAGTATGATGGGATCAAAAGAGGAGTACAAAGGAGCACTGTCCCCTTCCACTGTTTATTGAAGCTGAGTGTACCGAGTCTTCTCTGACATTGACCATAAAAGACTTAAGGCTTTCCCTGCCTTGCATTTGCCATCAGTGGGGGAGGCATTTTCTGTCACATGTGAGGTGCAAATAAAGGCTGTAAGAGTCACTTCAGGACACTAATATGTAAAATCTTCACCCCACAGAGTTATTCTAGTGTTAAGTTGCAAATGAAGTGGAAAATCATCTGTGATAACCAGACATAAAAGTGAAGCAATTGGACTGGGGGCTTTGTGCCCTATTTTTTGTGTCTTACGAGAAATCATTACTTGTACTGAATGGAGAATATTTTCTTCTCTTTTGTGGCAGTGGTATGAATTTTGTTTTATAGAGATTATGGTTATTACATTAAGCTTGTTCATGTTCTTACCTAAAAACATTAGCAGTAAGATTACAGGTGATGCGTTGTTTTGTAGTCTTTATCTGTAGATCCCACAACAATATAAGATGAAATTACCCTTGTGCTGGAAACTAATAGCATATTTTGTATCTCCTCCCCTAATATTTCCAGATTGTATTAATCATAAATGTCAATGAAGTCTCCAGATGAATTCCTGACTTTTGACAAAAGGCCTTCATCTCAGCCTCTTCAATTCCAAGGTCAAGGGGAATGTAACGTTCGGAATAATTATTAGCATTATTTTACCTTGACATTTCAGCCCTGCTTTCAGTTTAGCATTCCAACCAGGCAGTGAAGACGAATGTCATCTTTCAATTCACTGGAGGGAATTGCCCCAATTAAACCTGACTTTAAAGATATCTGAAGCCCTGTATTAATGTTCTGTCCTGGTTTTTTTAGCAAGAAATACTTCATGAAGGAGAGAAACTTTCATTAAAAGCGTTCAAGATTTACTGTGACAAGAACAAGCAATTTTTGAATTGCAGTTTTCCCCGCAGGCTGGGATAATAATCAGTGCTTCTCATTTTCAGAGGAGTCAGTGGTTGCGCTGTCCTAAAGATTCTTTTGCCTTTTGTTTCAGCTAAAAGGTCAGAGTTATAATTTTGTCTCATCATGAACTATTAGTGGTACCTTGTCAAAACCTTGTTACATGTCCAGGATCTTGCACCCATGCTTTGTACATACTTGTATTTACTTAATTTTTTTTAACATCATATCAGGTAATAGGGACAGAATACATTGTTTGTGGGATTTATCCCACCAAAGGAAAACATTTTCACCAAAGCAGAGATGAAAAGAAGACACAACCACCGCGCCACACACAACCCCACAGCTATTTGACCTTGACTGGGTGGAGAGGCTGGCAGTCTGGTTCAGTCCCAACAATTTTACTTACTTCCTGCAAACTTGATGACCCTTGACATTCTGGAAGTCTGTTTTGATAATGAGGTAAATAACCATATAAACGTCATTCACTGTAAATTGGTCAGAAAGCAGGTGTGTACAGACGAATGACAGACACCAGTTAGTCTTCAGACGGTGGGCTTTTTTGGTACAGTAAGGAGAGTAAGTTGAGTTCCTGTGATGAACACCATTTATTTCAATACTGTTGTTCCCATTCAGTCCGTGGCAAAGCTTTGCTGTAGAGAAAAAAATGGGGCCACGCTGCAAAAGGATATACAAGACTGCGTAACTTTAGCTCCCTGTTTGTATTCGTTGCTTTTCCTGCTACACTATGCCTCTCTGTGAAACCTTGAAGATAAAATTGTTTTGCATGTTTTGGGCTGTAAGTCATGGCTACTCTCCAGCTGGTAGCAAATTGCTATTTGTGTCTGTTATGGTTATGTGCCCAGTGTGTGATTTTACACAACTGCTGTAGCCCGTACTGTTTCAATGGAAGCGAAATTCATTGACTTCTAGTTCAATTTGACTTTGGGACTTCACCTAACGGGAATGTAAATTGATTGATGCTGACACTCCTTTTCTTCTAACCTCTAGCTCCATGTACATTCATACTTGAAATGCTTTTGTCTCCAGCACAAACATGCTCTTTTTCTTTATTTTTAACTAGAAGTCTTGCATAAATATCACATGAACATAGAGTTCACTGCATAGATGTAACGATCCGCAATGTTTTTTCCCCCAGAATTTTCAAGCAAATTTAATATTGCTTTCTACTTAAATGCTGTAAATTTTGACATGGCTTATAGTTAAAAGTCTAATTGTACACAAATGTCAGAACACTTTCTATGAAAAATTGGTTAAGCGAAGCATCTCTGTAATTTATCACGGAAGTCCACAGGAGTCTTGAGTCCCTTTCCAATTTCCATTTCCTTCCCTGCTTCCTCCTATTAGATATTTACTAAGGATAGCTGACTGATCTTTAGTGAGTTTATGGCCAACAGTTCCTGACCCGTTTTTAATTAGCTTTCATTGACTTAAGCAGCACGGTGATTAATTGTGCTGATAAGGGAACTGGAAGCTTCTTTCCTCCTGTCTGTCAAGCTTAACAAAAGCAGTGAATGTGAAGAACATGGCAGAGATAGAGAATTGATACTGAACCCTGTGGAAATGATCCTGTGCTGTCTCAACTAAGGATCTGGCCCATTTTGTGAAATAGAATTAAATTTGTTCACTTCATTATATAGGTGCTGCAGTAAAGCACATACGCTGCATACATATATGCATATAAGGATATAAAGGAAGCTGTTGCTGGTCTTTTCCATCGTAATTTTTTATGGGTACTATCTGATGTTGAAAGAGGGTGTAAAAAGCATTCCATTGAACATCTATATTTTTCCTTTTTTTTCCCTTTCCCTACATTTAAAATGTACTTTTTGATTTTGTAACAATGTTTTCCCAGCTATCTGAATGTCTCATTAGTGCTAATCTACCAGATGGGACCCTGGAGAGTGGGAAAGAGAGATTCAGAAGAGGTAGCCGTAACCCAGCAAAGCAAGGTTTTCTGGATCCCCTCTTGTCCAGCTGCTTTGTATAACCTTTCGGGGAGGGCTGTCTCCTGGGGTTTACTCTGTATTCCTTCAGGATTACCTGACCCCGTAAAATTAAGCTTTCTCATACTAGCATTTTTCTTCTATGTCTCCAGTAAGCGTGTTTCTGAGACTGCTGGTTTTGAGGGCTTAGAACACAAATCTATCGCTTTCTAGTGTGCTCTTTTATTTTTGCACAAGCAGTGCATATTCTTTCCTGGCAATGCACTGCAGCCCACAAATTCACCTTTTCAGGAGACCATGCTCTGGTGCCATTTCTAATTTAATTAGTTCTTTGTACAGTCCCACTTCTAAGCCCTTGGAACCTAAAGCTTGGCAGATAATTATTTCCATCCCTGAAGAGGGGTCTGCATCTTGTGGGTTGAGTGTTTAATGTTTCAGCTGGAGATCAGTAAGCATGAGAACAGAAGCTGAATGGAATGCATTGTGTTCGGTGCCCATCCATTTTAAATAATTATCCTTTTGGCCCTAAACTTCCTTTTTTTATATAAAAAATATCTTTGGAGTTTCCAGTGAAGAGGAACTAGAGATTATTTTTCCCCCTCTCAACTGGAATAAATACAGAAGGAGTGTCTGGCTGATAATGGATCTGCAGCAACACAACTCCAAGGCCCTTATTGTCTGTGTTTTTCATTCAGTGATGTATGTCTTCGCGGTAATATAGAAATGCTAACAAAGGAGTGCTGTTAAGTGTGGAGGAGCAAATAGATTCACGTCTATTTTTGGAGTCAAATTTTCCTGAAGCATAAAAAATAAAAAATTGCTCCATGTTGACAAGAAGTCCTAAAAAATCAGTCTGTTGAGGTAATTTATATATGTGTACGCACAGAGACAGGTATTCTGGTCTGGCATTTTAGTTTGAGACTGTTATAAAAGTGATTGAAAACAAAAGGAGTTGTTTGGGAGCACTGCTTCAGTGAATCAAAACTATTAGGGATTTTACTGTTGTGAAAGCAGGGTTTATTTAATAGGCCTCTCCAAAGTTTTTTCTTTTTTTCCTCTGCCTCCAAGCCAGAGTGGACACTGGCATGTGAGATGATTGCAGGCTGTGAATTTTCAAAGAGGTTTAAAGTAACAAGACCACCCCAGTTGCTCTGCTAATGCTGCTGCTGCTGCCCTTAGAAAGAATTCTGTAAGTGTTTGAATTGCAGAGGCAGCAAAGTAATTGAGGAGACTTGTTCAGGAAGCAACTTATGAACATTTCTTTACCCGAGAGCTCTTTGGTCAAGAACATGAAAGCAAACGTAGCTGAAAGAAACCTAGTAAAAACCTTGATGTAACAGCATTGATCTTCTGATTTGTGTTTTTCTGTTGGTTTTTTTCTCCTTTTCTTCTGTTTTAATATATCCTCTCTGCTTTTTCTAACAAATTACAATATTCCACCCATTGCCCAAGAAGTTTAAAAAAAAAAAAAACAATTGAGCAATTAAACAGGTTTCCAGCAGCTTTGGTTACGAAGCCATTGGGCTGCATGGACAATATGCTGGCAACAAACAACTGATGTAATTTAATGAGGTGTAACTGAGTAATTTGGGGCATCCAGCAGGTTTTTGCTATAAAGGGCTACATCAGAAGGCCTCTTTAATAAGTAGCCTGTGATTGGCTTTTAGAGTTGTCTTCACAGAGCAGTTACGAAATGCATTGTGCTGATGTTGATCTATGGGCCCTGAGCTCCTGCTTTTCACCCGTTTAATTAATTAGAGAAAAACAGAGCCAGAGGATAAGTGACTCTAAGGTCTCATACTTCCTTTTCACATTGTATTACTTACAAAGAACTTGAACAGGGAGAAGGTGACCTTGCTTGTAATTGTAATAGTCCTTATTTTTTATTTAATATGAGCAAAAATCTTTTGTCCTTTACATTCGCATACTCTTAGAGTTATGGGTAGCGAGTTGCTTTAGAATTGCATCCTTCTGCAAGGAAGATTGTATCCATCTTCCACTGCAGAAATGGTCATCAAGTTTCCTGAACTCGTGTCTTATTACAGTCATAACGCTATTTCAGGAGAAGTTAGTGTTGCACACTTCGTGATGCTGTTTCTGTACTCTGTCTGTGGGTCTGAAAACTTCTGTGATGTGATTATTAAAAGGACAGTAATGGCCACTAAACTGAAAACTGCAAAAAAAAGAACATTTTTGCCCTTTTATTTTTCAAAGACTAAATTGAAATACATCAATGCATGTAATAGCCATTTCTCTAGTGTGAACTGCCACGAGGTGTAGTTTTTCATGTCAGTAGTATGTGAGTCCATAATGTTCTGGCTCTGAGCAAGCCTTCCCTGCTTTTGGAGGGTGAGATGTTTGGAAGAGTCCTTCCTAGAAAGCAAATCTGCTCGATTGAACCTGCTCAGGTCTTCCCCAGACAGAGACCTCTCCCGGGAAAACACCACTGTAGAAGAAGTGATATGTTAATTGGCTTAGTTGAAGAATATTACACTTAAAAATCAATTGCTCGTACTAATATGGAAATATATTTGAGAGAGGGTTTTTTTGGGGGGTGGGGGGTGTCTCTAATAGCTTTGGACAGTCTTGCCTCGCTTGGCGAGATGACGGAGAGCTGTGGAGATGCTGGAAGTGCTGTGCTGCAGCGTAAGCGACGGGCAGGTATTTTGGAGGGGTCCCCGAGACGCCCACCGCCCCATGGAGCCCTGCGTGCGGGTGTCCTGCGAGTCAGCGCCCGCATCCACCGCCCTCCCAGGCGAGCTGCTGGGCTCAGCTGCTCTCTCCATCAGCTGAGGAGGAGCAAGGCAGCGAGGAGGGAATTTCTGCCTTAGGGAAGTGCGAAATGCGAGTTTAAACGTATGGTGCCTATTACTGGCTGTCGGTATACAGCGCGAGTGTGCGAGGATGGGGAAGGGGAGTACTGGAAGCTTCCTATGTCCCATGTTTTTAACCCCTGCCAGAGGGTGCCTGTGGTTGAAAAAGGTGCTGCTTCTAGCTTGAAATCTCGAAGTGGGTAGGAGAGAAGAGAGAATAGGCCTGTTACGACTGAAATCACTGCAGTGAGCAAAGGTGGTACTGCCAAAATATCCACAGCTGTTGAAACACATGTCATGCCAGCCAGCAGGTAGCTGATGGGAGTGCTCTCCACAAACCACTAGTTTTCAGTCCTGGTAATAAAGCATCAGTTTGATCGGTTTGCTACAAAAATGTGTTCCACTTCCAAAATGTGCCCAGTAGTTTGAATCAGCATGGTACCATGATGTCATCGGTTCACTAATATTTGAGGTGTTTTGTTTCTCAAATTTGCACCATTGGCTTTTGACAATTTATTTTTTTTTAACACCTGTGTTTCAACCTGATTGCCTTCCAAGCCCTGACTGTTTTGTAAATGATTCTTACTACTACTTTACAGAGAAGCTCCACAGGTAGTTGTCCATCATATTCATGAAGATCACGAGAAGAAATCTGTTTCCTTAACTTAACCTTAATGACTGAACCTTAAAAGAAATATGTTAATCAACACCAGTTCCTTGAATATTTATGCTGAAATAATATCTTGTGACTGGAACTCCTTTTAGATAAGTTTCATTTATAATCCATTAACTTAAAGTGTTGGAGGATGAAAGCAGATCTGGTACTTTTGACAGTGTACTCAAAACACCACCTAGTACAAACCGAGACTGACTGAGGGTTTAGGTGGCTATGTCTCTTTACCTGTGAGCAGTCATTTTCAGAAAGCATTGTATTTCAATCAGATAGTAAAACAATAAAGATCTACATCTGCTTGCGTACATAGGCCATTATGGAAACTGCTGGAAAGTTGCTTGGAGGTTAGCCTGATGATGTCTGGCTGCTTGTTTGATTTTGAGAGAGTTTTTTTCAGGTGTAGATGCTCAAGTTATGTACAGATATAAATGCAGTTATAAGAATTGCAGTCAGGGAGTTGAAGTTATACACACAGAGTAGCTAGGGAATATGTTTTGCATGGGCAGCTACTTGAAATGTTTTGCAAGTGCTTCTTAGGCACCTATGGAAAAAAAAAAGCTAACAGAAAAACAAAAGTCTGGCATTGCTCACTCTTAAGAGCTGAAAGCCTGGGGTTGGAGCCAAAGGTCTAAAATAGAAATGGGCAACGTAACAGTCTTTTTCAGTGATTAATATAAAGCGTCTGTTAGAGTTCCTAACTCAGATCAGTCCTAAATATAATAGCAGGTGAGCTAGGAAACAGTGGAGAGAAGCTTGTGAGAGAAAGAGCAGATGAGCTGCATTTTTCTTACTAAGCTCTATCAGAACTGACTCGCTCACTAAAACTGGTTAAACCAGGATGCTCAAGCCTTCAGGAGTTAGATGCCTTTACAGGCATCTGTTTAAGGAAAACCCACACCTTTCATTTAAAAAAAATGCCATTCTACATTAATGGGCCAAGTTGTCTTATCCAGAAAACTTTGATCAAAAACTTTGGTGGTTCTTCAAAGCTGATCCTAACCACTGTGGGTGGAAAGCCAAAGTGAAAAGTATGTGAAGGTTTTTCATACCTCCTGCTTTCCTTTTAGTTGGAAATGCCAGAAGAGGGGCTTTCTCATTTCCCGTGTGGTTGTTTCCCCAGTTTCTCATCATACTTAGAGGCCTTGGTGAAAAGGGGATTGTGGTTCATGATTGTGAAACCTCTTTGTTGTTTAGAGAGCAATGTTACATGAGCAAAAGGCTGATCTGTGCTAAGAAATAGGTGATAGTATTATTCCTTCTGTGTTTTTCCACCACTAGCATAAACTTGGGTTTAGCAGTGAGAAGTACTCAGGCTGTAGTCTTTAGTACAAGTGCCCTCATCTCATTTATACTTAATGGAAGTTAATGATGCTCAGCATCTCACAGGACTTGCCTTCATACCCTGGTTTAAAAGAGGGGTTAAGCAGGTTACAGGAGTGCTTTCTGCTGTCTTTTTCTTAAACATCATATTTCCCATACCCCTGCCTCAGAGACGAACAAATTTGGGAAGAGTCCTGAGTGGTAATAAGGAGAGGCAAAAGTGTACCCGGTCGAGCCTCCCTCCGTAAAGTCAAGGAAAGCACTGTTGGCTTGTGAAGCCAGTCAAGTCAAGGGGGAGTTTAAGTGCTCTCCACTCATCTGAAACTGTCTGGGGAAGTTTTATGAAACTCCACAAAGGCAGTTGTAAGATTGTAGTGGGTGGGAAGACCCAAGAAACTGGGTGGAGTGGTGAGAAAATTTTAAGAAAAGCTGGCAATTAATCTTAGCTCCTGGGACTTAGGGACTTTCCAATGCTGGCAGGTCTCAGTATGTGTGTTGTTATTCAGGCTGCACGCCAAGAATATTTAATGCTGACTGCCGAGTGTGTTGGAGAAAAGTCATTGTGCAGGCACTGTCACTCAAAGGAAATACGCCACACCATAATCATTGGTTCAACAGTCATTTTGCAGACAATGAACGCTGACATTTGGATAGCAAATGGAACAAATAGTAAAAAAAGGTGGGTGGGTGGGGAAACCTTTGTCTTTTTGATAGTTAAGACCATTAAATCTGTTAGTACACATTGTCTGTACATGGGCCCTGAGATGCTGTTGCAGTTGTGATAATGACAGTGCTGTGAGGGGGTGTTAGGGCACACGGGGAACAACTGATTGTTGAAATAACAGTGGCCCTTTGTGGTTAAAAAACACCGTCTCTGTCCTGAAAAAATGTACAACGTAAAGCAGCAAAACCAGAGAAAAAATAATAAAGGGTGGCAGAAAAGAGGAAAACTTAGTTTGGGTGTAATATAAAGATGTGAGTTGCCCTGGAGATTTCAACTGAGCCTGGACTTCAGACCTTATTTTGTGTAATCTGCTACCTGTTAGTTGTGGCAGGCTGGGATGTGCCCTTCCCACTGCAATACGTCAGTGAGTGTTTATGGAATAAGCGTACTTAGAGAGCTGGGCTGGGTGGGGAGACTGACTGAGTGAATGAAGAGATGGGTGTCTCCTCCCGAACTGAGCCCAGCGAAGATGCACGGCTAAGGGAAATGTGTGGACGTGGCCACGCTGCCCCTTTAGGTCACACCAGGCCGGTCGCCCCCTGCTTATTGCCCACGTATGTCCATCCCAGGAGCTACCGAGGCACCCCGGCAGCCCCCGGGGCCACCCACGCCGTACGCCGCATGGGGTGCCGCTGGCACCGAGCGGCGATGCCGGCGCTCCCTGGTACCTCGCCTGCACCCCGTGCGTGCTGCACCCACATCCCGCCTGTCACCCTTCAGCCCTGCCAGCGTGCTGAGGCCGCTCCGGGCAAAGGGGAGGAGGAGGAGACGGGCAGAAAGGCAAACACACCGCAGCGAGCAGCAGCGGTTGCTGCAGGGCCAGTCGGCCGCCTTATCTTGGGGACTTGACTTGATAACCCCGGCGCCAGCGCCGGTCTCTTGCAGATTATCGGCTAGTCAGTGCCTTAGATGTGCAGGACAGGATCACTGCCACACTTTGTCACGGTCCTTGAGGGAATACACATAGTGCGCCAGGGCACTTTGAGAATGGCCTCAATTATTAATAACCATTAGGACTTTTTTCTGTCAGTCTCTAAAGTCTTGCTGATTGATCATCATGGATTATTTATACACCCTAGTGCTGATTGCACCAGCTCTGTATCATCAGCCCTCCCGTGTCTACCTTTCTGGCTGGCATCTTTTTTCCTATGCAATACCCCCTGCTACACCACAGGCGTAGCGATCTGCCTGATCAGCAGATGTATTCCCTTTTCCCCCATTGTGGATGCAGCCATAGTCTAGTGACTTCAGAAAGTTCAGCCATGTCCTTAGTGTATTCAAGATGGGCTTGTGGTAAAGGAGGTAAAAGATGTGCTGGGCTCAGCTTTGGTGGCTCAAGGTTGAGCCCCATGGTGGTGGTAGTGGTATTAATGGTGGTTTTCACCCCATCCTTTCTGATGTTCAAGGCACCCTTCTCCTCATCCAACTGATGATGAGGTTCCCCCCCCCGTTGCTTTTCAGTGATAGCTTGATGCACGTCCATCAGCATCATGTCTTCCTTCCCAAAGACCAACATGAGACATCTTGTTCTGAAGGCAGGATGACCTCCAGCTTAGAGAATTACCATTCCTGGTCTCGTGAAAGCTATCTTTTTTTATCCGTCATTGGAATCCAGCCTGTATGTATTCTTTTGACAGCTTTTCCCTCCCAAAGAGATGCTATTTCTGCCTGAGAAATACCACCAAACTAGAACCGGTTGGGAATTTCTCAGACGGATACTTAGATGTGGCCATTGCAAGTTGCCTATCCGAAACTGCAGTCCTGTGCACACTGCATGGCTGTGTTAATGTAGACCTTGCCCCGTTTCCAGCGTTCACCACACAAAGCTGACTCACAGCAGGCTCTGTGGGAGGCATTCTCAAATGTGAGTTGTCTGGAATGCCAGTTATGTGGAGCCTTCACGGAGGTCCCACGGGGGACAGGACGCTCCTGAGGTTTCATCTGTTGATGGAGCAGTGGAGGCCCCTTCATGTCTTTGTCACTGTGGGCGGATGGTGTCGGGTCTCCTGGATGCAACCACAGCGCTCCGCAGAATCAGCTGAGGAAACCAGTCCTAGCAAGAAGAATGACATGGGAGAAGCTTAGGTTAAAGAAAAGGAGCAAGCAACAGATTAAGAAGAGATCGGAGCAAATGGTCAATGTGCAAAGCCTCCAGACTGAGATGTAGATACTGAACTGAGCAGATGAAGTGAATAAGCAAAGAGGGCACGTTCACAGGTACTGAGAGTGGTAAGCATCTGTCTAAAGTCTGTTGTCCATTGGTTATTGAAAAAACAAACAAACAAAAAAAAAAAAGGAAGAAAGGTCTACCCTTCCTTTTATTAACTGTCTTTTCTTCTGCCTCAATATGAAGATTAAAGGTATTCCGTGTTTCAAAACGTAGAATTACACTGCAGGGAAAAACAAGCATAAAACCCCTCCTCTGCTAGCACTGCCCACCTCTGATAGTTAACTTTG
Organism: Haliaeetus leucocephalus; assembly: GCF_000737465.1. Taxonomy (NCBI): domain Eukaryota; kingdom Metazoa; phylum Chordata; class Aves; order Accipitriformes; family Accipitridae; genus Haliaeetus; species Haliaeetus leucocephalus. The sequence goes on along the minus strand of NW_010972809.1, from coordinate 694,200 downwards.
CAGTGCAGGGCTGGGCTGGGTAGAAAGCTCCTGGGCCAGAGACCTTGACTGGGAGAAAAGCAGTAATTCTGCAAAGGGTCGAGGGTACACTTTATGGATAATGTTAAACCAGTCTAAAGGCTTAGTGCCTTCAAAGAGGCTATTACCTTGCTGCCTTCCTTTGCTTTTGCAGTGAGCCGGTGCAGGGAGTTACACTAGAAGGAAATGACTCAACGTTTGAAGGTCTACGTCTTTTAAGAAGTTTGCTTAGCCCCAGCAGCGGGAGGTTGGAGTATTAGGCTGGGGAAGTGGGAGCCCTGCTTTAGGCGGTGGTCTGTTACTGGAAGAGCTAAACCTGCCGTGCAGAACTGCCCTGTCCCTTCGGTATCCCTAAAACTCTCGAAGCAGGTTCCCGTAGGAGCAGCGGAGACACGTGTAGTCACCCCCAGGTACCCCAGGTACTGAGAGGTGTAGGTTCGCTCCAGAGGGTTGGAGACTCGCCTTCAAAGCAAGGCCTGGAGGAGGTCATGTAACTTGGAGAGGAGAATGGCTCCACAGGAAAGCTGAACACCAGGAGTTGAACGTGGTAATAGAAACATTTTTAACGTTAAAGTCCTTCTGTGGGTTTCACTGTGTTTACACATGGCTAATTTGTAGCAGGTTTTTTGCTTGCGAGATACAGATAGCTCCAAAGCAACCATAAGGGCAGATAAAATAATTTCTAGAGAATGTGTGTGTATATTACATTAAAAAGTAACCTAAGGGCTTCGTGGTATATAAAATGTTAACTGAACATTTGTATAAAACTGGCATCTGGTGTCATCAGTGAGACGAGATTATAGACAGTGATGAGACAGTGATGTTACTAATGCTACTGACATGCAAGAAGCAGCAGCAGGAATTCTTCCCTTTTGTGTCATCAGAATCTAAGCACATGGTTAAAGCCAGAGAAGAGCATGTATGACAGGGAAGAGCACAAGAGAATGGTCATTTTCTGTAATATTTCCTATGTTGAGTTTTCCCCTTTTATTTTCCTACAAAGAGGCTGGTTTGTTTAGCCTTGAGGCTGAAATTGGCTGTAATTTCCATGGACAGCAAATTTTGCATGTGTGGTACAAGCAGTAATATTTTCCCCAAAATATGCTTGCCAGCCTTGTGAATACAAGAATTCAGAGGTGCTAATTTCTGGGACGTGTAGTGATAGTGTAAGTGGAATCAGTATTCAAAATTCAGTTAGAGTAAATACCCCGCAGCCCTTATGAGAAAACCCCAGTATTTTGTGTTATACTTACAGGCAGCCTAACACTATCAGAAGAGATTCCTCAAGCGTACGCAGCAGGTAGGACTCAACCTGAGCTTCGGGTAGCTTTTAAATGAACTGTTTTTTCTGAGCAATTCTGCGTGACCCCCCCAAGGATGTCTTCTGCTTTACGTGCCTTGCTGTCTAGCAATAAAGGAGGTGGGAGTAGCATTGCTGAGGACAGGAGGTTAAGGAGTAACCTGATTGGGGAAGAAGCCAAACTAAACAAAGGTTTAGATCTATAGCTGAAAATAGTATAACTTACCATTTTCCTCTGCCAGTGGCTGACACACCACATTTTTTGTTCTTTAAAACCACAGCGAACCATTCCCAAAAAAGGAAGTGTAACCTCTGTTTTCTACACTTCTGTCCTTCGCCTCATCTGGGGAAAACCTTTTCTTGCTGTATTTCTCATGACACATTTGACTGGAAGGTTTCTTCACAGCGTTTCTGCTGGGGGCTGTTTGTTTTATCTTGCATTTTGCAGTAGATAACAGACCTTTATGCTGCATAGATTAGAGTTGGCAAATTTTGCCACTGATTTCTTTAGGTACAGATAAAATGCCTTAGTCTCCCCCTCATGTCTATACTTAAAGCAAAATTTTAAAATGTCTGTTAATGGGAGTGCTGAGTGATTTCTGTGTTTCCTTTGGTTCTCAGCTGGCCACGTGTGCACACTAATGAGACATACTAATATTAAAAGTGGAATTTGGAGCGGAGCAGAGGCCAGCCTAATAAATCTGCTGTTAGTTCAGGCTCTGCGGTGATGTTGCTGCACCCAGGGGGAGGAAGGGCAGAAGCTGGGCGTTGGGCCGGAGGGACAGCAAAGGAAAGCAGCCGTGGGCAGGCGGAGAGGCAAGATCTCGGTTGCTGAGGGCTGGAGGCAAAAAAGCAGCGCCTGAAGCACTGTTGGGGGCAGGAGGGTGTGCAAAAACAGGCTGTGGAAATTTAGTTTCAGGAGGTGGCTGTACTGCAATGAGAGGATGAGTGATTTCAGAGTGAAAGGTTCTTTATACCTAAGAGTAGATAACAGAGAATCTAGAAATAAATAAATAAATGGTTGCCTTAATTTGGAAGCCTCTTCCAGGAAGACAAAGCAATCAGTTTTTCTTCTTCTTCTAGTACAGCCGAGGTTTTATGCTGACCAAGCTCTGACTTCAAAGCTGGCCCTTCTCTGAGCAGGGAGCTGGGCCCACTGACCTTGGCAAGTCCCCCAAACCTGAGTGCTTGGTAATTCTGTGATTTTGAGCACTGACGGTGAAATCTCTGCTCCATTCACCCCTGATGTCAGTGAAGCTGGAATCTTACCCTGAAAGAGTGCTGATTGTAGTAAGTCGTGGCCAACAGAGGAAAAGCAATTTAGATGTGAAAGGCTGTAGATGTTCCAGGTTTGAATTTGATGGATGTCAGCTACAGTAGCTTGTTTGCCACGTTAGAGCTGTTGACCCCTGTGAAGTAGACGGATGATGTATATACCTGCTTCCCACCGAACAGAACTCCTTACCAAACAGCACTCATTTAGAAATTGGTTGGTCACTCACCAGCAGAGCCAAGGATTTGAGTTGTCACAGTGAAATGGTGGCCTCACCACTTGCTTGTATTTCCTCCTACTATGTGCAAGTGTAAAGAATGCTTTAAAGAGCTAGATTATTGCTGTTACGGATTTCACCCGCCTCCAGGCCAGCAGGCGAGCAGGCTGGAGCTAGCTGTGTCTGTTTAGTGCATAAAGAGGGGGGCTTGGTTTCCAGAACTGTAAGTCTGGTGCTGTCACGAGCATCAAATCCATACAAGTGTGAGAGAGAAAGGCTGCTGGAAGAGATCAGTCATTCTCCAGAAGGGCCACTGCCTTGGACTGGAAAACCCTATCAAAGGCTGAACATATAAATCTGTAGCTGCGAAAAGCTATGGAACAGCTCTAAATCTATGATGAATTAGAGATCTGGTGGATGCCAGAGTCTCTGAAAAGTTACTTGCAAATGCTAAATTTCGCTATCCCTCTCTCACCAAGTGGTTGTTTTTTTATTGTGCCTTCTGTAAGATGATCATGAGTTGAAGCTATCCAGAATAGTTTGTTTCACTGAAGTTATTTAATTCCAATTATTTCTCCTCAATCACATTCAGAAAAGACTTTGTAGAGGGAGGACTAGCAAAACTCTGGAAAACAGATCTGAACAGCTGTACCTCATCACTTTGTGAAAGATTAGGAAGGGATGAAACCTCAGGCTTTTGGCTGAAGTTGGCCAAAGTAAATACAAAGTGGAGTCTTTAGGGGTTATGATGAAACTAAAAGTAGCAAACAAGTAAAGCCATCAAATACATTCAAATCACAGTTTGCACGGGATATTTGCCTTTCCTAAGCTTGATTGGGTTAAGCCAGACCATCATCTTTTTTGGGCAAATAAGGCCCTTTATTTTATCAGCAGCCCTGACATTAGTGGGATTATTTCTATAAAAAATTATTCTTTAATGTGAGTGAAAGTATTACAACCTAGTCCTATGTTTGGATGTTATATCCCCATTTATTTTTCTTGTCCATTTAGACTTGGAGCTCCCTGGAAAATAATGACCTCTTCGTATGTACAAAGTACAGTTGGTTGTGATTCCCCCACAATCCTATGTCACTTATACTAAAGAGCTTAAATGTCAAAAGGAAACATTTTGGCCTTTATAAGAATAATCATTTTTATATAATTTCCTCTGAATTTAGACAAAATGGATACATTCCCATGAAATATTTTAATTGTGCCCAAATTAGTATTTCCCGTTTGGCCAGCTCTACTCTGAAGAGACTTGGTGAACACAAAGTCACTGGGAACAAGCAGGACTGTGGGTCTGACGTTTCTTACTGACCTTTCTATCTTAAATTAAAGGTTATTCTTTGTTATGTCTGTTGGAGTTTCTACATACTATTCACTTTAAGGAGGAGTGAATTTGAATAATATAGGAAAAGGTGGCCTGTGCATGGATCCTTGTTAAAAGGCAAGAAAGTAAGTGGCATAGGCCTGTGACAAGTTCGTCTTGAAAAGGAATGGGAGAGATTGTGAGGGGAAAGGTTACGCTGTGGAAAATACCTCTTCATCTGAGAGCACAGGGAGCTTGCCCAGGGTTTTGAGGGAATTTCTGTACTCCAAATTGCTTTCAGTTGCTGAAGCTCAAGAAGTTGGAGTAGCTTCCCTTGAGTGTCTCGGCTGGAAGGCATCTCCAAAGATCATCTAGTCCAACCCCCCTGCAGTGAGCAGGGACATCTTCAACTCAATCAGGTTGCTCAGAGCCCCGTCCAACCTGACCTTGAGTGTTTCCAGGGATGGGGCATTGACCACCTCTCTGGGCAACTTCTTCCAGTGTTTCACCACCCTCAGAGTAAAAAATTTCTTCCTTATATCTAGTCTAAGTCTACCCTCTTTTAGTTTAAAGCCATTACCCCTTGTCCTATTGCAACAGGCCCTACTAAGAAGTCTGTTCTCATCTTTCCTGTACATCCCCCTTTAGGTACTGGCAGGCTGCTGTAAGGTCTCCCTGGAGCCTTCTCTTCTCCAGGCTAAAGAACCCCAACTCTCTCAGCGTTTCCTCATAGGAGAGGTGTTCCAGCCCCCGACCATCTCTGTGGCCCTCCTCTGGACCCGCTCCAACAGGTCCATGTCCTTCTGATGTTGGGGGTCCCAGAGCTGGACGCAGTACTGCAGGTGGGGTCTCACCAGAGGGGAGCAGAGGGGCAGATTCCCCTCCCTCGACCTGCTGGTCACGCTTCTTTTGATGCAGCCCAGGATGCCATTGGCATTCTGGGCTGTGAGCGCACATTGCCGGCTCATGTCCAGCTTTTCATCCACCAGTACCCTCAAGTCCTTCTCCTCAGGGCTGCTTTCAATCCACTCACCCCCCAGCCTGTATTTGTGCTTGGGATTGCCCCGACCCAGGTGCAGGACCTTGCACTTGGCCTTGTCGAACCTCATGAGGTCTTGTCTTGCTGAATTGCAGTACCTACAGCTGGTTCCATCCTCCTCATACTTGCGTGTTCCCTTTGTTCACCATGTGTGCTTGAGTTATGGTCACCTCGCTGCACGCTGGCTATTATGAAGCTGCTGTTGACTGATTCTCCAAGAAATGGCAACAGATGGATCTCTCCTTATCTTATGTTTCATTTTGAAAAGTACACAGGGAAAAGGAAAACAAAGTGTGTTCTTTTTACTATTCAAATTTGATCACACTGCTTGGGAACAACAAATGTCGGCTCCAGGCTTAAAGTGCTAAATAACATTGTTTCATAAACACACAGCTATTTTGTCCAAACTAACCGCTTCATCAAAATGTTGAAAAATGTACTGTACCACTGGGACGGTTCTGCTGTAGACAGTTTTATTCCTCTCTCTTCTCTTATTTGTGCTTTAGGAAAAGAAAAGCAACAATATAATCACTTTTATTTTTATTACTCAAATATTTGCTCTGGAGCCTGGAGAAGAGAAATAGTTATTATACGTTATGTAAATGATATCTTTAAAGAAATCAGCCTTACAAACAGTGCTACATTAACCCTTCAGCAACACCTAGCACCTCATTCTTCTTTAGCTGTTGACAAACAAGGCCAATTAACATCAGCAAGATAATTAACTACAGCTCCAGGTAGTATCTGCATCCAGTCTATTGCTGTTTGAAAGCTGTCTCTTCTCCTTGCCTCCTTGCAGCTTGAAGGTGTGAATTTTAACACCTAAAAAGTACGGAGTTTGGATTTGGTTGAGAATAGAGCAGGACTGCTTTTTTTTCTTATTATTAGAACATTAGATGAATAATTATAATAGTGAAGTGACTTCAACCTTCTGCTAGATTTTTTTCCCCCAAATCATTTGCACATTTTGGGTTTCTTTTTTTAATTCCTTATCTTCCATATGGCAAAATATTCTTTATGAATGTCTTGTATTTAGAGTGAGAACACTTTCGGAATGGACTTAAGTGGTGGTCCAAAACCAGTGTAATTATGTTTGCTGCCAAGGAAAGAAGAATATTATTCCTGGAGACACAGCAGGCATTTTATTAAATGATTGTACCAGCTGGAAACAGATTATTGCCTTTATTTTAAACTACCATTTAGAGGTCTAATGCTTTTATTTCAATGGGAAACAAATTTTTAGGAAGATTACAGCTCACGTGTTCTTGTGATTTTTACTGGGGTATGCTAGGTTCATATAATTATCCATGATAGTGTTATTTGCCTTGGTTTTGATGAGGCTGTTATTACCTGCAAGTCAAAAGTTGATCCTACTGTTATTTCCCTTCTGTCTGATACCCCAACTAATTTTGGAGTGAGGAAGAGCATATGCAGCAGGTGGGCTGTGTTTCTAATAATTAGTTTTCTTAAGCATGTTATAAAGAGCCTTGCCAAGAAAATATCACTGTAGCATTTTGAGCCCAGCTGGCACTGTATTCGAGCCTGAAGAGGGGAGGAGAGAACAGCAGACTGAGCCATGTTCATCTGTGGACTGTCTCAGCCAGATTCACCTACAGGTGAATTTGGCTCTCCCTGTGCTCCAGAAAATGTTTTCGCCTGGGATTTTGTGGAAGGAAACAGAGGTAGTTCTTGTGCGCACCTTGCATTGTGAATGTGCATATTAATTTTTCCCTCTGAACGAGGTCCTTAGGACACTGTCAAACATAGTTTCAGTTGAACAAGGAGCTCTTGAGGTTGAGAGGAACTGCACAGCTCAGTTCTCTGTCTCAATTGCTGGGATGTTTGGGCACCCAGCACGAGAACATGCTGATGGACAACAAAGTCTGAACAAAGGCTCTCTAAGCCTTCCTTTCCCAGCTTTCCAAGCCAGAAATCGATAAGAGATGGCTAAGAGCAATAGCAGCAGGGGTGCAGTATGGGTCTGTGTTTTGGCAGTAAGTCTGATTTCACGGTCTCTAGATCAAAAATGCCTCAGCCACGTAACGCAGAGTGCTGACACGGTATGAACTCACACTAGCACTTCAAATCTGTTCCAAAATGTTGAGGGGTTAGTATTTCGACTGCTTGCCTTGCTATCAGATCAAGTCGTTGTCTGTCTTCCTGCAGCAAGCATAAACTCCATGTGTTTTGGCTAATCAAATGGAAATATGATCTTGGGCCCATTCCTAAACTGAATTAAATTTGTATTGCTGAATTAAATTTGTCAGGCAGTGCACTGGCTGTGCAGTACCAGTGTGCGTGTTCCCCTCCCTTCTCCCAGAGAAACGGGAAGGCAGCGAGGCTGGAGTGGTTTTCCTTAGCACTTTTCCAAAGGTTGCTGAACTGTTTTGGCTGGACCACTCAAATAAATTCAGTTTTATGAAACATGGAAAAGTTCAGTAAGGTTACATATGTTTGAAAAGTGCCAGGTAATCCTATCAGCCCTGTGTTCTATATAACAAGTCAGTCCCAGAATATATATTGCTCTTCAGGTAGCCATGATTAGCAGATGGGTGGTATGGCACTTGGCTTTATTTTAAAACTTTATGCTAAGTAAACTCTGTCATACAAGTGAGCTTCTTTTCTCCAAATTAAATATGACTATTTGGTGGGAAAAAATAATCTCTTTTTTAAGGCTTTTAGACTTTTCTTGGTCTTTGTTGAAGAAATCAAATGAAGGACATCTTCTACCTCTTTGTGAGATTACTTTGATGGGAGCTCGATGTAGAAAATGCTCATGTCCCCAGTAAAAACATCTCTTTTATGTCTGATGTGCCATATGTGTAAGATACGTGTAATTTCTGTAGCATAGTGCTATAGTCTCCTGACGGCCTCTGAAAAAAAGAATGAATGTTCCCCTTTCCTACCCAGTAGAGTAACGCTGAAAATGTTGCCAGGATGCAGCCACCTACCTCAAACTATTGCTAGAGGCACTTTAGCAGCAAGGCCCATTTGTGCAGTAAAAGCTCTGTGATGAATTTAATACACATGAAGCACTGACTTCCCTAGGGAGAGCGGAAATAGGATCAGAGAAGATAATCAGAGAGTCTGAAGGCTTCAGGAGGACAAACAGGTGTCGTCTGTGCCGTGTTGCCTCCCACTTTGCACCTTACTCTGGAGGATACATTATTTTCTTCTTTGACATTCAGGACTTTTGCTTCAGGAAGATTATTTTTTTTAGTGAAGTCTTGAGTCCTGATGCATGAGCTAAAAGCCATCTGTGTGCTTTTTTTTTTTTTTTCCCCTGTCTTTTTCGGTGTTACTGTTCCAACTGACTCTCTGCAGTCCATGGTTATGAAAAGGCTGAACAAGAAAGTAAAAAACTGAAAATACCCTTTGGGGAAAGGTACATGCAGTCAGTCACCTCAAGGTCATATAAAGTACAATGGGCTTATGCACTGGTGCAGGTTGAACTGATTTGTTTCATTAATCAAAACTCATACTGTGTTTGCGAAGAATAATTGACATTAGCAGAGCTATGTTACTTAGGAATCCGATATTAACGTCTCTGTTTAATTATATTGAATTTTAAAGTCAGAAAATAAGCCTTTGCTTATTCAGTAGCAACAGTGTCTCTTTTATTAACAGAGCAAACCTTTTGTCATGTTATATAGGACAGTTTTTGCATTTTTAGCAATGAAATAAATACCAAGTTATTGTGACTGTGATTTGGTAGGGATTAATGTCAGATTCTGAAATGGAGCTGCACTCCGAGGAGGTCCTTGTGCACATTAGTGGGGGGAACCAGAAAGAAAATGTCAAAAATTAGCACAATATTTTCCAAAAAAAAAGATATTTTTGTTGGGGGCAAGGGGGAGGAGGAGTGGGAAAAGGGAGGGTTCAGGATAGGGAGGGTGTGTTGGGGAGAGGAATGCATTAAGCACTGGCTGAAAATGGAAAACTGAAGGCAACAAAAAGAGTTGTATCGATATGTATTTAAAGGAAATTAGGGATGATTAAAATGCACAAATATTTGATCATGATCAAACAATTGCATGTTGTGGCTGCTGCTTATCCTGCAAATTTGTTACTACCAATGCCCTACCCAAGCATCTGTATTTACCAGTGTTTCTGCAAATGTGCAAGTAGCAGCTCATTGGGTGAGCTTTGTGGTTTGTTTGCTCAATGCCTAGTGTAATGTGGCTTTGATCTGTGAGGCGTCCGTAAATATTACTGCAACCCACATGGCTGTGATGTCCTAGCCCACTCTTTCTGTCTTCTTGTATTGTCTGTCCTCTGGGGAAATCCTGGTGAAATCAAGGTATTGCTCAGTTTAACTAAGATGGCAAAAGCATATTTTCCTAAATTTCATTCTTAATTGAAGACATCTTCTGCAGCAGGAGTGCCTGGTTTATGTCCTATGTGATCACTCTGGCCTACTAGGGTAATTTATTCCTCCCCTTCTTTCCATAGTCTAATTAAGTGGATTGTTTCAGTGAAAGCGAGCACCTCTCTCTAACCACCACCCTCCTCCTGGGGACTCCTGCCCTGACTGTTTGAGGGACATTCCGCCAGTCACGCTGGGGTGAAGGGAGCTTGGGCAACGTCCCAGCTGAAAGGAGGCCGTTCGTGTTCCCCACGTAGGTCTCGGGAGCAACTGCAAAGGTGATGGCTAAGAGAAAGAGTACGAATTGCTCTTTTGCTTACAGGAGCTGAGTCCTTCCCCTTGTTCTTGGGCAACTTCTGGGCAAGGAGCTGGCTGCCCCGCAGTTCCCACACGCATGTGCTTGCTTGGGCTTTCCGACCAAGGCTGGTGACCTGCTGGATGTTCAGAAAAGCCACAGCACGCAGGTGTAAGGGTTTTGTCATGGCATGGGAGAAGGGCTGTGGCACCGTCCTTCTCCATGTTCTCGGTGGAAGTAAGGGAACTGCCTAGAATTAAACAGCTTGGTGCTACCATCCTACAGGGACAGTTGTTTCGGCATGATAGTTGGCGTCAGGAATTAGGTTGCTGAGAGAATCTTCTAGCAGGAGAGTCGGTCCCAAATGTCCCTTCTGCGGAGCACTGTAAAACCGGAGTGGCACACAGCCATGCTCTGACACACCTTGCTGTCTACTTAGCTAAGGAGTCCCACAACAAAGGAAGGACTTTTTCTCCCTTTAATTCTCTTAATTTCTATTGCTTCCATTCCTCATTTTCAGCTGCCCATCTTGTCATGGTCCCCCAATTTTTCATTTTCCTGAATAAACGCGCCCTTTCAAATGGGGTTTGCTTATCTGCTCTTTCACCCAGCTGGTTTTTAGTAAGTTTTGTAGCTAAAAATTCTTAACTACTACCTGCTACTTTTCGGTTCTCCTCTTCACAGATTGTATCAGCCAGGAAGAGCAATGCTCGCTCTTTCTAACTGTAGCAGTTGTGTTGCCCTGACAGAACCCATTTTGACTGAAAGTGCTGATAATACCTTGCTTTCCCTGCTACTGCTCTGCATTTTTCCAGTACTGCAGACTTTTTTACTGAAAGCTTAACCAACATCTCCTCCTCAGTTTGCTGTGTCAGGTCAGGGTGCCACCAATAATTTCAACGTAGCTTTGGCATTTTTCCAGTATTAGCTGCCTGTTCACTTCAGGATTCAGCCTCAGCACCTCTGCTTTGTTGACCTCTGAAGCTATTGATTTTTGTAGCTGGAATACATTCAAGTCGCTGAAGGAAAAGTCTGCTTTCCCTTATCAGCAAAAAATGTTTGGTCCTTCTGTAAGCTGCATTTTTAATTTTGGGGTTTACTGCAGGAAAATGTTGTAAACAGTGTTTGTTTATTAATAGCATCTTTTTTGTTATTTGCTATCCAGATACTTAGTAAATATCAAGATCTTTTTTTTTACATGATGATGTAAATGATGATTTTTTTAGATGATAAACTTAGGCACAAATCTGTTTATCCAGTGGCAGAGTTCAGTGAGGTTTTACAGAACCTCCTGATTTTCATCTTTCTCCACATCAGATAGATGCATTCCTCACATCTGGGGGGATAATCAGGGGCGTCTGGAAAAGCTTGTGCAAAAGAGCAGTTCCGTCACCCTCCCTCCCACCCTACCCTAAGTGGAAGAGGACATACTTCTCCAGGCAGTACTGACTAAGAAGAAATGTGCCTCTTTTTGGGGGAACACAGGAGTTCTTTGTTGCCAAACTTCAGTTGTTCTTGTGTTCTAACCTTTTCCTTTCTTACTTATTTTTAATGGTATCTAGCCAGTGACTGCTGTTTCTCATGCTTGGAAAATGTAATTAAAGACACCTGTACATCATAGATGGTATAGAATCACTTCCATCGTTCTTCACATATTATGGATTGTTGATGAATTCTCAGCAGTGATTTGGCTCAGGAGGAGCAGTGTGTCTGATTTCACTGGTCTTCTCATTTGCACCAAGTCTGCTTCACAGTCTTCTGCTAAAAGGGACCTTAAATTAAGAACAATATTTGTTTACTGCCACTACTGCCTCCTGTCAGGGCCTAAGGAGACCTAGCATCGATATAGTCATTAATTGTGTTTAGACAGGGTGGATTTGTGACATTTTATACACTCAGGCCACCATATAAAGGGGGAAAGGTTATACTGTACATCTGTATCTTTCTCTGGGGCAGTTTTGTTTTTCTTGATTGTCTGGGTTTTGTTTTTTTTAAAAAGTTTCTCAATTATGTGGTTTTGTGGGGCAGCTTCAATGGCTGTGGTCTCAGAAGTCTGACAAAAACAGGCGGTTGCTGATCTTGCAGTTGTGTTTGTCTGTGTACCTGTAGGATGAAGGGCAATATTATTTCTTGAAGTATTCCCATCAGCTGAAACACAAAGTTTACTTTTATGAAAACTGAAAATATGAAATCTAAATGTGTATTTTAGTCTTTAAAAAAATACTTATTGCTGCCAAACAAAGCTATAAATTTTATTTTGTCTAAACCAAATGAAAGGTTCAATCTTCCCAACATAAGACATTATGCTTTTTAATTCTCTTCTGAGACTTGAAGGCTCATACAACTAGTTTAATTCCTCCCTCTGGAGCTTGTTATCCCTCATTCAAATAGATTGATACAAACTGCTATTTCCTGATCCTGGTCTTTACTAGTTTTCTTTTTTAATTAACTAAATCTTTTTTTTTTTTTCTCTTTCATTTATTTTTCATCCTCTACCCATCTTTCCCCTAGAAATGATCCTTTTTTTGATCAAGAAATGGTCTCAGTTTTGTGATATAAAGACTGATTATTTTCACCATTATTAACCAAAGTGTGTGTGTGTGTGTGTGTGTGTGCAGGGGGGAGTGGGAGAGTCTTTTATTTCCTATCAAGTGCCTCGTGTCTTATTTATGGACTTGCACACTGTTTTTTTCATATACTTTATCATCAGGTGCTTCTTGCAGGTTCAGATGGAGAGACTGTGTCTGTTGTAGTTGTGCCAGCTTCCCTGCTAAATGTTTGGCAGAGAAAGGTGTAAAACCCTATTCATGAACAGTGAAAATCAAGACCTAAAAGCAAATTCCCCTAGTGACCAGGTTTTACATTTCCTCCCCACCCCACTGCTTTTATCTCATCATGAAGTCTGAGTTCCTAAGCAGAATTCATTTTACTGAAGAAGTAGAATTTCATTGTAGAGAAAATGGTAATTTTTAAAGTTTTCCTACCTTATAAGGGGCTTGGTTTATAAGAATTTTTATTCTAATTTGATATTGTCAAGCGCTGAGTGGGTAACTTGGAAATCAGAAAAAAAGGTCAGGCTTTAGTCTCCACACAGCCACCTCAGGTTTATGTATCTGCCCTGGCTGGTGCAGCTCTGTCCTTCCAGGTCTTCACTTCATTGCTGTAGAGACAGAACAGGAGGCCCTGTCTTCCAAAATCTGATTATTTTTTTTTTTTTATTTATTTTTTTTCAACTGAGAGGACAGAATGTTTATGTATATTCACACAGACACATAAAATTTACATTTTTCTTCCCATGAATCTCTGCTCACTCTCTCCAGCAACTGTGAAAGCTCTTTGCTGCTCTTTCCCTCGCTCTTAGTTCACATCCAAATGTTTGACTTCCAGGTGCCATCCCTTTCCTTGTTGGTGGCAATACAGGCCTACTTTTGGAATCGCTACTTACCAAAGATCAACATGAAGGTTTCTGTTTCAATGGCACAAGCCTTTCTTCCATCCACATTGAAAATCATGTTGCTTTTTCAAGAGCTCCACAAGGATCCAAGTGAAAAGGTGAGGACTGCATATAGGTGTACCTTCCAAAATTCAATGAAACGAGGCATTAAAATCAGTCCCAACACCCTGAGTTTTAAGAAATTATTTCCTACTGAACTGATTGGGAATCTGCAGAGACTAACTTTGCTCGTATGTCCCTCCCAGACTTGCAGACAGACTAAAGAAGAGTCCTTTGAGCAGTGTGCCGCACTTCTTGGCGAGTTCAGCGGAGCGGTTGGACGCCCTCGACGCCACAGACACAGGAGAATTCTCTGTGCCATACATGCTCAGGTATTTGCAGAATGGGGTTCAGCTCAGTAAATCTTTTAATGTATTTATTTTCACCATGAACTGTGCTTTGGCTATATTGTCCGCAAGGTGGTTTGTGTTTCAGCAACGAGACTAGCAATGATGAGCCATTGACATCAGGACCAAGTTTGGCACTGGTGGAGGCTGAGACTGACTCCTGTGATTTACAGCCCTTTTTGAAATAAATTTGTCACCAGATGCCAAAAACCAATCACTAGCACTGCTTCAAACTTCAGATTCTGGTTCTTTGATATGTATTTTTGTACTGGAGTTACTGGTTTATTTTGCTTAGTTTGGTTTTAAAATAAACCATTTTCTGGTATGTGGAAATAGAATACAATATGCATTCAGTCTCTTTGGCCAAAATCAGCTGGAATTGCTTTCCATTGCTTCTGACTGGCACAAAAAAAAAAAAGAGCTAAACAAGGACATAGTTGTAAAAAAAAAAAAGAAAGCAAAAAGTTTGGCAGCTGGATTGGGACCTGTGTGTCAACATGAATGCACACTTGTGAAAGTAGTGCTTTTATAAAAACCAACCTTTTTTTTTAATATAAATAAAATCTAACCAGCTAATAAAATCTAAGCTGTGTGGCTATGCAAAACTACTCCAAATGAGTTTGCTTCCCCCTGCTTCTAAAATCAAGTGTATATGGGAGTTGCTATTTTTAGGTTTCATTTTAAAAATAAATAGGTTTCTCTTTAAAAAATGGTTTGCATCTGTTGCATTGGTGGCATTCTCTAATTTTTGTGAACTACCTTTTCTACTGTATGGTATAGGCCACTTATATGAAGTAGGAATGTACAATAATCTCTACAGGTTTAGATGAACCCTGGTAAGAAACAGTATTGTCAAAATCTAGCAAGAATATGTTTAGACCATTTGCCTCACGCTGGCTATCACTAGGGTACAAGGCTTTTGGATTCCTGATACCCAAAAGGATTATTCACTCTTGGCTTCCCTGCATACTGTACAAGAAAAAGGGAACTATAAATCATACCTTGCAAAACTTGGTCAGGCTTTGATCCTCAGACTTGCCAAGTTTGTCTTACTATGAAGCAGCTGTTCTATACACTAAAGTTTAAAAATTAAGTTTTTGAACATAAAGGGAGGGAGACAGGGCAAAAAGAGGGACTGAGAGTGGAGGTTGTTCCATTACATATAGCTCTGAAGGGGCAGTTAATTCCCTGGTGTGTGGTGGTAAGAATTGCCTGGTTTTTTTCAATAGGCTGCATATGATCAATATTTGAATTAAATCACTCTGACAAGGAGAAGCAAAGACTCCCCTCATTTGGGGGGACTGCAGTGTATGTGTCATCCACCATACGCATTGTCATGGGCTTGTACAGTTTCAGGGCAGCAGGGTGCACTAGCTTGTATTTATTTGCTTTGGAGCTAAGTATGCTTTAGCAGCTCACAGGGAAACAAGCAGTGGGTCCAGATATAATAGAAGTCTTGTGCCTGCCAGCTCTGCTTTCCCCAGAGCATGACCCCAGATCTCATGTGGCCACCTCCTTCAAGAGGAACAAGTCAAGCCATCTTTAAACCTGTTTTTTTCTTCCTGCAGTTATTTACTTCCAAAGATGCTGCTTCCAAGACATGTAAACTGGAGGGAATTACATTAGCAAAATGGGAAATCCATATAGTTAGCAGTGCTGTGGTTGACTGGCTTGTCTTCTTGGCTTACAGCATAGTGATATTCAAACTGTCAGCCACGTCTAAGTTGGATTTAAATGGAAGTGACTCCAAACTGGCATGTAAAATTCAATTAAACCACCATGTCAGCTCCTGTATTTGCATTCTGAGGACTGTGACTACAATAGGTGTTAATTCTATATATTATTACAGAATAATGACATTTCAGGGGTCAGTTTCCTGGTGGAAGATAAACAACAAAGATACAAATGTAATGAAGCCTCATTCTGAAATGCAAAGCAGGTGCTGTATCCAGCAGAAAATTAAGTTAATCAATAAACTAATTTGATATTTTAAATTCTGAGTAGAGGCTATGCATTGGGCAGATTTAATGCAGTTTGAAAGATAGTGTAAATTATTAATAACATAAATGTGCTGAATATCTCTATCCGTTCATTCATCCTGAAAGTGGGGGACTTACTCCTAAATATTTAACAATAATTATAACAACTGGCTTATTTTCTTCCCTTCCAGCCTGTAGGAGGAATAACTTCATTCATTTGTGTCAGTTTTATTTGCGTATAGAAACGTCTTCAAGGGAATCTAAGCTGGAGAAATACATGTCAATCAGTGCTGTGGCTGCAGCTTGGCGTTGGTCACAGTACTAATAGATAATAGATAATACAAGGCAAGCCCAAGATAATACAATAGATAATAGGTAATACAAGGCAAGCCCAGAGTCTGTGTGGGCTCTGTCTGCTGCATGTCCTACGTTTGATGATGGGTTTTTTTTATAGTGAAACACGGATGTTGTGGGAGACCATGGCCACACAGTGTTGGTCCTTCGTATAGACCTGGCACAAAATACCAGTGTCGAAACCCCAATTCCGTTATAGTGGTGGAGAGCAGAGAGAAGGGAGCTCGCAAACTAAGTGGATGTGGTTCCTCGAGGTATACGGCTTCATATAATGAGCCAGATCCTAAGTAGAGAAGAGCGTGGATAAAACTGCCTTCCTACCACTTTTAGCGTGCCCATTCCTGCTTGTTACTAGGGCACGCTCAGCTCGCTCAGTTCACCAACCAGAGCATCCACAGAAGTCTATAAAACGTTTTGGTAGCACAAGGTTGCCAGAATTATTAAACTATTCTTCTTACACCAACATAGGAGTCAGGAGCAGTTACTAAGCCTCTTACACCTTCTGGACTTCATGGCAAAGCAGGGTGAAAGATGCTTGCTCCGCTGCATTGCAGCAATAAAACCTGGAGCTTACAGATGAGTGAAAGGAGTTGGTGTGTGCCTGGCAGGCTGAGGATCCATGTCTTACAGTGGTTAAGAAATTCCTAAACTGAAGAGAGAATGCAGTCTCATTTTCTTTCTTTCTCGTATTTTTTTCTTCACTCTGTTCTTCTGACCAGTCAGTATTATCTACCTGAGTAGTCTTTTACTTGGCAAAAATTTCTGTCTGTTTACTGTTCTGCAGAAAACTATTCTTTCTGGTTGATCCCCTTACTTGCTTCTCCTTTTTTTGCAGCATTGGGATTGTCATCCACCTGCTGTCCTCCACTTGAGTTCAAAGGTCTCGATCTCTCCTTTCCCCATCTTGCACATATGTATGTATTTTTTTATAAACTATTCCCAGAAGAAACTATTCTGACTGCTGTTACATTTTGGAGTCTAATATCTCAGAAATATACCCAGATGGATGGTAGAAAAAAAAATCAAGTGAACAGGCCAAGGAATCTGCTAAGAGACAAGATGAGAGAAAGATCAATTGAAAAGTGATCCTGATGGTTCAGTATTCATGGGCTAAAGTGCTGAATCTTTGCTATCTCTTCTAAATACAATTGGCTCTTCTTCCACTGTCACTGATTTTTATATAATCCTCTATTTTTCTGACCTCAGACTATATGAAGAGGACCTTTCAAATTTACAGACTTCAAGAAACTACAAGGCCAGTTTTACCAAGCTTCTCAGCTTCTTACATCATTATATGGGAAGCTGCATTTGTCATAATGTTCCAGGACCCTGTAAAGCTAAAGTTGTTGTATTTCATCACAGCATCATTAAGACAGATTAATCTTGCTGGCTTTTGTCAGGTGAAAACTGTACAAAGCTCTGCTTTGGCTCTTACAGTGTTTTTAGCCAGTCAGTCACGATATTCCTTTCTTTCCATGCATAAAATAGTTTGTGCCTCTTTAGGTGCAGAGGTCATTTTGCACACTGGGTGTAGCTCCTAAAATGAGCCAGAGAGGTGGGGATATGAGCATGGGGGAACAGCTTCAGGAACTGTTAGGGAACCACTCCCAGCTAGTTAAAAAATTATTTCCATGTGAGCTAATACTATTCCTAAAGCTCTTAGTGGAAACAGAGTTCAGTATTATCTAGCTACATCTGGAAAGGCTCTTTTACTCAAGAGTAAAATTTTTATAACATGGCTATTCTAGAAGCAAAGTGGAAGCTCTGGTTAGCTTTCAGTCTAGTTCCCAGAATGCTCTTACAGCTCTCAGAGTTTTTTCCCAGCCCTCCTAGAGTCTGAATTGTAAGAACAAACCAAAGATTTAGATACAGTTGTACATGCCTTGTAATTTTTAATGAGTTTTCTGAGTAACCATAGCAAATACGTTTCCCGCATGGACAGTTTGTGTTTACGTGCATGTGTTATGCTAAATGTGTTTTATGGAAAGCATTAGAGTACTGAATGCACACATACTTCATATAAAACCGTTTCCCAGGTTGCTTATGATTTCACAGCAATGCAGCTTGAACTAGCACTGAAGAGTTTATGAATACCTGATGAACAGGGCAAAGATACATCCGTATCTTTGTTAAAGTGTGTGTGTATGCATATTGTCCAACACAGGCACTGATTTTTGTAGGGACCTGAGCACAATCAACTTTCACTGAAATCACTGACCACCACAAAAGATTATTTAAAACTACGCAACTTGTCCATTCTAAAACTTGTTTTTCTTATATAAGAACATCTGAAAAGAGGTAAATGACAGGTGAAGAAGCATGTGGGTTTTTTTGGCTTGTTGGCAATATTATTAATTTTATAACTATCAGACAAATTAGAATCTGGCTTTTTTTATTTTTCTGGAGGAACTTCAGAAGGTCTGAGTGAGGTTTATTGTGAGCATAGTTACCCTTATTCAGTCTAATTAAAACATGTACCTTTTTTCTCCAAGTCCCTTCGTTCAGTCCCTCTGTAGATCTCCACATACTGTGGAATTTTCCAGTGCAGACAGGGCTGTTGTTTTGAATGTAAAATAGTCTGGGAAAAACACACCCCGTTTTCAGTGGCTTTTCTCCATGATGAATAAATCCATAGAGGGGAACAGGCTTGTGCTTTTCCTTTCCTTACTTTTCTGAAGCATTAAATACAACCTTTAGTGCCAACAGGCAGCCAAAACCCCTGTACTCTGGGTAAGTGGGATGCTTACAAAACAGTTTTTAGAAGTGACCCTGTAGCAAAGATCTGCCATTTTTGTTGTCTAAATACAGCTATTTTTTATTGCTCTTATCTTACCTCTCTAGGCAGTGAATCTTCCTGAGAACAGTTTATGTGCTAAACAGCTGATTTACATATATACATACTGGTAGACTAGACAGCCACCAAACCTGGTGCTTCCAGAAACTTTGTAGGTGGCTCTGTAGAAATAACAGAGCGAATATAGCCTGAAGCAGAAATGAGATGCATCGTTTTGAGTAGGTGTTAGGCTGAAGTACTGGATAATTGACCTATAAAATGAGGCAGAGCCACTACTTCATCTGAAGTTGTGCCCTTGCGCGCTTCTGCCTGAAGTCAATTCAAGCCTTCAAATAAAATAATTGACTCACTGGATGTAAAACACAGAGGGAAATTCATTCTGTGACAAGTGTATACTTTCCAAACAAATCCTCCATCGTTAGTAAACTGGTTTTAGTAGAATGCTTGGTTAGAAAATGTGGAAGAACTGCATTTGGAAAGCACATTTGGAAAGGGAAGAGAGAAACATGCTGCAAGTGCTTGTTTATGTTACTTTCCTTGCTACGCGTCATTTGTAGGATTTTGCAGGAAAATTATAGCAGTATATTGTCCTTCCTCCCTTCTCCCCGAAATTGGAGCAGAAGATTGGGTTTTGCCGACCACTAGCTGTGATTCTGTGCTTTCCCCTGACACTCTGCCCTGGCCCGTGGAGGACTGGCTAGCAGCAGGAGGCACTCATCTCCCAGCTACTCCCAGGAGAGGAGGAGATGTATCGTGAAGCTAGAGAATGTGGAGGCAAGATCACTCTGCTAGCATTTTCTGGCATTTTTACCAGGTTTCTGGACAGGTCAGGCTGATGGGAGTCTTAAAAAACAAACAGAAAAACCCAGACAAACCCCACACAAGTATTATGAGAGGAAGGAGTCCATGTGCTGTGATAAGGGCTAGACTTGAGATACTGTGACAGGAAAACCCCTGATCAGATTTTGTAAGCAGGGGCTTCAAAGGTGGGGAAAACCAGGGTAGGGTAGTACCAAAAAGGGGTGCCTAACGTTAAAACTGCATTTAGTCCTGTCTAAATATTTGGAAACATCAGATTTGATATCTCTTGCTGTCTCTGTGTGTATGCCTATGTTGTGATCTCAGGCCAGCACTTGCTTATACGAGACGGCCCGTTGCTCACAGGTGTCTTTCTGTGCATGAAGAGGTACTGTTTCAGTACATGCAAATGTGACTTTTGAAGATACAGCTTTTATAGGCAAATCTTTGATAAATGTCTTTTGAAGCTGGGGCCTTTTTTCTACGATAATCTTAAGAAAAATAGAGAAGGAAAACTTAGTTTAGCTGTCAGTTACGGACTTCAAAAATACTGTTTCTACATTGGTTGTTTAAGGCATTTAATACCACCACATCACTGAGGCTCATTACTAGAATCGGAACACTGCAAACAGAAAATCAAATTGCACCTTCCATCCTATTTTTCTGCTTTCTCTTAAGCACCTTTATTTTTGGGGAATCCTGATATGCAAAGTATAAATCATCACTGATTGTTGTCATGTATGGGATTTCCTTTTACCATGTTCTCAACAATATCAGGAGTACGGCCTGTTTTCTTTCAGTGTGTTCAGATACTACATCCAATAAAATAGGAAGTCTTGTTAAAGATTTGATTTTGGAAGTTGGATTGATTTTCCAGACCAAAAAATAAGTGATTATGCTGTCCTTTCCATGGCTGCCTTCTGTAACACCTCCAAGTTTGTGCCATTTAAATATTTTTACAATTTGAAGAGAAATAAGAATGAGAAAAATTCTGAGTTAGATCTTCTTTCGGCACTCTTCTTGTTGTACAAACATTATGCAGCTGTTTAAGCGGCCATGAAGAAGCCATGATTTCAAAGGTGCAAGATACCCTGGGAGCTTGGAAATAGAGAAAACTAGGTGGGTTATTTTTTTCCGTTTCCCCACAGGAAAGCCTTCTGGAACTGAGGTCTAGAGAGAGGACTTCAGTGCAGACAGCAGCTTAGGCAGTAATACAGTAGAGTCTGTGTAAACTTTTTGCTCCAGTTAAAGCCTCCCAGTAGTACAAGTTGTAGCTGTACCCAGATTCGTCACTCAAATCCAGACCGTGGGCCACCATTAGCACTCCAGGGTTACACTGCCTAACATTCAGTTTAGACACAACTCCTTTAGAAAACATATTACTGAGCTGCGATTTAGTGTTCAGTATTGTTTCTTACTCTGGGATATGTGATTAAAAGAGAAACACCTTCACTCTCCAACTAGTTGGTATAAAGGATAACTCTTTATGGCCAGCAGTGGAATTTTGGAAAAGGAGAGGGGAAAAACATTTCCGTTAAGAAACTGTGTAGTGATATTCAGAGGGGGAGACACAGCTCCTGTAAGCAGTGAAAATAAGAAAAAATAGCAAGAAAAACTTAACGTCGTGTACGTACCAAGACACGTTTTCTCACAGCTCTGTCAATACCACCTTTGTTGTGATCTGCAAATGCAGATAATGCAGTCATGTAAATGTGCTTTGACATTATTACCACTCGTTATGGATCATTTACCAAGTGCCTGTGCAGTGGAGGTTCTGCAAGCTTCTGGGCTGGTTTTGGTGTAACTGGTTTGCATGGATTTTAAATGGAAGAGATGACATTAAAAAACAGTGTATGAAAAATGCAGATATTTGGGGGAAATGGCAAAGTGTGAATCCATGTGACAGCAGACTCCTTAGTGGAACTGAGTTAGCCCCATCTGTGCAAGTAGGCAGTTCACTAGAAGGTACGAGCAATAGTGAGGACAGAGGTTTTTCAGGCTGGTGATGGCAGGTTCAACACATCCAGTGTTCCTGTTGATGTCAGTATTTTTCAGCCTGAGGGAAAATGCAGCCTGATGCAAACTGCATTAAGGTTGAGGCACTCAAATGGGAAGCATTTTTATAATCAGTCTATTTCATGGAATGAAAGGAGAAGACCCACTGTGACATGCTGCGATATATGTTGTTAATGGCTCATCATAACAATTCTGTTTCTTCAGTAAGATCTCTCTTTTCCCTTATCTCCTCTCCCTATCAAAGATCTTGTCAATATGGAGAGAGCAACTCTGAGGAATCTATAATTTAATGAAAAATCGCTGTTGCCATGGCATAGAGTTCACTCTGATTTTATATTGAAAGAATTTCTCAGTCTTCATCTGCATTCCCTGACTCTCTAAACAGCTGTATCCGTTGTTAGGATTCAAACAATTAAAAATGCTCTATTATTAAGAAGAAATTAAAAGAAGTAATCAGCTTAACACAATTCCAGCTCAAAAACCCCTTCCCTGGCAGCTCACAGGAAAAGCATATTTGTATGCTGTTAACATCCCAAATTGGCTTAAGTTAAAATACACCGGAGCAAGATTAAACCAAAGCAAAGACAGTGGAAAAAGAACTAATGTTTTCTTTTCACTGTGAACAATGTGGTTTCATCAGTTTTTTGTTGTTAATGTGTCATATGAAAATACTGTGCTGAAGCCTACTATGCAGGCTGTTACAATCTCCTAAGTGAGACTCTTTAGTATAAATTTCTTGGCATCTACTGAATTCCCCTGTTTATTTGACTGAAATGTTTGTACCAGGCTTGTTCTTGTTCCATCTTCAGTGTTTCAACAAGAGAGAATTTTTTCCCCTCTTCTTTTTTAATTCCTTGGTTTTGTGGGTGGGTGTAATGAAGTTTTATAATCCTGATGAACTGATAGTAACTGGGTTGAACTTAACACAAGAAGAGGCAGATGGTACCTACACCTCCTTTGCTATTCCTAAGACACCTATTGCCATTGTTCAGCAGCCTCCGCTGTTATCATCTTGGATGTCTGCAGGATAGATGCTGCAAACTGTACTGCAGCTCACCACATGAATTTGTGGCACATGGGTTGGTGCAATCTGTTGTACAAGCGCCAAAAGCATTGGCCAGCTTTTATGCCCCAGGTTAAAAAAGCCTAAAACCATAAAAGTGTGGCTCCTGTCACTTTAAATATCCTAAGCCAAACTTCAGGAAAGTACAGCTGAGGAGTAAGAGTTTGGGTTTCCATTTTATTTCCATCGCTAAAGACTTTAGCTCAGAGTACCAGACACAGGCAAGAGATCCAGGCCTCCCTGGGATGCCCAACTTCAAAACTTAAAGTCATGGAGGCTCTCTGCACTACCTTTTGTGCTTTCTTTGGTGTCCTCTCTCCCTGCTCTCCAGTATGCTAGTAATATTTTTGTCTTTTCCTCCCTCTTCCCTTCCCTTTCCAGAATATCCATTTCACTGTATACTTGACCCTTGATCATTTTCACATCTGTGATTGAAATTTACCTCTAGAAGAAAGTCCAAACACCAGCTTGGGCACAAAGCACTTCCAGGCACTCCTAAACTTTAAGGGAAACTAGTCATGCCTGTGCTTTGTGGTCTGGGGCCGTCCCAAATGACATCACTGACCTTGGTTTGATGATTTCACTTCTGCGTGGGTGAGCCTCCAAACCACTGTTTTGAAAATGAAGCTCGTTTTGTTCACAAGGAGGCTTTTCACCCTTAGCACGTGGCATACCGTGTAGTGTCCGTGTACCAGGGTTAACATGGAAGTCCTAATGGTTTTTCAACTTGGTGAATTATGTGCCTCCAAATCTTATCTGACTAGAAAAAGTACAGCCAAAGCATCTTTTAAGGAAGGATGCTGCTGTTACTGTTCTCTAGTTCTCTCATCGATATATGGGGTGTTGTCCCCGTCTATCTCTTTCTGTACTGGAACCAAGAGTGAACTGTGCTCATTACAACGTCGTTACAGTTTGTAAGGTGGGTGGCCTATAACTGCATCTCCAAAGCGCTGTTAAACCCTTGAATTGGAGTGTAGCCGGGCTAAAAAGCTTAACCAGTTCAAAGGCCAAGTGTGCTTACTTGCAAGGCAACGGTGGTCCAAGAATAGTTTCTTTTTTTCTGACTTCTCATTCACATTCCCCAGTTCGCCTCCCAGGATGACAGGCCAGCTGATATACAGACGATTGTTTTATCAGCTATTTAAGAAGTGGCTTCATGGTACGAGGTATGGTCTCTTTCCTAATGCAGGACGTCTCCTCAAGAAGGTCTGTCTGCATACTTAGTATAGGATTATTTTTCTAGCCCACAGCAGTCTTGAAGGCTGTGGTTGTTTGCCTGGAGGGTTGGTTATTATTTGCTTTTTTTTCCTAGCCTGCTGCCTGTCGTGTGGGGCAGAGGAGGAGGAAAAGAGGCAGGTGAAAGTCTTTTCATCTCTAATGTTTGATGTATAGTTAGTTTTGTTATTCTAACCTCATACAGCCATCCTAGGGTTGATGAAGGGATGGAAAATAACTGTAGAGAAGAAGTTCAGTAAACTTCGCTGCTGTACCCAGTCCATCTCTGAACTTCAGGATTCATGTGTCTGTTCCTCTGGTGTCCAAAAATGTATTACTACTTCTGCTTCATATTCCCTAGTGATTGAGTCACTAAATATTGATGACTGAATTCCTAGTGATTGATGTGGTAGAAAAAAAAAGCCCCCAACAAAATCCCACCAACTGCCTGGAGATAGTGTGTTTTATTTCTATATGGAACATATCCCATGCTTTTAACTCACCTTGTAAATCCAGTTGTAACTTCTTGGGCACCCCAGTACACTATGGTAGCTGATGCTCTTGCTATTTTGCCATGCTGGCTCGGCATCGTGCTGTGACCAAAACAGGTTCTTCAACAGCCATTTAAGAAAAATATTTTTACTGCTTACAGCTTCAAAGCAGAGGTAGTTAAATAAAATATTTTACTTGGGCATGTTAAGTTACTGTCAAAATGTGTGACTAACTCTCATGACGTGGCTGATGTTTAATGAAGAATCTTCTCAATTTTTTGCTCTTATAAGAAATTTGTTCACTGAACATGCTCATGTTTAAGAGTTGAAGTATAAATGTCTTAGGCAGGGTCCAAACCTGCCCAGTAATGGTTGTACAATCTGGATTTCTCTTAGAGTCTTTGATTTCCAGTTTGGTCCAATAGAAACATAAATTATTCCTGGATTGACATGTATGGACAACTACAACTAATAAGTGCGTGCATACATGTGTCAGATATATATCTTTTAGAGACATATACCAGAGACGAGCATGAGTCTGGATTTTTGGTGCTGGTAAGAGAAATGAGACTTCCCTAGTGAATCAATTCCTTGGTGAAAGAAGTCTTTTTGTAGAAGGCATTTTAAGTGGGATTATTGCTGTCCTTTGTAAGGCTGATGAAATCCTCCCAGGAATTAGGTGACAATGTTTGTCAGTAAGAACACCCAAGTTGTGTCCAAGAGCTAAAGTGACTTTTGATCTCTCAGAATTATCTTCTGAGAGCCTTTCTTGATTACCTCTGCAAAACCAGATTTAACTTTATGTTCTGCCTCCAAAGTCCTTCCTACCTTCTGCTATATGAGTAAATAAAATGATTTTAGGTAGGCAAGTATCACTCTTTCATAAGAACAAAAAAAAAGTAGGCTGTTGTGTCTGACCCTCCTTTTAGTCTTTTTTCCATTTCTAAGTGAAGCAAACAAAACCATGTGAATCTCAAATACTCATGGGAGGTGAGAAAGAGGGAGAGGCTGTTGCTTCTTTTTTTTGGATCGAGTAGTGCCCAGAGACACTGAATAGAAAGAGGCTCCCATTGTGCACAAGCTGCACAGACGTGAAAGCAGCAGTCTGTTGTTTTAATACTACTGTAATAAATATGTGTATATATTTGGTAAGTCTGTAGTATGCTGCTGCAAAATTGTCTGTCTCCAAGTAGCCTTCCAGGAAATGGGTTAGTACATTTGCATCTCTTGTTCACATCGCTCAAGCTTAGAGCTGTTGCCTTATTAAGTAGAGGAGCATGAGGGTGAGTTTAGATTGTTTGGGAAGCTGGCTCCAATGTGTCTTCCTCCCGTTTCTCTGGTATCGGTTCTTGCTGACAGTGTTCTGCAAGGGAATTTCCCTTAGGAAGTAAGGTTTTTATTGGACTAGTGCTTCTCTGAAGTATGCATAGAGGAAAATAACACTGGTAACATCAGGCAGGAAAAAATAACCCCTTCAGAGCTCCAGCAGGCCTCCCTAAATATTATCACATGTTGTATAATACAGGGAATAAGAAAAATAAGTAGTGATTATAGAGAAACACATTTTATATATGTTTTTGTTATCCACAAAGCCAGTATTATATTTGAACAAAAGGCCCTCACATACAATGTCAATTTTACATTTGTAACTTTTATATGAGAGCACCAAATCTCATAGTTGTGTAATGCAGAAATATGGTAATCAGCTGATTAAATAATTA
This sequence comes from Haliaeetus leucocephalus, assembly GCF_000737465.1. Lineage (NCBI taxonomy): Eukaryota > Metazoa > Chordata > Aves > Accipitriformes > Accipitridae > Haliaeetus > Haliaeetus leucocephalus. Next base: position 668,109 of record NW_010972809.1, on the reverse strand, counting down.
AATAATTAAAAGCTGTTGATAAAATGGTGAGCAACGTTCAAATACTATATGGAAAGTAGCAGAAAATCTGCAGGAAATGTATAATTACACAATTTGTTAAGCCTTTGTATTTTGCATTGACAAGACATCATCTTGTGTATATATATGTTTGCAAACGAAATCAGATGTTCATCATTTGGTGCTTCATTTGCTAATTATAATGTGGGATCCAATACAGCAATAAGCATCTACAGTGAATAGAGGCTGACTGTAGCTCAAGAGTAAGCTTTTTCCGTGTTTGAGTCTCACTTCTAGGTGGACATGATCCCGTTTTCTTTATTCTCTCTCCAAAATTTTTGACTCCCTGTTACAGTTCCAGCTGTCTGCCCAGCAGTCATTCTTAAGTCATGTTTGAAACTTACCCCATTAGGAGTGTCAGGCTCTATCGTAGCTGTTAAGCCACAGTCTGTTTTAGTGAGATGTTGAGGGTCGATGTTGGAAGGGTACATCAGATCTCCTGCTTCAGGTTTTGACTGATAGGGGCAGGCAATAAGGAGAGAAATCTCCCTCTCACCTTCTATCTCTGCTCGTATATTAGCTCTGTTCAAAACCTTTGGACTCCATGTACTTCCTTGGGCTGTCCATGCCTTTCCCTGTAGTTCCTCTGAGGGGCTGTTCCCTTGGCCATCCTTAATGATGTATTTCAGTCCCTGAAGTTAGAAAGGTCAGCAACCCGGATTGTTGTTTATCCTGTTAGCAGGGATGCAAAGAGAAGGAAATATTCATTTTTTCATTCTCTAACCTCCTTTAAAGTCCATTTAAAACTACGTTTGTAATGTGGGAGTGCTATACTTTTTTTCTTCTTTCCTCAAGCAGCCTGTCATTTCCTCAGTAGCCTTTTAATGTAACAAGCCCGGGGATTTTTCTTCTTGTTTTCAGTGGGGAGGCTGCAGTACTCCTGGAAATGGAGGTACCCATGTTACTCAGAATGTGACTTTGAACCAGCACATCCAGATTTCTGGACTGCTGTGGAGGATTTGGTTCAACTTGTGCCTTCGTAAGCAAAAGTGCAGTTACTTTAGCTGGACAATCCAATGCAGGGGGGAGACTAGAGTGAGCTTTCTGTTATTTTATTAGCACGCTCTCAGTTTAAGTCATCAGGAAACCTCCGACCAGTATTTATTTGAAGATGTCTCTGTCCAAGACAATATTATGATTAGACTCAAAGGAAGCAGAAAAAAATAGGTTTTCTTACTGAAACAAAGTGAAGGACACTTTTTATTTCCCCAGCCTAAAGAATCTCTGGAAGAGTAACCCAAGATAGGACTTGGCAAGTACATATTATGCCCTCTGCCAAATAATGGCTAGAGATCCAGCAAATCTAGTTATTAAATGAGCTGAGCAGGAAGAGCCTGTTTGAAACTGCTTAGAAATACTAGCACTCTGCTCAGCAGAGGACAAAAGACGCGGGGATTATGAACTGCAATGGCAGAGGCCTTGTGTCAACTAAGTAAGATCAGAGTCAACAGTGGACCGAGCGGTGCGGGAGAAGCAGGAGAGGGGAGACGAGTGTTGTTGAGGCTCATATGCTGCTCTTGGCACTCGACCTACTCTTGTTATTGTTACTCTGCATGGCTTTTAGCTGATAAATAAAATATGGAGTAGTGTCTAGAAACACAGACAGAAGAGACTTCAACTACTGCCTAACTGCTGTGTGGTGCAGTTGCCGCGTAAGAGCTACCTTTTTGGAATCAAAATGGGAACCTGTGGCATTTTATGGACTGGGACTAGCAGTAATGCTTTACAGTAATTGGCTATGAATATGGTTGTTGAGGGAAGTATAAAGGCTTTATTCCTAGACAAATCTAGGAATGGCATTTAGACAGTCCAGGGAGTCTGGTCTGTAGCTGAACTGAACTGGCACCAGTTGCTAGAGCAGATTGCATAAGTGACCCAAAAAGGGTGGCAGAGAATAGCTTTCCAACTCCCAAGAGCAGAGGGATCCTATTCAGGGAAGCTGTCTCAGCTGTCAGGGCAGTTCTTCTTCCATGTCAGTGGACTGAAAAATACCTCTATTTTTCCCTTTGCAACAAAAAGCAAAAGCCAGCTTTTGAAAGACTATTTTAAAAGTAGAAAAGCTTCAGGCTTCTGAGGGCTTCATCTTCCAAAGTTTTAATGATGGCTCATAAAAGCTAGTATTCTGCAGAGAAACAGTACAATTTCTGTCTTGCATTCTTCTAAAAGGTGAGTGCTGACTCAGTATGGAGGATAATTCACTCGCTGTTTTAAAGCTGGGGAAGGTGCAGCTTTGCTCAGTTCTGTAACTGTATGATCTCTCTGTTTCAGTACTGGGGAGGAAGCGCTGCTGCTTCATACTGAAATCCTGACCAGTGCACAGAAAGTTTTCCAGGAGCAGCGTGGCTGTGTTTCTCCGGGTAGGCGTTCAGCAGCTTCTCTAGCAGGTCTTCCCAGGAGGACGTTCGCTTTTTGGGAGCCTGTTTGCAAAGGGGGTGAGCCCTGAGTGACTGGGCTGTGCTGTGGCTTGAAGAAAACTGGGGAGAGCAGCAGCTTGTATTCTTTAGGGTTTAGACCAGGAGGGGTCTCCCGTATCTTTTTGCAGCCTGCCTTCGCTTCCCTTTCTTGCCCGGTGAAGGAAGGCCTCCACATGCTTGGGGCTTGAATCCCAGCTCGGAGGCTGGGTTTGCGAATGGCTTGCAAACGTTAGCCAAAAATATTAGTCTGTGCATGTGTCTGTGGAGGCGTGGGGGAGGGAGCGTTGCTCCCTTGTGCAGTCGCACAGAACAAGCCACAATCTGGCGTGCTTTTGGTTATTAATAGCTAGAATATGGAAGTAGGGCAAATATCCATCCTGATTTATCCTGACCTGAATAATCCATATAGTCTTCAGGCCACAGACTAGCGATTCTGTCTCTAGCTGTCACATTCCTGCATTTGAGGAAGTGATATCTGTGACCATTTTGTGTCACGATGATCAATGTCACATTAAAGGGAGATGCCTGCAGGCAGGCGTGCGAGCTGCGTGAGCGCTGCTTGATTAGGGGAGCGCTGGGGTGGGGATCCTGCTCGCCGTCACTCCGCTGTCAGGGACCACAAGACAAAAGATCCCGAGGGAAAGGTCACCCTGGCCTGGGGCTGCTCTGCTGGGGAGGGGGGAGCATGAAAGACGCTCTAAGAGGCAGGCCACAGGCGGAGGAGAGGAGTCAGAGAGCCGCAGAGCAGCACTGAAGGAGGCAGGAGACATTTGATTCGGGAATGGGGAGGGAGGAGAGAAAGAGGGAAAGATGTGCAAAACCCCGTATCCCTATGGTTAACCACTCCTAGGCAGGATCAGGGTGTTCTGTGGGATCACAAACTGATCCAGTAATAATGGGGTGTTCAGATTCCAGGAATTAAAATTAAAATAAAGAAAGAGTGATGAGACTCAGGAAAGGCTCCGTGGTGTTACTGGAAGTTGGGCTTTTTTTCTCCTTTTTGTTTCTAAAAATCATGAATAAATTGAATCCCATATTTTTATTTTCCTCCCAGCTTGCAACATGGTGTTTTTCACACCTGTTTTTGAAATCACAGCAACTTTTTTGACCAAATGTGCAGATTCGCCATTGTGGCCTACTTACATTCCTAGCATGTGAAGAGAGACAAACAAAAGGGCATTAACTGTGATAAATCCAGCAAAAAGATGCCTGGAACACAAATCAGAAGTCCTCATTTGGTCAGGTTTCCCGCTGACTTCCACGTGAACTGGCATGATTCTGAAGTAAAGCATGCAAGCTGGAAGAATAGGGTGCACATTTGCATCCTGTTATTGTTCTGAGTGTTATTCTGGTAACAATTTCTTTTTCTGGATAGGCATACAAAAAAGCAATAAATATTATTGCTGGTTGGGTTTTAGAAACTGCAGGCATTAGTTGGAACATAGGCCTATTTACTGGGGGTAGAATGAGTATACAGGGAAACAAATCCTTTCCCAGAAGTTTTTAAAGCCTAATATTAAGTAAGAAACAAGGGTAGCATGAAATGAAGATGGCTGTGCTAACAGTCTGCAGTTATTTAAGCCAGCTAATGAACAATTCGATAGCTTCAAATCATCTAGCGTTTTGTGTGTGTTGTGATAAGTTTCTGTTCTGCTTTAATTCAGATGAATAAATGCAAGAATACTTTCTACCGCGCTAATTTCTGGAGTTGCAGTGTTTGAGTTATACCCAGGGCAGGTTAGCCCATTTGTAAATACTGTGTTTCAGCGTGTCAGTGCTTTGGGGGGGACTTTAAATGTCGATATGGAACCTCGCAGGTAGCCCCCCGTGCTGCAAAGTAGCCACGGTTGCCCGCCTCCTCCTCGCGCGTCCCTTCCCGAGCCACAGCAGCCGCGGCATCTCCCAACGCCAACGACCGCCTCGGTCCTGCGGAAGGGGCTGGGACGGCACCTCGCGTTGCAAGAGAGCCGAAGCTGGGCAGGAGAGGCAGCCGGCAGGCGGGTGGGCGTTTTTTGGGTATTTGTGGTGGGAAGCGTGCACCAGCACTCTGGGCTCTCTGGCTTTTGGGCTTGTGGCGTTGGCGAGCCGAGTTTGTTAGCGGCAAGTTACTCCTGTCGGATTTCCAAGTAAACGGCAGACAGATACTTACCCCTTTGAGCTGTTACAGTTTGCCAAGCAAACGGTCTGAACTTTGAAATTTCTCCTTTTATTTTCTGCCTTCCTGACCCTGCCTCCGCCGACAGCAGGTCCCTCTTGTCAGGGGAATGTCCTCCAGGCACAACGCAGGGAAACGGAGGAGGGAAATTTTCACCTCCAGAAATCCTGTTTGGCAAGCCAAGGATGTCTGGGCCTGCGAGAGGGACCGCAGAGCAGGCGGCTCCGTGCAGCTACGACTCCTCGATGAGACTTTCCCTGAGACCCAACAAGATCATTTCCCTGGAGAGAGGAGGCCGGGTAGGAGCGTGCACATAGTAACTCGGCTGACGGGTGATAGCTCATTAAGCTGTCCCAGCTCTATGGTAACAGCGTGTACGGCATCCGCATCGAAAGCGAACACGCAAGGCTTTGATCAAGTTTGCTCTTATTCTACTAGTGGAGTTCAGCCCAGCCTGGGCTCCTCGGGAGCTGGGGACTTTGCAGCTTGCAGAATAAGCCCTGTCTCTGCCTCTACGGGGACACCTTCGTCGGGTTTCTCCTTGCTGTGCCCAGTCCCTATCCAGGGCTAATGCGGAGGGTCAGCGTCGCCGTCCTCTGAAGCTCTGTGCAGGCAGCAGCCCGGGCTTTAGGTCACCTTCTCTACCACGACCCCCTTGGTGAGGTTCTCGGAAGCCCTGCTCTGCCACTGTGTGCACCTGAATGCGCAGGGCGGCTTCTGTGGTCTGTGGAAGGAGCGGGGTTTGAACAGCTTCTGTTGAGTTATTTTTGCATGATTCATACATGCCTTGGGCATACATGGAGTCTGTTTATGACTGGGATGAAACATTAAAAATGCTAAAGTATCTGGTACCTCTGCTTGTTTTCCTCTTTAAGATATGAAATAAATTGCATCAAGCTAATAGTCTGAATTCTGGAATAAAAAGCATTAGCCACACTCCAGAACATATCACCTTTTTGCTTTGTGAAATGAACACCTCTGGAAATGGTGTTTGAAGACAGTTTTGTATCATGTGCTCGAGATGCTGCAAGCAAAGTTTTTATTAATTACAAAATATAGTTGTTCAGTTTTGGTCTTTGGAAGGGGAGAAGACTTCGGGCCTTTAGGCATTTCTTTGGGGAAGAAATGATCCAGCTCTGCTGAATCAATGGGGTTTCTTCCATTGACTTTATACATTTTGGCTCATTTCCAATCTGACCTCCCTCAGCTGCTGTCTGGATGTTTGAACAGTTAGATCATCTTTGGCAGCTAGTAATATATTTTTGATTTTTTTAATACCAAAATGAATATCAATGTTCAGCAGGTTATCAAAACACAAGCTTACATTACTGCAAAGAAAGCATTGCTGTTTAGTTTTCAAAGCCCAGTCTTGAATTTCTTCTCGTCTTGGGGAATAGCACAGTAAACGATGCAAGGGAACAGAGGCGCGGTTCAAATACATCCTTACAGTGAGCAGGTCTGTAAATACCGATATTTTAGGAAAGAATCTTTGTGAAGGATCTGTTTCACATAGGCTTCCCAAATGTTGCAGGGGGTTGCATCTTTTATATGCCATGCAGGTCAAATCCTTAATAAAAGTGCCATTTTTCTTGTAACTTGTAAAACTTACAACTTTTTCCCCAAGCAAAGGCTTTCCCTTTTTCCTGCAACCCCCTTCGTCCAGGTGTGTGAGGTGTCTGTGCCGCAGAGGTCTTCTGCTCGTGGAGCAGTTCCTCCTGGCTCCGGGTTAGACGTCAGTTCTGGTGCTGTCCACCTCCTTCCCTTGTCTTTTTCCTTTGAAGATGACCACGTGAGGATGCCAGTCTGCAACTGAAGGTCCATAAACGGTTGTTAGAGCTGCAGTTGCGGGCTTTAGTGTGGTTCATCGAAGTGGGACTCAGCCAGCCTAAAGGGTGTGCTGAGCTGAACACATCCCAGTTCCCTGTCATAACATATAGTGTCTGCCATGCTGACGATCATGTTTTTAGCATAGGTAATCACTGGTATGTTCTTTTAAGTGAGATTCATAGATGCTGATTACATTTACTGCATAAATTACTTCATTATTAAAATCAGGTCATTTGAGCCCCAAAACCATTAACATGCAAACTATTAGCATAATTTCATAAGCTAATAAATCAAGCACAGGAAAAGAATTAAGCGGTTCCTAGTGATAAGTGTTTCTTCAGAGATTAAGAAACACAATTTTCTTATGCATATATTAACATTTTAAAAGTGAATTCATGCAAAAGCAATTTTTCTGCATATATAAAACTTATGTTTAATAATCTTTATACTCAGCCTCCAGAGCTGTTTCAAAATTAATGTTTTTTTCTCAAATCACTGTACAGGAATTTGACGTTGAACCAGCTAGCCTGTTTTGATATACTCTACCTGTAAAATTCTTTATGCCTTAATTAAACAGTCCAAGTTAAGAAATAAAACAAGCCAAGATATGATTTAGAAGAAAAATAGCTTGGGTTCATCTTAAATAATGAACTGTTCATCCAAGGTAAATTTTGTATTCTTAGTCTTCAGCAGTACCAATGAAATTGTAATTATCTCCATAATTGCAATCTAGAACTGTGGTTGTCATCTTATTAAAGTGGTGCATTAAAATTGATTTATTTCCTATTGCTTATGTAATAGAATGTAATATTGGCCAGAATAATGCAGAGATAGGCTTTTCTATTCACTTTACTGACTAGATTTAAAATAATACAGTAATACAACTGTAATTATTTGGATACACAAAAGTTGCAGGGAAACAAAGAAAATTCCAATGGAAATGAAACTGTAATAAGCAGCAGATGACAATGCCCAAGAATTTTACTATGTTAGGAGACATCCATGATTTATTTATGTTTAGCTGGTTTTGTTTTCCAGCTCCTAACCTACTGTGTTGGTTTGTTTAGTATATTTCTTTTTTCAGTGTGAGGCACCCAATGACTTGCTCCAAGGAATAAGAGAATATACTGTTTTCAGAATGGCGCTCACCATACTGGGTATTTTGGGTCTCTTGCTTCCTAGAGCAATACCACAGGCTCTTTCTTTCCTAGCCCACATGTGAAAAAAACACTCAGCTAGGTTTCAGCAGTTGCTTGTGCTTGCTGCTGGTTAATGACCGACTTGGCTAAGACACCACCATGCTGAGAACCGCCTCTTTGGGGAGGGTTGGCTTTTTGCTGACCGTCTCCCTTGAAGAAGTTCACCCTGGGGCCAGCCGAGGACCACCGCTCGCCCCAGGGTCGCAAGAGGGGAATTGCGGGGACAGCCCTTATCACGGCGGCTGGTTGCTGCGTCAGCTTTGCTGCAACTTGGACCCGCAGCCTCAGCCGCAGGAGAGCCGGCACGTTGATCCGAGCGCGGCGGCAGCACTCACCCAAGTGCAACGGGGGTAGCACCATCGGTGTGCAGCTTTCCGTGTCTGTTGTCCAAACCGTTCTTGTTCTGTGTTCCTTCCTCGCTTTTTTGCCCGTCGGGAAGTACAGGGATGTTGTAAATCCCCCAAATTACTAGTGTTCTCCTTACCTTTCCCCCATTGGAGGATTCTCTGCCTCATTCCTCAGTTATGGTCTCTTTTACGTTCTTCATTTCAAAGCAGATATTGAATTACTGCTGCTCCTGGCAGGTCTTTAGCTTGTTTGGAGGCTGTCTGCGCTATTGTATATGTGTAAATCATTTGTATCTGTTGAGGATTCTCCTGGGCTGTGTTTCAGGTATGTCTTCAGAAGAGTTTGTCAAAACTCCATTCCAGGTGATAAACTCATTTTTCAATGTTTGCTAATTAATTGCACAGAGGAGATGGTGTATCTAGCACAGGGCAGGTGACAACACCCATGTGAAATGGTATTTATGAGAATTTTCTAATCAAAATGTGAGTAATCACTGTTGAATGGTTATGGAGCATTTGGCAGTGTTGCTTTCTGTTTCGCTGAAGCTGAATATTAAAAAGGAGATTTGAAATCTCTTCTGGACAAATTGGCATGATTTGGAGTTTTTACAACATAACAGTCCCACTTGAAGACAAATGGAGGCTGCTGCGTAAATGCAAAACCTGACTTGATTGCTTTGTTCATATATAGTAGAATCCCATTGAAGTCAAAGGCAGATTACTCACCTGAATAAAAATTCCGTGTCAGGTTCCACATTTGCATGAATGAATATGTGTAAAAACAAGATTTTGAATTTCCAGGATTCTGTAATAATTATTCTCAGGTAATACTGCTATCTTCCCTTTTAAAACGCTAACGAATCTTTCTAATGTGGGACACCCAACATGAAGTACTTTACTTAGCTAGGCAGCGTCCTAATTTTCCGCAGTGGATGAAGAGGAAGGTTCCTCCAGGCAGTGTTTAGCACACCTACCCCAGGCTTCTGCTCTCACTGCCTCTCGCAGGACTCTGCTCCTCTCCACGTGCTGGAGGGGAAACCTCAGAAGACATTTAGCAGGCAAAATGAAGGCATCTCTGCTCAGGTTCAATGAATGTTCTCCCAAGAGAACAACAGAGAAACTCATTTGAACCACGGAATTTATGTTTCACTGTTGGGTTTTTTCACTGTTGTTGTTCATACTGGCATCTTTTCTCTTTCAGCTTAATTATCTGCTTTCTCTGTAAACTGTGACCACCTGATGAAGTGGCAAATTCAGCTTGGAAGTAATTTCTGGTATAAACTAGTTTCTGCTATACCTGTTTATCAAGGCCCACTGAGCAGTGGAAAAGGATATTTAAAAAAATCAGTCTTTGAATGATGGCTTATTACATTAAAGCTTATTCATTCACTAATCTGACCACTTCTAAACTAGTACTAGCACATTATATGCACTTTTCAATTCATGAAGGAAGAAAATGGAGACGAAAGTGGACTATGCTGTCTGTGCTTGGCAACGACAGTGCACATCGGTGGCAGGAGGATGAACAAAAGTTCAAATCCATCTCTAATGGATTCCCTTAATATGAAAAACTGCTTTATATGAAAGTACATATAGGGCTGCACTTTGCACACACAGTTCAGAGCCAGGAAGAGCCCGGCTGAGGCATTCAGTTGTAATATACTCAGTTTTCCTCCTGCAGGTCTGCAGTGGCTGCTCCTGCTCCTTCCTATCATGCCTGCAAGTGTATGGGAGGGAATATTCTCTGGTGTTTGGGGAAGAGTGCTAGGAAATCAGCATTCCTGCTCTGGGGTACTTATAACCATAATAAACCCAACAGCTTTCCTCCTTCTTTCCCAGGAATCCAAAATACTTATGGAAATCCTGAGCTACTGCAGATTTTTCTTCTAGGAAAATGATGTTGTCACCAAGATCTTTCTCATGGCAAGAATGGCTGCTGTCTGGGGTTTTTTGTTAGGTTTTTGTTTGGTGGTTTGGGGGTTTTTTTTAAAGATCTTTGTCTACAACACAAAACAAATGCTGCTTTATTTTCCTCCAGCACAGAAAATTCTGGTGAGGAGGGAATACTGTGTAAGAAGCAGTGCTATACTGCTCCCCTAAGATGTTCAAAAGTAGGCTTGTTCTTCAGAACTAGAATTGCAGTTTGCCTCTTTTTAAGATTATTATTCTCACAGGTAACCACCACATACAGCATTTGGGTTGGAAGTAAGTAACTATATATGATTGAGGTGGAAACTGGACCATCCACCAGAGGTGCTTCCAGGAGAGGAGGCACTTCCAAAGTCCATTGGGACCTCCACGAAAATCTCTGTGGCCATTTCAGTGACTTGCTTTGTTACCAAATCCACTCATTTATTAAACTAGCTACCCAGCTGAACCATTGCTCCATTTCTGAATTGGCAAATATTTCTGTAAGAACAAAACAGATGTATAGAACCTGCTGCTTTAAAAAAAAATAATCCACAAATACCAAGATATGTGAAAGTGTTTGCTGAGGACCACAGCTTTTGTGTCAGAAAAGAGTTCAAGAAAACTAGGATACACATAGTACTCTGGCTTTGTCATAGGGTCTCTGCTGCAAATTTGAAATTACAGTATTGAAGGTGACTGTGGAGTTTGCGTAGGTGCCTGCTGAACATCTCTGATGTGATGTAAATGGCCTTGGATTATTAAAATCTGATCCTCATGCATTGCGTTGACTCCATTTTCATTACTGGGAGCGTATGAACTGTGAACTGTTGAAGAATAAGAACCAGTTCACACAAATGGTTCTCCCTTAGTTATACATCAAGAGTCATTTATCTTCTTCATATTTTATATAACTTTAAATGGGACAATAAACTTTAAATTTTTATGAATGTATTTGAACTTTTCAGTGGGGCAGGGTCTTAAATCTCAAGGTATCCGAAAAATTATGAGACTAAGAACACAGTTGGGTTTTTAAAGCTTAATTTTATTTAAATGGCATTCAGATGTTTATTTGAGACCTTAAGAATTTCTGTAAAAATTTATGCAAAACAATGTGATTCAATATTTTTAAGGTATCATGATAATCTGCTTGTGCTTTATTTGCTGTTCTGTGAACCACTCACTGTGGCTGGTGGAAAACCTTTTTCCTTTTTATTGCAGATGACCTGTGGTTCCAGGTTCTTCCTCAAGAAAAATTCTAAGACGTTATTAATCAGATTGGAAGATTTTGTGGTAAACTGCAAAGGACAAAGAGAATTGCTCCACCAAGGCCAGAAATTGAGCCCGCAGGAATTAGCTGAATGGCTGTGATATACGTCCCATAGAAAACTGGCAGTGTTGGTTATTCTTCATTTTTATGTAATGTATGTTAGTTCACCTTTGTTTACCCATCCATCATGAACACTGTAGAGGAGAATTATGCATAATAATTTATATTTAGGACATTCTGGAAGTATGATTTGCTTTCAGAAATGAGCCTCCAAAACTTATATGAAAATCTGTCTGTGGCTTGTATTTCAAATAAACAGATCCTTTGAAATTATTCGAACACTGCAGAGTGTTTATAAACTGACTGATGCTTACAATTAGCTCATTTGTTAGCATGCCATCCTCTTGTTTCAGCTGCTCTCCGGGCATTTGGGACGCATTTTTGAAGCAAGGCACTTCCTGCTCGCTTTCCCATTACCCCTGGAATATTCCGGGGGTGTCACCCAGGGCAGAGAGACGGTCAGGTCTTGACACTGTGGCTCGGCTTGGGGCTGGCTGACCCTGGTCAGGGAACTGTTTCGGTGTGCTAAATCAGCAGGAATTTGACCCAGAAGAGAGAGGCCTGGTGGTTTTCTGGTAGGCAACCGTGCAGAAATGTCTCGACAGCGGGTGTTGAAGGTGGTGCAAAGATGAAGGTGGGACAACTCTACCAGCGGGGAGGAGGGAGCCGGCTCGTCACTGAGCAGTTAAGTCACCTGAAGGGAGAGATGGAACTGCAGCCTTGTAGGGGTAGCTGCTGTGTGGTTTTCCACACCCAGCTTAGATATGTAGTGCTGGTGATGTGAACTTCATGCTGTCTGTTGAGAAACCTGTTTATCAGCATGGGGTATCAGCTTTGAAAGATTTAATGCTTACATGAAAATATGTCTGTGCATTATCATGACAGAGAAAGTCTTATCTTGCACTATAGACAAATATTGTGGCAACACAGAACTACGTTTTAGAAAATCTGAAGGGAAGGTAGGGTGACAAGCTTATTATAACTGATGTGTATTACATAGATTTTTGTTAAAGTGGACCAATATTGGCTAAGTTTGTTTACCAGTATGACATGTCCTTTCCTTCTCTTTAAGTCTCGCACATGGAGAACTACAGCACTGAACATGAAATCTTTAATTCCAGGCACTTCTAAATAAGGACAGCCAAGAAGGTTAAGGCAAATCAAGTTAGGGACGTGAATCCAACTTCCATAAATTACAGTGCTTTAAAAGGCTTCTGTGTGGTTTAGTTCCTTCAGGTGTAGTGCAGCGTTAGACTTGCTCAAGGACTGAGCTTTCTTCTTGTTATTGATTGCTCTTAAATTTAATGAACTTTAGAAAAACCCCAAGAGTGAGATAAAAAAAGGTTGAAATGTGTGTCTATTCTAATTAAACACTTAAGAGAAGAGGAGAATGTCTTACCGAATGACTCGCCTACATATAGTTTGAAAGTATACAACATTGCTGAAGTAGGGTCTCCTGCTGCAGTAGATGAAACTCCTAACAACAGTGACACTTGCCTAAAAAGGATCTTGGGAGTTGTATTCAATGTGAAAACCGTGGACAAATCAGCCAAGATTCTTCTGAAATGCTTCCAAAGTAAGTAAACGTATATTTTTAAATATGTTATTAATGTTTTACTAATATTTATTAATATATTATCCTTGAGAAGAGAAGGCTTAGGGGGGATCTCATCCATGTGTATAAATACCTGATAGGAGGGAGCAAAGAAGACAGGGCCAGGCTCTTCTCACTGGTATCCAGGGAGGGGATAAGAGGCAATGGGCACAAACTGAAACAAAGGAAATTCCATTTAAACAGAAGAAGAAACTTTTTTCCGATGAGGTTAGCCAAACACTGGAACAGGTTGCCCAGAGAGGTTGTGGAGTCTATGTCTTTGGAGAGAATTCGAAACGCAACTGCACGTGGCCCTGTGCACCTTCTGCCTTGCGGACCCTGCTTTGAGCAGGGCGTTGGACCTGACGATCTCCAGAGGTCCCCTCCCACCTTAGCCTGCTGTGATTCTGTGTAGACAAGATGTTGTTAGCAATCTGCTAGTGAAGAGATATGAGCAAAATTTCAGTCTCTCAAATTTCCTCTCACATCATCTTATTTACAGAACTGAATACGCTAAGATGGGGTTTTAATTGTTGAATTATTTTTTTCCGTAACACAGGGAAAAGGGATAATGCAAATGTAAGTGATCATTTTGAATAGCAATGGGAAATTAAAATGTTATGCCAGAAATTCCTTTGTGGAATTCAGGTTCAGTTGTCAGTGATGCAAACATTGATTTTATCTTTGGTCTGCAAGAAACATTCTCTCCAGATCTTCACTGATTTTTCATTTTGGATGATTTGTGACATATTCCTCTTGACAATACTTACTTATCTTCTTTTTTTCCCCTTGCTAGTTCCAGTATGCTGCAATATGTTAAAAATAGAATATAACTGAAAATTACTTCAGCATTTTCAGTAGTCTTAGCATTTTGCCCAAACTGGCTTGTCTGACATCTCTGTTCAAATGTTCTGAATTTGCTGTCTTGCTAAATAATCCAGATGTTCAAACACCAGTTGAAGAAGAACTGTATCCACTTAATGGAAGCATGCAAAGATCCAGAACACTGGAAAGCAGCAGAACTTCTCCTAATTTTGTCTACTGTCTATATTTATCGCTGTCCATTCATCTCTGTGCCCTCCCTCCCACCCCAGCTGCCACCACGCAGATGGCATTCCCAGCAAAATAAACAGTTCGGATTCAGTACACTTTGCTGTCTGTCAGCAGATGACAGGGAGACAGGAGGAAGAGGATGGCCAGCTCCACATTTTTCAGGTCAAGTTTTGCCCTGCCTTCTACTCAGTCACGACAGAGAGGTCCTGGGGATTACCAGGGGGAAAAGGAGCCAGAAAGAGTTTGAATCTGTGCGTATAGTGACCTTTGACACATTCTGAGGCTTGCTGGATTTAAGTTTCCATACTATGCAGTTATTTACTTCTAACTCTATAACAGCTTTAATTTATTAAAGAGCTGAAAAAAATGGTTTTGTTTGCCCTAGAAACCAAGTGAAAACAATGAGGAAGAAGAAGGCATCCCTGCAAAGTTGTTACTATTAAACCCAGACACAAAGTGGAACATTTGCAGTGTCTACGAACAGATGTCTAGTGACAAGCAAACAAAACAGTTATTCTTAAGTCATGATTTATTTCTGGTTTATTTTTTAAATGCCTTTTATTCAGCCCTTTCATATTAGTCATTTCTATATGCTTTTAGTGTTGTAGGCTGGCCCGAGTGCTACTGAGAAAAATATGATGGTCTGGGGTTTGATACAAGAAAAGAGGAAGGGAGAGACAGGGTAACTTTTTAGACTGAAGGATAATGTAGCCACAGGTGTCCAGCATTTGCCTTCAGGAATTCAAATTTCAGATGCCATTAACTGCGCTCAACTTTCATTCTGGGGGCTGAAATCTCCAAAACTATCATGTGCCTCAGAGTGAAAAGTTTCAGATAAAATCATTTTGCTGAACAAGGGTAAGGGAAAAGGTTGCTGGGTTTGGCATCTTAAAAATATTTTTGCAACTGTTTTGCTGAGGAGCTGTAGTACCTCCGTGCGTTGCAACAAGGACTTGATATTCGGCCCATCTGACAGCAGGAGATTTTTTGGCTGCCTTGTGAAAATTCATTCAAAATACCACTCAGAGTACAGGCTTCTGAAAAACACCCGTTCATAAACACACAGAAGAGTTCTTGATGCCCAGCTGCGGCAGGGTCACTAAAGCACCCAGTCTGAGAGCAGAGACAGATGTCCTTTTCAGTGACTCGAGCTGGAGCACTTTAAGCAGGTATTGGCCCATCTGCTTGGTACCGCTCCCATATCTCAGATGTCACGGCTCATTATCTGAACGCTCAAGCTCTGTGTTTCGGTAAAGATTCAGGGAAGCGGTGCCATTCACTGACAATGCCATCTTAGCAGCCCCCAGCTGCTCATTCCCAGCCTGTGACCTCCTTCAGTTGTTCTTGTAAAATTGTTTATGGGGCCTTGCGACAACCTGGAGCCAAACCCTGCCCCTCCACACCCCCAAAAAAGCTCTGATTATTTTTAACCCGAACCCACTCTCACAACGCAGGGATAACCGCGGCTGGATTTGCTAGAGGACAGCTAACCGTCTGCGCCCTGCCATCAGGGAGATGGTCTTTTCCAGGCACCGGATTTTCCTCTTGCTTTTTTATGTGCGGGTGTCATAAGGACACCCAGCTGAGTTTGTACACGCTCTGCAGTCAGCAGAGCAACAGGAGCAGCTGGGGGCTGGCATGCCCCCCTGCAGAAGGCAGGCAGCTGCGGCTGGTAATCCCCTGAACTGCCACTGTAGGGTTTGATAAAGCTGCTCTGGCAGAGCACTTCACGCTCTGTGCTTGCTTCCCTACCACCTTAAAAGGTAACTTAGTCTTAATAAGCCTTACATATAAAGTCAAAGTCTCTGCTGATGCCACGAGCACTTCATTATGCCCAAGAAATGTAGGAACGTTTCTATTTCGTACCGCCGAGCACAATTCTTTACTGAGCAGGAGGGAAATTTTCTTAAACTGGTTGGGTGAAATCCCCTCAATTAGAACCAGAAAACACAGGACTATGGGGCTATATAATCAATCAGCTCTCTAATGATAGATGATACAAACACCTGTCTGTGTGTGTAACTAGAAATGAGCTGAACTTGAAAAAGGTGGGTCTTTTGAAAGTGGTGTAAAGGTACTTCACAGTCTTTGTGCACTATGAAGAGTTTCTATGTGGAACAAGTTGGGAGCGCTGGTGCTGGCGTTGCTTTCCACGCGTAGTCCACGGATCGTGGAGGTCTGTGAGCTTTTTATAAGAGGTCTGTGAAAATTTACCTATGAAGAGTCAGGGAGCTTTGATTCACTACATAAAGCTCTGCGCTTCCACTGGGAAGAAAAAGAAAAGTAAGAGCCTGCAGACTGATAAAGACTGAAAGACACTGATTTGGTGAAGTATACATTTGTGCTGTAAATGACTGTAGGCTGATTTCCCATGCAGGCAAGCATGTGTGTTTGTCCATGATGGTTTTACTCATCTCCTGGGTTCTCAGGTTGGTTTCTCTGTGACCTGAATTCTTGGGATGCCAACAAAACAAAATTCTAGATGAATTTAGGTAGTACATGACAAAGCTTGTAAGCAGTTGCAGAGCAATCTGTGGATTAGGTGAATATATGGAGTTTAAATAGGCAAAGTGAAAAAAAATGGAATGATGAGTAAAAAAAAAAAAAGCAAGCTCTGTTTCTTTCTCCTGTCTAATTAAATTTTAAGACCTCCCTTTTTAAACAGCATATGGGACACAGATTTCCTAGTCATCTGGTGATCAGATAGATACGTGTCTGTGCGTTACTCAAGTTCCAGCTGATTAAGCTATTGCATATACCAGAAGTTTGTTGTGATATTTGTATGGACTACCATGGACAGCAAAGCTAGCTTGGAGCTTTTTGACAAAATGAATTTCATCCAAAAATGCGTTTATTTGTCTAAGCCAAAACTTTGTAGGAAATAGGTCAAATCAGATTTCAAGGCCCTGAAAAACTGAATTTGATAAAACAGGATTTTGACACTTCAAAGATTTTGGTTTTCTGTAAAATGGCTTTCAGTTACAAAACATAAGCAGATTATAGTGTAGTTGAAATGTTTTAAAAATCACCTAAATAAAATATTTCTATTGACATTGTTGACATTATTAGTACTTTTAGTTCATAAACTTTGTCAAGATTTTGAATTTTTTGTCATGGTTCAGGAAAGAAGCTTTCCACAAGATGGGAAAGAGTCCAAATCCAGTCCTAGTTCAGTCCATTATATTGTAGAGATCTGAAAGCAAAACTCAGTAGAAGAAAATGAAGGACAACCACATAAGCGTCCCCAGAAAAAAACAAATGAGGTATTGTTCTACTTTCCCTTCGCATCTGCTCCCTAGCCTTTAATCATTCATTAGCAGCTATAGTTCTGGTACAATTCTTATCAGGTATCTATTCCAACAAGTAAAGCATAATGGTAATGAATAATCAGGATCCATTATTTTAGCAACTGTTCCTGATTCTGTTTAATGACTAAATGAATACAAAATGTTTTCTCTTCCTTCTAGTGGGGCTATTTAATTTAGATGTACTATAGATAAATGCTTACAGAAGTCATTCCTTAAAACTTATAACAACAGGAAAGATTTGCATGTTTACATATTGCTTTCATACAATAATGAAATACCTTTTGTATTTTTTTCAAGGTTACACAGAAAGCAACCTAGTATGTTAACTATGGTTCATTAGGGAATTGCATTACAATGGAAAAATTCTCTCTAGCTGTATGTCCTGAAAAAACATACTGGTTAACTTCAAGTTATGATGTCTGCTAAATGACTACAATTCTGCTTCAGTGGTTGAAAACGCAAAAAATATTTGCATTTTATTTCAAAGCAAAACTTTTCCTATAAATTACAAAGTTTAAATTATTTTCTGCAGTTAGTTGACCTAGAAATTAGAGTAAAGGAAAATTTAGGTGGACAACTGGAAGTGAGCTATTTAGGTCCCAAAGGTTTCACTGGGAAGAAATGTAGAAGAAGCATGTATGGTCAGGGATATTTTGTTGAGTGTGTGGGAAAAAGGGAACAGAAGGTTTCTGTCCTTCTTGGGAAGGAGCACTGTGAGAATTTTTGCTAGCCGAAGTTGAAAGAAACAGAAATATGGGGGTTGAGATTAACAAGATTACCGAATTTGGCCAAGGAATTCATACAGAAGTTGCAAATTCTTGGATAAACCGAGAACAACAATTAGAGGATTAATTTCTTAGAGGGCTCTCAAATTGTGACGGGCCCGAGGTCTGGTGACTTCGAAGCAAGTGATGACTCTCATGAGAGCATCTCATGCATCTCCAGAGCATCACTGGAGCAGTTTAGCAGGTGGAAGAACCTCTGAAGGTACTTGAGAGGGAAAGTCACTGGACAGCAGCTCAGTCCTACCTTTGTTGTTGGCCGAGATAATTTTATGATGACAGTCAATTTAGAAAACATCCGGGTTTAACTGTGAATAAATCTTCCAGCATTTAAGGAGGAGGTTGGCAACTGGGCTTTACAATGTTCATTCACAGGTGCTGGTGGTGGGAGAAACTCCTCCCTTCCTAGCTTGGGTTCAGAGAGGCTTTGTGTTACTTCAGCCCCACGAACAGCATACCACTATCCGTGAAGACGAAAGCTGCAGATCCCACATCTGCATTGGCTTACTTTATTGCTTTATTGTGTAGGTCTTAGGCAGCCCCCTCGGAGCAAGGGGCTGCAGGAAAGGGAAACTGCAGGCTCTGTACCACTGCTTCTCTCTTCTTCCCTTCCACCTGTAGAGGTCGGTTTACGAGAGTCTCAGTAAATGGTCAGTTAACAGTCTCGCATGCAATGAGCTTGTTGAAAACCGCAATTTCCTCAAGGCTGGATTTATGACGTTGCTGTGTCAGCCAACATGGTACACGCTGGGCAGATCCTCAGCCGTGTGACTTGTCATAGTTCTGTGGAAGTCAGTGAACCTTAGGCAATTCATATTATGTGAGGATTTCACTTAAAGAACAAATATGAAATAATATTTTATATTGAATCATTTTTCATGACAGAGGACTGACATGACCAAGACCACTTTTATATGGCTTATGTAGCTATGGGATTACTTCAGTTAGTTAAAAAAAGAAGGGTAATGGTAAGTTTCTATGACTTGTGCACTTCCGTATATTAATATATTCTTCATTTTCTATGCATACTTATTCATCCACTTGCAGAGCTCTTTTTAAAATTGTGTTGATATAAATTTGATCTGAGAATTAAGCTTTTTTTCAGTTTAAGGACACTTTGCAATTTTCTTGTCATTTCACCTGCTGGGAAGAAGAGAGTATTTTTTCTTTTACAGGGATGAAGAATTATTTGCTGTCATCTCATGTGTGGTGCCACTTTTTACTTCAAGAGTTAAAGACTATATGCAAGTGTACTTCTGCTTTATCTTTTCTTTACATTAGTTGCTGATCCTGCTCAGTTAGTTACCTCCTCCTAGTATTTTCAGTCTTAATTCTGTTTGGAGTCCTTTATCTGACTCTTGTTGTTCAGGTTGACTCAAATGAATCCACAGAAGGCTTTCCACAAACTGCATGAGCTACTTAAAAGCAGGATGTAAGAAGGGCTGTCCCAGCTCAGGCTAAAAAAGATCCATCTAGCCCGGTATCCTGGGCCATCACATCCAAAAGTGATGAAAAGTGGTGAAAAGTGGAGGATGTTTACTAAAGATTATTATAAAATGACAAGCGTGTAGTGATAGCTACCTGCTTTATACTCCCAGCTTCTAGTGATATGACTTCCAAAGTCAGAGGCAGAGTCTTTCTATTTAATAGGTCCTGATGGATGAGTTTGTCCAAGAGATCTTTAACTCATGTCAAGTTCTGTAAACCACAACGTTCTGTGGCAAGGAAATTCAAAGTTACCAACATGCTATATGAGGAAACACTTCTGGTTTTATTTGTTTTGAATCAACTAATGATTTGGTACATCCTTGTTCAGTGCCTTCATGATACAAAAACTTCCATTCCCTATTTGACCTGTCTTTGCAACTCATGATTTTAGAGAGCTTTCTTCTTTGTCTTCCCTTTTCCATGCACACTAATCCTAGATTTGGTTGTTCTTTGAAATTGTTACTGCTTAGTTTCTCTATTTCTTAGAAACCTACTGATATATAATTTTCACTGAGCTCTCCAATCTATGCTATATAAAGAAGACTTCCAACAAGGGAACCTCCTTGAGTTTATAGCAAACGGGGATGCAAAGAATTCATGCAGTTCACTGCCATGGCCTTATCTCACCTGCGTGCTCCTTTTATATCTTAGCAATCTACTGCTCCTGCTAACTCTTTCACAGGTGTCCTGCTTGCTACGGAAAAGAATTAACTACAAGTTTTTGATGGCCATCAGTGTCTTTTGGGGCATATGATATGTTTATATTTTACGTCCTATTTTCACCTTCAACTTCTCGAGGGATGCAATTGTTTTTTTAATAAACTTCCTCTGTTTAACCCTGGCAGCTTTTTCTGAAGTATTTACCCTGAGACTTCAAGCTGCTGGGAAGTATCTTCTTCTTGGGGTTGTCACTTTTGATGTGTCTTTTACAAGCTTCCACTTTCTTTTCCTTAAACTTGATCACTACCATAGTGGATTTCTTGTATGTTTGACTTTTTATTGCTCATGTATGCATAATAAGTCTAATTTAATTACATTTACTGTTAACGTGGCTGTTTGATACAGAAAGACTCAAATGACAGGTCAGATGGCTTTCCTGCCCTGCTTCAAACACTATGGCTGTGGATGGTTTTTTGCCCAGTTATTTTTCCTTTCATTTAAGATGATGTGATTGTCTACATTTTTCAAGTTGTTCTGAACAAAGTTTTAAAACTGACTTTTTCTCTTAATGTGTTACCTTTGTTTATTGGTATAATTCTTACAATTTGCAATATTTGTCTTTTTAAGGTAAGAGGAAGGTGTTCAAGTTCTTCCACACAGCTAGCAGCTGGTGAGTGTCAGTAACTGTCCTGGTTTCAGCTGGCATAGAGTTAATTTTCTTCCTAGTAGCTGGTATGATGTGTTTTGGATTTAGTGTGAGAATAATGTTAGTAACACACT
This sequence comes from Haliaeetus leucocephalus, assembly GCF_000737465.1. Lineage (NCBI taxonomy): Eukaryota > Metazoa > Chordata > Aves > Accipitriformes > Accipitridae > Haliaeetus > Haliaeetus leucocephalus. The sequence goes on along the minus strand of NW_010972809.1, from coordinate 647,207 downwards.
GATGTTTTAGTTGTCGCTAAGTAGCGCTTACCCTAAATTAAGGATTTTTCAGTTTCCCATGCTCTGCCAGCAAGCAGGTGTACAAGAAGCTGGGAGGGAGCACGGCTGGGACAGCTGACCCGAACTAGCCAAAGGGATATTCCATACCATAGGATGTCATGCTTGGTGTATAAACTGGGGGGAGTTGGCCAGGAGGGGCTGATCGCTGCTCGGGCATCAGTCAGCAGCTGGTGACCAATTGCACTGTGCATCACTCGGCTTTTCTTGGGTCTAATTTCTCTCTTTTTGTTATATTACTTTCCGTTAGAATTATTGTTATTATATTTGTTGTATTATTATTGTTATTATTATATTATATTTTATTTCAATTATTAAACTCTTCTTATCTAAACCCACGAGTTTTACTTCTTTTCCCGATTTTCTCCCCCATCCCACTGGGTGGGGGAGGAGTGAGTGAGCGGCTGCATGGTGCTTAGTTGCTGGCTGGGATTAAACCACGACAGCAACTTAACCCGCAGGGCAGGTCCTAGTGCATCACCTGGCGATGCCCCAGCAGCGGGACTACGTTGCACGGGGTGCTCAGCCACCCACTGCGGGATCTTGGAGCAGAGGCGTAGGAACACCAGCCTTCCAGAGAAGCCAGGGTTTACATTTTCCTTCTGACCAAGCTCTCTGGGACAAGTACCACCCAGAATTCCTTTGTGAAAATCTAATAATGACATAGAGGCATATGGGAACTGGGCAGGCTGTTGCGTGAGGCATGCTAACTGCAAAAAGCCAAATTCAGGGAAGTAACTTGTAAGAGTGCTACCAAACTGTATTTTTCATTTTAAAAATATATTTCCCTAGTGCTTTTGCCCTTGATTAATGGATTTACCTTACCTGAAATGTATCCTGAAAGGCTCTGGCAGTTCGGCAGGCAAGCAAACTTCAGCCAAAAGATATGTACTTCTAGCTGTATCTGCAGTGATGAGAGCTAACCTGAAGGAGAGAAAAAGGCAGTGAATTATTATATGCTTCTGGAGGAAATTAAAACTTGAAAAAATACTTTTTTTTTTTCCTAAATTCACATATTGCAGATGCCAGGTGAAATCTATTTAAAAGCAAATGTGCATCCCTGATATAATTACAATATCACTAGTGTGGTTGTTGGGCTGGGCCCTGCTAACAAAACGCACCATCTATTTTGTTATCAGCTTTTACATCAAGCTGCTACAACAGCAGTAAGTAGGCAAAACGCAGGAACTATCCCCATCTTCCTTGGAATGTGCCCTATACTATCAAATACAAGTAGAGGCCTATAAAGGAGCCATTACGGTGTTCGCTGAATTGCCTAAGACAGCTTTAATAGATGGAAGGGCTCGGTTCTGTTTTGGGGCAGTGCAAGGTTATACTGTCCCCCTTACGAAACATACTGGCAAGGTCACAAGCACCATCTACCTCAGAGCATTTAAGACAGTAGCGTCATTACGGTAATGCACGAATGAATGAAACTCTTGTTTTAAAAGACTTCCTTGTCTTCCCCTATGCTCCATTTTAGTGAAAGAGGCTTTACATCTAGACAAGCAAAGACTTGAAACCTAGCTTTATCCTGATCAATTTGCTTGTCTTGCCCCTTGAGGACTTTAAGACATCCTTGAAACCTTGAAGGAATCTAAACAAACTGTTGCAGAATCAAGATTTTTTTTTTTTCCTTGTAAGTCTTTAGTGCTGAGCTGTCCCAGAACATACGCAGAAATAATCCTCTGCCAAGGTGTGGGATCCGATACGCCTGTAACCACTCAGGCTTCAGGTTACCTGGAAATTGAGAAAGACATTCTTAAATGTTCTTAAGCATGATGAGAACACCCCTCCTGTTTCAGCAGAAATTAAAGCTTGCAGTCAGAGAGAGAGAGCTGAAGAGAGAACGTTCCCGGTACCCGTTTTGAATGGGATATTCTCAGTGCGGGAAGAGTATCTGGCTAAGCCTGGAGCTTTAGGTGACTGCTGCTTGTCTCTTAGAAATGCCAGTGTTCCTGTCTCCTGCCAGAGGCCATCCCTCCTCATTTGCTAAGGACTGGACCTAAGTCACCATCTGCTGATCCTTGTCCCGTCTACCTCATGAGATGAGGACCAAAGGCACGTGAGTGAGAGGCCAGTCTTTTGAGGTATTTTGTGTCTTTAACTCCCAGTGGCATCAAATGCAAATGCACCTATATATCTGCTTCAGTGTCTTCTTTAGGCCTTTAAAAGCAGTTCTTCAGCAGCACAGTCCAGAGCACCTGCAATAGTTCGTAGTCAGTAAGTGACTTAAGTTGTATTTAATAGTCTAAAACAGCTTTATTGCAACATCGCAGTGATACCATCCAAACTGAGGTCTTTACAAAGTGCGGTATTGTTTGCCAGGCTGTTGTTAACATGCATGATTTAAATGATGACACAAGCAAAACTTCTGCTTTAAAATGGAAAAATTAAAGATACCAAAATATTGTCTTTCCTCTTGCCAATGAGAACAGCTGGCAGGATGGGTTTACCGAACAAAAACTTTGGCCAGCAGACATAGGTTATCATTTTCACAGGCTTTCCCTCTGAAATACAGGATTAACAAAACATGCTATTTTTTTATTTCAAAATTGGAGGGTTTGTGTCTTTCATCTGGTCAAATTTAGCGTAAAAGTGAAAATAATATCAAAGTTACAGGCACCATAGGGAGACTGTTAATGTGGTAACAAAGGGCATTTGGCCAGTTAAAATAATAAAAGACTATACAGCTTTCCCAGTGATGGCGGAAGCCCAATTAGTACTTTCCAAGTAGAGCCACAATATTCCTTTCCAGATTTTGCGGTTTGGCATGATTCAGAATGAGTAAACTTACTTTCCTACAAGGGGAAAATATAATTAACAGAAAAAACAAGGTCATGCTTTAAGTAAGCAATAATACACCGTGGGGTGTACATTAAACAGTCAATATTCATACACCTTGGACAGGCTTAGGCAGAGGCAAAGCAATGGCTCAGCATACAAAAAGATACATATATTATCTTAATAAACCTAAGTGCAAGAGTAAAATGCAAATGGATATTTTATTTCCTTACTAGATGATTTTAAGGGAATATATATTCAACGTTCATGTGTATAGCACTCACACATACTACTTTAAAGTACCCTTTCTGTTAACATTTTATACTTTTAAGGAATAAGTGGATTTGCTATTTTCTTTTTGTTTGAGCACCTGTTTTTTTGTGCTGCTACTAAAGGCAGAATGGTTTGGAGGATTCTTTTTTTTTTAACTAAACTGATTAAATTTGTTAAAAGGACTTTCAACCTGGATACTCACACTGAAAGCCTCTAAGACTCTATTCTTATTTATAGTAATCCACTTTCCAGGACTCCGGAAGTGACACAAAGCCTGCAAAGGCTCAACAAAGCTGAAAATAAAGTCACAGGATTGGAAAAAAGAAAGACCAACTTCCAATTTGGAGGTGAACTTGCAAGTGATTCGTAAGGGTAAGTTTTTTCTTCTCTCTTGTTTTTGCTAGTGTTTTTAAAATGAACAGACTGTTCAGCTGAAGCTCAGATAGAGAGGAAAACATGTAATGCAAAAGAAAGCGTGGTGACCCAGGGTAAGTATATACTATGGTAGCAAAATGAAAACAGCCCTGCTGAGACATCTGGTTAGTGCTCTACTAGTGACACCGTTCGTGAGAAAGCAGAGCAATATGCCAGGAGGAAGATGAAAAAAGAAGAAAAAGTAAAACTTCAAAAACCGGGGAACCACTCCCATCACCTGAAGCTTAGACCACCCACCTGAAAGGGAGTAACCCACATCCAGCTCGAGCGCAGAGTACGAACAGCCTTATCTCCCTTTCAACTCCACCATTTCGCAGATGTCTCATATAAAGTGCTTGGAAGGGAGGAATTGATTATTTCTTTCCTGTTTCTGTAATAATTACAGTAACCTATGATATTATAAACCTTTATGAGCTGCAGCACCTCCCCACAGTTCCTGCATTACTGCTGTTTGGCTCCCAGCTGGTACAGTCTCCTTCACTTCCCAGCTCCACCTGGGACTACTTGCTCCGTGAAGATCCCAAATAGCCTCCTAAATCAGCCCTGCCCGTCGTGGTTCTGTGTGTGAAGAAGCAGGAGACGTGTGGGCAGTGGATATGGGAGCATGTTTGTGACCTGCTGTATCCTTTCAATAGTCACGTACGTGCGCTGCGCACAACACGCATGCAGCCTTCTCTTAATCCACAAGTCAACAACTCATCACATACAACACTCGAGTCGCCTACACAAGTTGAGAAATGCCCTGAAACACCCGATTTTAAGGAGTTACTTGAAAGACAGAAAAAATCCTCACCAGCTACAGAGTCACGCTAAGTGTTAAACTCCTTGGAAGCAGGAAGACGTTGCCAAAAGCCTTATGGTGTAAACTCTTATTATTATAAACCACTCCAACCGCAGACTGAAGGGGAAGCCGAAGCCAGCGCTGAGGGTCTGTCCCACCACCTGCCGTGTGCCTGCGTTAGCCTGCGTGGCACGGCGGCATCCGTGCTGATGCGCGGCCCCGAATTCCCGGAGTGGAATTGTTACCGCTTTTGCTCTTGAATCAACATGGCGCTCCTTACAGCATGATATCGATACTTACCATATCCTTCTGCTCTTCTCCCACTGATGTTACGGTACTGAGGTATCTAATTAGGTCACCTAACAGATTTATGGGACTTGAGTGTATAAAGAAAAGGAAATAGTCTAAAAATATGGAGAAGACAACCCAAAATTTGTATGCCTAAACACAACTTTTTTCTCTATGTCTCTGTACCAATAAATCTTTGTGTAGCAAACAACAGATCTATTTCACCCTGAGTCAGAGCTCCAAGAAATCTATTGGAAAGGAACCCAACACAAGAAATGGAGAGAAAATAACTGAGAAAAAAAATTCTCTCCATTTTACATAGAAAATAATTTCTGACTGCTTCTTCATGTAGATGCCAAACAGTATTTTATATTAACTTATTGATGAGGACAGCTTCTCATAGAAACATAAATTTTCTTAGCTTGGAAAAAAAGTTGTTGATTTTAATTCTAAAATGGCACCAGAAGGTACTACACAAAAGGAAAAATAATGATTTTATATTAAGAGAATAATGCAAACATTTCCTATATAAATAACTGCTGAAGGGTGATTCCTTGCTCTTCACTGCCCCCCCCAAGCTATTTTAAAAAACTTAACAAATATTTTCTATCTAGAATCTGTATTAATGGCAAAATTATACTGTGTAAAAGAACATCTTGTCAAACCAGTATACCGCGTTTACCTGTAAAACCCACTATACTTGCATGCAGCAATTGTATTTTATTTCTCTTCTACATATGCTCTTGCAATGCTTTCATCACCTCTGCAGTTCTGTTTCCTCCAGCAGTATATTAAGCAATGTGACTGGTATCCATTATGTGTAGTTTAATACTTTCTTAATTAGCCTCACACCTCTACCAGATTAAACTTGGTAGGATAGTATTACCATCCACTACATGTTTTACTTTCTGTGACATGTTTCTTTCTGTAAGGTACTTTGCAAATCCCTTTCCTTTAGCAACACAGTAAGTCTATCATTGTCTAAAGAGAAGAGACTAATGACTAGCTTTGTCCTGGTTTGCCAAATACTTTTACTAACTACAACTAGCAAAAAAAAGAAAGAGGCAAGTTAGGGGAAAGAACTGCTTTAAAGTTAATCTTGTAAAGTCGGAATGATCATTTGGTTGCACCCTGCTGCAGCGGAGGCCTGCAAGTTTCTGATGTCTGAACGTGTCTCAAGTATTTCTAAAAAGACAGTGAATTATGGGTCAAGAGAAATAAACTCTTCTGACAGAAATATCAGTTCATTTACTTTTTGAAGCCACTATTTGCATATGCTAGGTTTACTTAAGTCATAGATCCTGGGATTTATAAAATCAAAGCCTTCCAAGCTCAGCTTAACAAAATGAAAAATATCAAGACTTCTTCCTCCTTTGGTGAAAGTCATTATGTTAGCACTGAAAGACGTTCAAAGCTTGCCTGCTTAGTATACCAGGCATTAGTCCACAGCTATCAGCTCCACAGGGATGCCCTAAACAGAATACAACATATTAAACATTACTAATAATGCACCAAAAAGTTAATTTGTTCACCACTTCAACATCAAAGAAGGTATTATATAGCAATAGTCAAAGGAGGGCACATTAAGTAAAACTACCTTTTAATAACTTAATAAAATAATCCTGAATAGATACAGATTCCCCTCCCAATAAGCAGATTCCCATCAAATTTGAAACTGACAAAAAGATTTTTCAAGAATTCTGTAAAGCTGCATGCCCTAGCAGATAACTCTTTTGAATAAATTTTCTCATTCCAGTGCTTTTATGCAAAACAAAAATAAAAAAAAATCTATCACATGATTTTTATATAATCTTTCTCCCTCTAAAAACAATCCCTCAAAAACGTAGTTCATCTTTCTAATAAATAGTGAAGCTCTTGCTAGTAAGTGTGGGAATACACTAGTCTTCTGCTCTCTGATTGTACAACTAAAGGTGTTTTATAAATTGCTGGCTTCCACAACAAAGAACATTTCAGTCCTTTTCTGAAGGACTGAAAGTTTCCCAACTCCTAGCTAGTTGAGCTTGCAGTCCAAAATCATTAACATGCTTCTGAAAATGTCAATGTCTTCTAAAACCTAAGAGTTATATATTCTTCATTCCAAAATGTATGGCTCTTAAATGGAACCTTTACAACCAGGTAGTATCAAAGCTTTTTTAGTGTGAACAACTCTAGGAGTATTGATGTAATAATCCTAATTATTTTGAAACACTCATGTAAAGAAATATTGCATTGCTACTTCAAAGATACAGACTCTGTAAAGTCTCAAGTCTTTAACTGTTATGCCAACTTTAAAAAAAAAGCAAAACCAAGTAAAAAGACAGATCTACAGTGGTGTGACTTCTAGGGAATGGCTTGTGAATACTACTACCACTACAGAGCACTCCCATACAGAGATTCTCCAAATTAATTTGCTTTAGATACCACCATCATCTTCTTTTCTATTACTGTGGTAGACGCCGTAGCTGCCAGCTGCGTGCTGAGCTTCAGATACACACCAGAAAAGACATTTGGCTGCTTGGGCAGCAAATGCAACCCAGAAGCCTTTTCCCCATGCTCCCTGGGAGGAGGTGGTGGGCTCCACGGTCCCTCACGCTCCTTTCATGCCATCTTGAAAGATTCCATAGGTGCCTTTGGGAGCTCCTGCTCTAATGCAGCCAACAAACTTTTTCCCCAACTAGAATGCAATATTCAAGCAGCTGTGAGTATACAAGACCAAAAAAGAATTTCCTAAGGAACTGCACACACCATAGCACACTCAAACCTTTATGTTCTACCATATTACTTTGAAGAACTTGTGAAAATTTCTTATTCCTGGTGCTGTCAGTGCCTGGTGCTGTCAGTGTGGTGAGTACCTCCCTTTGTCTCCCAACATTATTCTTTTTCTATTATCTATTATCAATTTATCCAAAACGTGTTACCCTTGGAAAAAGCACATTAAAAACGCACACTGCTAAATGCACTCTTAAACGTGTAATGTTGGCAGTGGATACACACAGTTGAGGATTAATAAGAAAATCTGCTATAAACTAGGAGCATATCAGCTGTAAACAACATAGGAGATGGATCTAGGTATACATCTTAGCTGACTGCAGGGTTATTAAGTTACCAGTGGGATATGACCATGAAAAAGCAAATGCCATCCAAGGATGAACCAGTTAAACTATCTCTTAGCAGAAAAAAGAAAAATATCTGTGCCACTGTTTAAGGCACCTGAGAGATCTCACAGAGATTTTTTTACATCATGTTCATGGAAGATGAAACAGGTAAAGAAAAGAGCTGCAGAGAGAAGTCATTTTAAGAGCAAGGCTGCAAAATTTTTGCTTGTTTAGTCTAGCAGAAACAAAAGCTGATACAGGAAATAATTATTCTCTAAAAACACAATAGGGTGGTAAACAGTAGGCAAGGAAAAGAACTATTTACTCTAGCAGACAATGTTGGCACAAGAACAAATGGGTGTAATTTGGCCATGAATAAATTTAGGCGGGAAATTAGAAGGTTTCTGACCATAAAAGTGGTGAGGTTCTAGAGTAGTTTTTTTAATACAAATAGTGGGGACGAAAAAATAACAACTCAAGCTATTTAATGATGAGGATTGTTAAGTTCACAGAAACTGCTACAGGCATAGTTCCCTGAGTAAGTAAAGGACTGCATTTTGATCATCCAGGAGCTTGTTTCCAGCATTATGTTTGCCTATTTTCTGGAAGCATGGGGTTAAAAAAAATTGAAGTTAAATCATACTTATGCATACAGTGTTAGAAATATTGCTTAAGCAAATGCCATCCATATGTAAATGATCTCTGTAATTAAGTTTGTGCTTTGCAACAAGAAAACAATTTAACTTGATAAATAGGTATCACATTGTACTTCAGTGGTTGGAAGCTAATTCTTTTTAACAGAAAGATGCAATTTGTCACATGCTAATTTTCTTGGGTTTTGTAATGTATCTTTCTACTACTTTTATTTTGCCTTGTTGTCTTCTTTTAGTCTTTAAAGTTCTAGACAACAGTTTTATCAGCATGTATGGACAGCAATGGGAGACAGCTGGAAAATAATGTCTGCCTGTTTATTTATACCAATCTGGCCAAATTTGGCTCCTCAGAGTTCCTCAGATGAGCATTTGCTGTTAGTCTAAACAGTATTAGGAAAAAGAAAAAAAACCCTGATGATTACCACAGAAAGATGGAATCTGAATATCAGAAAGAAAGAAGCAAACATAAACCAAACATATCTGAGTTAGAAGAATAACTTAAAATACAGGAAGGGTGTCCAAAGAAAATAAGGAAAATGTTATGAAACTAATTTCCACAAACACAGAAAGAATTTGCTGAGATTGCAGTCAGGAGTTTAGCCTAGAGACCCAACATTAAAGCACTTCTTAAGGTTTTCTTGTGCAGCCTCTGATGCCTGTAATAGTTTTACTATTAATAGCTAATAAATATGGTTCATCCAACACTGTAGTGGCTCTTGAAATTCAGATCTGTGGTATACCGCTATGCCATCTGAAGAATTACAGTTATTTAAAAACTAATCTACATTCTTGCATCAGCAAACCCAAGCAGCAGAAAGAAAAACAAAACATTGCAAAGGCAAAGTAGAGGTATTCCCCTATCAGTGTCAAACTATAAACAAGGGACAGAACCCTGTTGAAAACAAAGTTAAATGGTTCCATATGCATAAAGTCATGTTAAAAATTATTGTTTGCGAGTGTTTGGGTACACATATGTATATAATTATAAATGTATTTTTTATCATAAATTATTTATCACTTATATTGTCTCTAAGTGCACTTACAAAGGATTTATTATGGAAGAAACTGTATTATAGCTATGCATACTGCAGTTGATTAGCTTACAGTTGGTACTTGCTCATCAAATATTATGAAAGTATGTCAAAACATAACAATATATGGGAAATCACATAGATAAGTGTACTTGACCAGATACTGGAGGAGTCTGGCTGTACCACATAGAGGAAAAGGGGACATACAACCTCCCACCTTGCTCCTCAAGGAGAAGTACCATATGTGGGCTGTCTGTAACAGACCTCACTCCATTTGCTGAAAAAATAAAATAGTCCTAACGGCCACAGAAGCAAATTAGAGAAATTTAGATAAAGGGAGCCATTTCCATATTTTGCCAGTTTTGTTGCTGACCAAAATCAAGTTATGCAAAGATGTAGTAAAAATAATGCAAAATAATTAAAAGTATGAAACTCTTATTTCTGGTTCACTTGAATTCACCTTTGCATGAACCTGGTTTTGTTCTTCTTCCTTTTTAACCCCTTCTTACTTATAGTTACTAGCTACTGTATTCAGTAGCTTTTGCAACTAACAGCTAACTGAAACTCCAAGCCTGAAGGCCTCAGTAAGTTTTTAAGAATAAAAGGAGCTCACATCATTAAGAAAGCAATTTCAAATTCTTTATGTCTGAAGTTGCCACTCAGCTACTAGCCGTGATGCTCATGAGACAGCTGCCAATTTTCACTTTTTTTTTCTTTACATTTTTACTTCTGCTTGGGAAGTACAAATGAGTTTTTTGATAGAGTTATGGTCTGGTTTAGAAGGACACATTTCTGATGAGGAATTGTTATTTCTCCTCATCAGTAGCTCCTAGGAGGACACCATGACTCGTCTGTTGAACAAGTGACAAGGGACTGCTGAGGAACGCGTTCCCCCTCTGTGAAGTTCCGTCTGCCCATCCCAGTAGCACCCAGTCAGCAGGTGGGACTTGGTAAAGTTTTACTATTGCTTGTAAATGAACAGCTCTTGAATTAGCTTTTGAAAGTGAAACTACAATTTCCAGGGCGGAGAAACAAAGAAAAAAGCGCCAGGTTATTGTGTGTTTCTGAAGGTTGTGCACAATGAAAAATGTGGCTACAATATGGGAGGAAATTTAACACGTTGGGTACGATCAGTGCTCAGTAGAGCTCAGGTAAACGAAAGCAAAGGTGTCTCTCGGTTAAGTTTTACACCTTTGCTGATGGTGGAGAGGTCATGAGCAGAAACTAGAAGATCGGCAGGGATTCAAAGAGATGATTTGGCTTATACTAGGTAGAGTACCCTGCCAAGGATTATTCTTAAGAAGCAATGAAGATCAGATTTTAGTCCCATCGCTTCTAACTTCTGCCTCATGTCTCAATCCTGCACCCCATGCTCTTTGCTGTAGTTCTCCCTGGGAGACGCACCTATTGCTCCCTCCCTGAAAATCCACCCACATTTGGGTGCTTGGTGCTGCCTATACTTTGAAGGCCAGACCAGAACAATAAAGAACCAGCCTGATGCCAAGCAACTGGAAACAAAAGCTCAACTGGAGGGCGGGAAGGGGTGTGAAAAGTGGGACGGCAAAAAAAAAAAAAGTCTATTTGGAGAGGATTAGGATTGACTAGCCAAAGACTGGGACCTGGGGTGGGAAGTGGTGGAGATGCAGAGCTGTTAGGAAAGGAGTGGGAAGCCCTGGGGAACGGTGCCTTAAGCGGGCAGAGAGATCGTGACAAGAAGGTTGCTTTCCAAAATGGGAAAATGCTGAGATAGACAGAAGAACCAACAGCAAGGGGCACAAAACTTACTCTGTGCTCAAGACAAACTCTCAATGAGCAGCCATTCAGTCTTTTTGTCCTCATTTCCTGAAAAGCGTGCTGCTAATTTACCACAGACAGCACTGATGATGGGAGTGCTAATTTCCAGCAGGATTTTCCCCTAACACTTAACCTATTTGTCATCTGACTCACATTTGTTAATGAAATTGCTTTCATAAAGTGCCCTATACGGTGAAAGAATTGTGTTTAGAGAGACTTATTTACAAAAATAAAGACCCAGAGATTAAGGTCACAAGTATTGTCTAAATTAGGGCAAACAATCTGAAGCACCTGAAAGCTACATTTTTTATTCCTTCACAGAGAATCCATCCTACCATACTCCCATGGACTCCAGATACTGTTGTAAGAGCTCAGGAATTCAGCAAGTCACGCACAACTGTCGGGCATTCAGAAGATGAAGCTCATATCATTAAAAAGTTTGGTTTAAGTAATTGCCTAGCATCAAGTTCTGTGGCAGAGGAAAGGATGCACTCCAACTCCTAAATATAATAAAACAAACAAAGAACACCACAAAAGCAGAAACTGCAAGCAATTCATAACCAGATCAAGCCCATCAGATGGCCAAAGACGGAGACTGCCCCTCATGAAAAGGTAGGGGATAAGTTTAGTACAGACAAGCTTTGAAGAAAATAATTCCTTTTTAGAAAAGGAATTGCAATAATCCATGCTAATTCTCTGCATCGTACAGGCCATGCTGTATCACTCAAAGGAAAGGCAAAAATGCCATTGCCAAAACCGCCATTTTAAATGGGATATAGCTGCTTAAGCTAATATGAAATATATGGTCAACTTACAGGTATTATAGGTGCAGTGGCATAGTTAGCTACATTAACATGCAAATAAAAAGGCCTTAAAGCTGTTTTTGAAGAGTAGCACTGGGCCTGTGTACATGTATGTAAGTAAACATTATTGTAGTGTATTGGGTTATAGAAACTTTTTCCTCAGTCACAATATTGATTGGCAAGTTAAATTTTCTGGGTAATTTGGAGTTTCAATACATGACGCTCATGCTAGGTATAAATATGACAAGTTTACAGAAGAGCTGCCTGTGAAAACATAGAAACTAAAGATGTTCCTACTCCTCTTTAATTGCTTAATAATGACATTTTTCCACTTTTGCTGGACTATAGGGTTCAGAAGCATGTAGCATATAGTCTCCCATCCTCAAGGCCCCTCTGCATACCTCCTCTCCCCCCGTTAGGAGCAGAGGCTGCGGGATCTCCTCCGTTTCCCACCTTGGTGAAGCTTCTTACCATCACGTACTGCCTGCAGGTCAGAGGGGCGGCCAGTTGCTGTGACTGTTGTGCCACTGGAGACGGGTTTTGAACGAACATAGGAGCCAGAAGAAACAGAAACAGGTGAGTACGAGAAAAGGCTTTTTTCTATTGAACGTTTCACTTTGTATAATTTAACTGTATGTTCACTTCTGCACAATCTCTGTGAAATACTGAGTATAAGTGAACAGTACAATGGCAATCCTACAGTCTATCAATTTTTTTTTTTCCATTTTAACAGCATTTCCCAATTTAGCATTTTCCACAGGTGCTAATTCATTGTGCGTGCTTGGCTATGCATGACTAGCTACGAATGAGGTATATTATTGCAAATATGCTTTTGGATACAATTCCCTGGTAAACTTTGAGACAAGACCTGTGGCAGAAAGAGTATCAGATGTAGTTAGAGAAAAAAATCGCAAGTTTTCAGGCACAAATGGGGACATATTTTGAATTCCCACTCATTTTTAACTTTGTGTTCATTAGGACAAATTCTAACACAATGAGGAGTTTAACCTGATCTAGAAAACCCACAACAAGAAGCTCTGTTGGCATGAGACCTGGGAAACCCACTGCCTCTACTGCAATTCCCATTTCAGAATTGATTTCCCTCTTTCAGTCAGTCAGAAATCATTCAATTTTCAGAACTTTTGGTTACGTTACAGTTATGTAGCTAAAAGCACAGAGCAAGTATATGTTTATAGTTCATAAAGAAACTGAACTGATACTGTGAAACACGATGCAAATACTTTAAAAGCCAAATGTGGTTTTTGATTGTATCCATATAATATAAACTGAAATGGCAAAATTATTTACCTCTATCAAATCCTGCAGTTATCACATGGCAGCAAAAAGAGAGTAAGCTGCTTAGGTATTTTAATTGTATCTATGAACCCATTTGGATTTTCTTCTGTTTAACTCTGAATTTCCTGCGTCGAAATGGTTGGTTTGGAAATGCTGCTGTTATCCTTTCAAGTTACTTCAGTCTTACTTTTCTCCTAACACTTTTGACTGGGAATAATGGTGTGAAATTCATAGCAGCCAGAGTGCAGAGGAATCTAGAGATATTTTATACATACTTATCAATAATGCATTTCTCTACATTCTTAGGGGATCGTATTTCCACAGGCAGTTGCAATTAATTCAAAGCAACTGTAAGGTGAAAAAAAACCAAACCCACAACAGACCCTCCTATCCTCAGGGCTCTTGTCCAAACAGATACAAGCAGTACAGATCAGAACTTATGTGTTTTATAGCAGCTGATAAGAATGCAGAATTGACAAGTGAGTGAGCACAAATATTATCAACAAAACTACAGGCAAGCAGGCCCCTTCAATTTGCAAATAAACCAGTCCTGAGTTGCTGGTTTCAGTGTATGTTTAGCTCAGGTGAGGTCATGTGTCCTGGTGAACAGAAAGCATCTTCTCTTCAACGTTGTGTCAACTATACCGGACTCTTACAATCAAGACAGAAAAAACCAGCAACAACTTTCACAGGAAGGCTGTAATGGAAGGCAATTAATTAATCCATCTTTTATGATGATGGCACAGGGAGTCTTGCTATTAAATTCAGTGGTAGCAGGATGGGCTCCAGTAGGTTTTTCACATGTGCCACTGCATCATGATCACTGCCTAGCTGCAGAGGAGGGCATGGGTCCACCGAACGCATAGAGGGAATTTTACTCAAGCGAATATTTGCATTTAATTGGGAATTCATGTAAAGGAAGTGTTTTGGCCCTTACTTTGCCATTGCAGATTCATTTATAGGCAAGTGTAGCGCAGTGAAAAACATAAGCACAAAACCAGACTAATACTTCTTGTGATGTAATGAAGATTAACTGTTGAATCAATATTGCTAAAGTTAGTGGCTTTATGTTAGAAGTTTAGTATTGCACAGTCTGCCATTTATTTCAACACATACAATTACACATCTTAAACACTTCAGCTGTAGCTGTACCTGATTAGCTATAGCCATATCAGAAAATACATGGATGATACAGTTGACTATATTTTAATGCTTTTTATGAGGTAATATTGCTAATATTATTTCATGATCCTGTGGCTGAAAAGGTTTTAATGCTTTTTTCTCCCCATTTGCATATGCAATCTATCCTACTGGCAGACTGAAATCCTGCCTTCTTTGAAACACACACCAGCCTAAAAGGCAGAGTTTACTTGCTGAGGCTTTCAAACTTTTTCAGAGTACTTCATGACAGTCTCACAGATAACCTCACCCCCTGAGGGCACTGTCATAACATCCTCTGGCAACTTCTGCAGTGACTTACACTGAGAAACAGCATTAGGCCTGACCTGCACTGCATATTTTGAAAGGTGAGGCCAGTATGGAGCAGTGGGAGAAAGCCAGTGGCACATTAAAAATTCAATAATACAAACACAAAGTAAGTTAGAGGACTCCGGCATGGATCCCCAGAACGATTTGGATCGGGCCCTGCTGAAGCCATCAACAGCATGTAAACTCTATATTAGATCTGCCCTGCAGTTGTTAATGAGGACACCTAGCACCCCATGACCAGCCACTCTCTACAGACTGTCACAGCAGATAAGACTGATAAAAAAATGCTGATTGCAAATACTCCATAGAATCAAAATGGTTAACAGACCACCATTTCAAAAGAGTATATGATACTAGTAGATTGTGGCAGTAATAACAGTAATGTAAATGCTAGCAGGTGTTTGTATGGTGTTTTGCAAAACATTCACATTCCTGTTTGCATGATCCTTGCAGTATGGTAGTTATATCAGTATATGTTATTTTTGCATACACAAAAACATGAAATGCTCATCATAAAACAGTTAAACCAAAACACTTAGTTCTTTTCAGCAAAGTTGGGTCTGAATCTCTTGATTTTATTACCCCAGTAACACAATGTAGGTTTTACACTTTCACCAGAGTTTCAGTCTTTGCTCTGCACAAGGATTTTTCTTTGTTAAGTTTTGAACACTGTGTGAAAATGAAGAATATAAATATAGCAGTGAACGGACTAATTAAATCCAGATAGTGTAGTAACTTGAGAGTATGTTGTCTAAGAAAAACAGTTTGCTAAATCACATTACTGAATAATTTAAAATTCAAGATTTTTCTATAATCATATTTTGTGCCCTTTCAAATTCCTTTGTTATCACAGCTCAAGCTGTAAAACCTTCTGGCTCTTCTACCTCTAGAGAACAGGCTCCACTCCTATACAGAAAATTCAGAGGTACAGTAAATTGTGTTTTAAGAAGACAAAATATCTAAAATCCAAAGGTTTCAAGAACATTATTATTGAGGTAGAATAGGCTCTTATTTAATGACATTAGAGTCAAATCTGAATACAAACCCAATCGTTAAGTTCTTTTTTAGCGTAGCATTTCTGCAAGTGTATTTTGAATAAAAAGCCATATTTTAAATCTGCTTTCCTGTCCAGTTTTAACATGAACAAATACTGAAACCTTTAATTAGATGTCATGAGATCATGCTGTATTATGTAACTATGTGCTACAAACATGCATTTTCCCCCAAAGAAATACAACACAGTCATATGAATAAGAAGAAATACTGCTTACCTTCCTTCCTTAGAAAATATTCCCTGAAGGCTGAGTAAATCTGGTTATAAACCGAAAAACAAGCCTGAAGTGTACAACTCACACACATACAGGCAGCAGATACAGTTGTCTCCATGAAGAATGCCTGTTTCTAGCCTTCTGTACGTGTTTCTCACTTCTCCACATTGTGGTTATGCTACAAGGACTCGAACTATGCTTAAAATACTAGTCTGCAGCGTAGCTATAGGCACCAACATATTGCATAAATGGTACTTACTGTTCCAGAAGTCACGCATCATCCTATAGGAAATTTACACCTCCAGACCAGGGATTTGTTACAACCCAGCAGATTGTGGCAAAACACTGCGCCTGGCTTGTCAGAAAAAGTTGTTACTTTCAGTGATCGGCACATATTCACAAAGCACAGTGTCTTTACATTTATGAACGTGCACGCGTACCTACAGACACACATCTACAGAAGGAGCCGCAGCCTGTCTCTCACGACCACATGCTAATTGCTGAATAGGGGAAAAAATCTTGTTAGTATTACACGCGATCGTTTTTCTTGACCATGGCTTTTGCATACATTTTTCACGTAGTACAACCAAGACCGGTGATGCTAGAAAGCCTTTCTAACTCAGACACGAGTAATTATTCACATAAGGCACCGAAGTCGGTTTGGCTTCCCCTGCGAGAGCGCTGCTACTGCAGCAGCAGTGCAGGGTCTCTCTGCTGGTACTCGTTTGCTGCAGCCTTTGTGCATGAGTATACGTTATAAACAAATTAGTAACACAATGACATCCAATACCCAAGAACTAAAGAAAATCATGGAGAATCAATCAGATCCTACAGCAGGCATGTAGATTGGCTGTAAAAACATTTAACAGTAGATAGATTTTTCCTGTGCTGTCAAAGTTAAAGGTACCAGAAGGAAGCACACACTAAGGCATTTTTGTTCCACTGTGATATTGATCCAATGCCAGACGTAGTGAAACACAATGGGCACACAGTCAGCCTTGGTAAATTAGGTAAATTAGAGATCATTTGATGGTATTCTATTGTTGCTATTGTAATCACAGTAATTTTCACTGGTAATGGTGCTTCGTGATGAAGTGCGGTTCTCACAGGATAATTGTGAAAGGTATCGAAAGATTCAGGGTGTAGCATCTGGTTTTAAAAGCTCTTCAGATTCAAATTGGCGTTTTACTTTATCTTGAAAATTTATTAGAGATTCAGATCATGCCGGTTTAAATGGAAAGGTGAAAGCAGGGTAATTTCAATCTATGAATTATTCAGATTCAGACTGGTGAAATTGCCATCCATGAACTGATTCTCTGACAGTCTCTTTTGCAGAGCCTCCATTACGCTTGTCATTTTTATTTCTTTATCTACCATCTCTTTCTCAGTTACTGAGCTCGTCCCTTAGGGCTGTGCTTCACAAACCAAGTATTTCAAATTGGCAATAACCTAAATGTGTTGCTGTCTCAAATCGCAGTCTCCACAGGCTGTCTTTTCCAAATCATTAAAAACCACATCCACGATGGTGTCTGCTAGGCTCTTCAATTAGATGAATTTTTAAAAAAAACAAAAACAAAACCAACAAACCAGCAAAGAGAAGAGACCAGGGCGTCATATCGAAGAAGAGTTATGTTCCTGTAACAGTCCAGCAAAGAAAGTGGTGCTTTGTGCTTGTTCCTTTGTTGTCAGTGTAACCCATTCTAGTTGCATAGCATCACGCAGAAAGAAACAACTGTTAAAGCAGGCTGACTTCGTGCCCTGATTTCCAGCAGGAGCAGATAAGGACTGCATTATAGGCAGACTAATCCACGCAAATATACACTCAGAGACCAAGCACAATTAATAGCTTCTTACAGGCAAGAAAAACAGAAGTAGTAGTAGTTGTAGTAATTGTAGTATTAGAAGAAGGAGAAGCGACTGGATAACCGAAAGGGTTTCATTCTCTCAGACTCCAACCGATACAGATTGCAATCCCAGAGACTCTCCACTTGATGGCTGGTTGTGTCATTGCTAGTCGACTGCTGCCCTGTATCCAGAAGGACTGGGACTGATTTAGGTCAGAGAGTCTGGTTTCTTGTTTGAGCTTTGCTCTAACTGATGTAAGAAATTGCGGCAATCTGGATTACCAATCTATATGACCCTGGGACGCTGGCACGGCTTCGGCAGTGGAGTGCCTGCAAAGGCCCCAGTCAGACAAACAGTGACAAGTGCCATCTCCTTTGTCCTATTGCTGCAGGTATATCAGCGTGGCATAAAAAAAACCCCTCTTAATACACCAAGTGGGAAACCAGGTGTTCTTCCTCAGAGGCAGTTTGGGTACAGAGCTCCGAGCAGTCCCTGCTCAGCTGAAAACGCTGCCAGGCTGAAGCCAACACATCCAGGCTGCGTGTCTGTTCCTATGCTAACACCAGGAAAATTTCCCTCGTATGAAAAAGGCAAGAATAAAAAAAACCTATGCTGCTTTGTGCCTGGTTCTATGCGTCTGCTTTGCCGCACTGCGACTAGAAAACTGCAGCAGTAAGAGCTCTGGCAGTTGCGATAATGTAGAAAGCAGCAGCTCTGTGACACAGCAGTCAGCTGACTCGCAGTGTTATCATTCAATGTCCTCTATAGAATAAGGCCAGTTTCTAAGGTAGCACCAGGAGGATGACCTTGCATACAAAAATTGGGCTAGAAGGAGCGGCGAGACTTGTGTACACCTGCAAGTGATTTTGGGGTGATGTACAGCGTTATCGTCGGGGGCGTGCGGGTCTTTAACGGTGTCTTTTCCCTTCCTTCTTTCCAAAACAGAACTTGTCATTTTTTGAGCAGTTTTCTTTATATCATGAAATAGTCAATACGGTCATCTATAGCTGATGACAACAGTTACCGTTAATAACAGTGGTTAGGTAAACTATTTTAAAAGTATTGCTTGCAAGCCACATTTCTACAAGAAAACCTGCTGGGGTTTGATTAACTTCGTCCCTCGCCGTGACTATGGACGTGCTCCAGGAGAGAGCAAGTAATCGGGTGAAGACCCCTGAAAGGCAAGTCCTAATTGGCAAGAGCACGTTTCTGAGGTCTCATTGAGGCATCTAACTACCTAGACTGATTTTCACAGCTCTCTGTAGCTCCCAGCTAAATTCACTGGGAACGTTTGGTCACTCCTGCCTCTGGGAAATTGGAGGGGAGAACTTTAAAGTTACAGCTGGCAAATATGGGAACTGGTGAAAGTTCGGAGTCAACAGGAGTCAAGTACCCCACCGCTACCTGGGACTTTGAAAGTTCCCTTGGAGAACAGCAGGCACGCTCTTGAAAAACATCATGTGTCTACCTACTTAAATTCTACCTAAAGCTAGAGCAGCTCCATCAGAAATTGCCATAAATCAACTTGCCGATCACTTACTGAATTTATATTATATTGCGTTACCCTTGGCCTAGGACAGATCAGCTTCCACTCATCTCAGTGGACAGGCTGTACTTGCTCAGGCCAGAACTAAATTGGCTCTCACAGTTACTACTATAGGCTGTGCATTTCAGTAAGACACATTATAAGTTCGTTGTAAAGTATTCAGAAAGTCTTAGCGTGAAATTTAGCAACAGTCAAGTAAAGAAGCAAGCATTATACACCAAGCTGCTATTCCCTGCAGTAACTCCACTCACGCTAAATTACATCAGCATTAAAGCGGACATAAGACAGAATTCTGTTATAACACAACAATTTGCACCAAAACCCAAACAAACTGTAATAAAGCCATAAAAGCGGTGCTGTATCTTTAAGGTGCAGTTCTCTGGGACAACACAAAGAGCAGAGCACCCATGCAAAGACTGCATGTCCATCGCTATATTGCTTCAGGGGGAGAAACGTCTGTTCTCATGCGTAGCTGGTTAATGGACGAGTAATATAGTCACAGTCCTGTCTCTTCCTTAATCATTTTTTATTAAATGCCCCAAAGGCCACTATTTCTGCAATCGGCAAAATCAGTGCAGATGTCTAGTGGGGAGATGCCCGTGCTGTCCCCTTGCCCCTCACAACGAACTGGCCACACTCCTCGATGACGGGCTGTGCCTCCACAGCCCCATACGCTTGATATTCAAGAATATCTTTGTATTTGCTATTCTGGGATCTCTGATAGAAGCCAGGAAGAAGCACGAAGTCTAGGCAAACTCCAGGAAGCCAAGGATGCCAGTTTTCCTGCCTTACAGGATTTGCTGGACGGCCAGCGTTGTCCTGACTGTGCTAACGAAGTCTCTTTTTTTGCTGAGCTCCTCTCCATGGCCTCACTTTCTGGCCTCGAGATAACGCTGAATGGCTGTTGCCCCAACAGGGCTCTTTCAAGCAGCAGCTCTCCCTAAGCAAAAGATGCTCTGTAGGTGGCAGAAGACGTGGTTCCACCAACCATGGGAGAGGAGAGGGCAGGAGGAAGCACTCTCCTCCTCTTCCCCAACCACCAACTCTGTGGGGCCAGCTACAGCTGCAACAATCACAAACCGCAAGTTTCTCCCAAGTTTTCTTTCCCTGTAAGCCCATTGCGTCTCTGGGGGTAGGCAGAGGCGTTTTATTCCCCCCAAGCCCTGCAAGGCTGGAGCACGTATCTTGCAACCTTTGCTGAGGAAAGGGTGAGGGAAGCCAGCTGGCTCTGACGGGGGTGCCCCAGGGGGGTCAACGATGTGTGAAACGCAGGATGGGGCATATTCACTGACAACAGTTCGGGAGCTCTCCTAAACCCCACAGTAGGGTTCGGTTCCAAGACTGACTTTTCACTTGAGTTTTCTGGTGTTGATGAAGGCTAATGCAATTTCCTGAAACGTGTGCAGAGCTCCTTTTCTAGTCATTAACACAGACATCTCTCCCCACGAACAAGATCCTAATTTGGTTTTCTTAAAGTCTGTTGCAGAAGGTTCAAAGTTGAGTGTTTTGATTAGTTCTTGGCTATGTATCCGTGTGTGTACTATATTACACTGCATTATGTTACATTATGTTTAGGGTAAGAAATCACACTTGGACAAATTTGGGAAAAGTGGCTAAAACATTGAAACTTTTACCTCGTTTACCACTTAATAACTCCAGGAACAGAACAGGTTAAAATTTTGCCTCTTTTCTCCCCTTTTCTTTTATATTGAAACAAAAATTGCATCCAAGTCCATAAACTGGATGCCAAGTTTTAGCTGAACACAATTAGAAACAGCTTAAATATTAAACTGAAAGCTGAAGGGCCAATGACATTAAAGGGACGCTCTCTCACAGGCTCTTAACTGTAGCGCTGCTGACAGGATGCTGTATTAGAGCTGAATTTTTAAGGCATCGCCAAATATATCCCACGTATTATGTCAAATTACAAACTCAAAACGTTTTACAAGTCCTTTGGATGTTGTGTTCCCCCTTCCTAAACATGTGCAACACCATGTTCATTCAGCTGATGTTATTTTAAAATCTGAGAGCATTGCTGCAAATTAATGAGGCTGGTTTATGTTCTATGCTTTTTCTCTGTTTCTTATGTTGGTTATAGTTTTTAGTCAACACATATACTTAAATGCTAGTTTTTTAATTGACTGATATTTATTTCAAATGGACCTTTTCAGTTTTTTCTTTTTACTTGTCAGATTTTAGTAAATCCAATTGCTTTGATTTTAATGATACTATCGTGTAACCAAGGGAATACATTGATATACAGGTTTTTCCTGTCCATTATTATCCGACCTAGCTTTTTATTCCTTCCCAATTTACAAACCTTGGGCCTTCAGGTAGTTAAAATAATATATACATATTGTATAAGATATTCCCAACAGCTGGTTCTCTTAAGATTTCAGTGAAGTAGCGTATTGACCACCACCCCCTGCTCCCTATACCTTCAATAAGCTTCAAGTAAGTCAAGTCTACTGGGAGAAAAAAAAACCCCAAACTCTTGCTTTTCTTCAACAGAATATGCCAAGGAACTGACTTTTCCAAAAACCTGAAAACGCTTTCAGAATTGGTCCCTAAATACACATAAAAAATGGCCTTATCAAGTGGCACTCAAACTTGAGATAGAGAATTAAACTTTTACAATCTGCCCTCAGAAGACTAACAGAGGCTAATTAAAAATATAACTCTTGTCACAGAAGTGAAAGAGAATCCTGTGTATTTCCCAATCCTGCTTCTGCAAATCCTTCCTGCTGAAACAGCTGAATCAGAACAAATTGCTTGTGTGCAAGTTACTTCAGCCATATGGTGAAAGAAAAAAGAGCTGTGTGCCTCCTCAGCTATGTAGTAAATAGGAACTACCTCCATGTGGTTTTACACATTTATAGCTAATGTGGAGACCTAAATGTGAAATCAGGGAAATGAAGTGAATTTGTGAGTCTCCCTCTGGGACTTAGGGCTTATAACCTATTAAAAAGATTATATTCAACCAGCTACAGATAAATATATATATATATATATATTGCAATGCTGATTATTCTGCTATGAACAACCTTTTTCATTCAAGTGATTAAAATACAAACAAAACTAACTGTGAAAAACAGAACAAAATGGTGGTATGCATAAACCACTAACAAGAACATGGAAATTTTTTGATCCAAAGCACGAGAGGATCACTGCACGAGGTTGGTGAATAGGATGCGACAGGAATGTCAGTAAAGGACAGGCACAAAAGAGACATCTTGTTGTCTGTGGCACATCATTGGTGTCAGTCACTAAGGATCTCCTTGACATGTTGAGTACATAGCTCAGAATGTATCAACATTACTTCTTTTTTGTATCGTTATTAATGGAAGTCAGTTTAAACTTCCTGTGATAGAAACCAAGGCTTGTGCAAAGGGGTGGTTGCATGTCTTGAGGAGATTACAATTACATGTTTGACCTTATTTGGATGTGGCATTTGATAAATCTGGGATAATTAATCATGGAATAATCTATGAGATTATCCATTTGGGGCCTCTTTTTTCAGCTTTTGTTTGTGCTTCAGTTGGTATTTCTGTTTGCTGAGAAAGACTGCAGTAGTGCCAGGGATGAATGAGGAAACAATCCTGGAGAGAAATAAAAAGCAAAAATATGGCATAAAGTAGGGGAACCTCTATAAAAGGACAAAACTGAGTGAGTGTACTGAATGTATTGGCCAAATGCAGCAGTCTGCAGATAAAAAGCCATCAATCTGCTACAGCCCACCCAGAAACCTGAAATTCTCCCCAAACTTTCAGGACCTTAATCCTCTAATAAAAACAATTCACACCTACATCCAGAAGCCCAAGCTTTCATCAGTGTTTACATGGTTGTGTATTTTTGTGTGTTTGATATGTCATGATTTTATTTAAAATTGCCATGCTCCTAATAGATGCACTTTTAACCATCACTATTGGTTGCAATTAGAAAATAAATCAATTTGTTTATTTAAACCATTAAAATACGCCCAGCTAAAAATAAAAACTGGAATTAAAAATTGCAAATAGAAAAAAAACCGTGCAGGGAAGTGCTAAAGTGAATGCAATCAGTTCCAGATTTAAAACAGCCTCCCCACACTTACATCCCCCCTTTCCACTACTGGGTGGTCACGGACTCATGGCTGTTACTAGTGGTTTTCTTTAGAGTCATTCCAGACTTCTATTTTCACTCACTTAAAAATGGGAAGAAACAGAGGTATTGACTTAATTTTCCACACTCTCTGCGCCGAGTTTCAAAATCTATCCCTAAGGAAGCAGGCTCCTGAAATGGTGGTGGAGTGTTCCTAATCAGTGGAACAGTGGGAGTCTGGAAGAGCCTTGCAGTCAGGAGAACTTGGGCTAAAAAAAACCCAACAAAAAACCTATTATCCCTCAGGATAGAACTTGCTAGGCTTCTGGAGGGCAGCATATGACATACAGGCTGTGACAGGCAAAGACTGGGCTCCAGGGCATTAACGAGGGATGCAGCCCACTAGCAGCTGAGTGATAGAGCAAAGCAGCCCAGCACCCGGTATTGGTCCTGAGTACATTTCTGGGGTTTACTCGGTACTAGCACCAGTCTGGCCCCACGGGAGCAGAGGGATGTTGGATGCGCTGTTGGAGCACGTCTGCCAGGTCAGGGTAATCCAGAAGGAAGCCAGTGGGCGTGTGGCAAAGGGGCTCCGCGGCGTGAACATCAGCAGTGTAAATGGAAACAACTGAAAGGTGTGCTTCAAAAGTACCCTCTTGATCCAAGCTGAAGTGATGGTAGGGCCACAGACAAAGACTCCCTTCCCATCTTACGGCCAGCAGTAAAACTGAACTATTTCAGTGAAACAGCCGCTGGGGATCTGCCGTTCTGAACTCTACTTCCACGCCAGCCCTCATCCACGGTGTGGCCACAGTCAGGCCCCATGTGGTACAAAACTTCTTAATACCGTATCTAAGACCCAAAAGAATATCAGCATCTGGGGGTTCGTGTAAAATAAAATTAAAAAAAAAAACTGGGTAGGAGTATTTGGATAATATTACATGGGCTGGTGTAACATAACTAAATAATCAATTAACAGAGTTATTTAACTTTTTTCTGTTCCCATTCAGTTACTAAATCAGCACTTAAAAAGCTATTGTATTTCTTCTCATTGTAACTTGCATATTTCTTACCTTTTTCTTTCTCGTGCCACAACTCTGGCAGCCACGTGGCCTGTTTCACTTTCCCGTTCTCAGGTGCAACTGCAGCTTGGTGTGACCTCTCCTACCTGGAGGGGCAAGAGCTCAGCCCGGTGTGCCACCCATCCAGGTGCGTTGATTTGGCAAGTCCCAGCTTGAAGTTCTACATGCATGCAGTGCGAGGTTCAGGGTCTAAATAGCCTCCCCTGCAGAGCATCAAAAGAAGCACCTAGCTGCAAGGCAGCAAGGAGCTAATCCACATCTCCTCTGAGGAAAAGACCAAAGGGTCAAAGAAAAAAGTCCTGAGAGCCCGGCTTGGCTGCAGGCAAATCCGTTAGAGCCTCCTGCACAATCCTCCTCTCTGGACGCAGGGCTTCCCATACCCTGGATGTCAGCTTAGCTATCCAAACACTAAAATACGTATTTTTAATGAGTTTTAGCAAGCTTTCTCTGCAAAGAATCTTTCTGACATTTTAGAACAAGTAGGGCAATAAATCACAATATAATGCAGGTTTCATGTTTGGTCTGTTGGGATCTATGAAGCTGTGGCAATGCAGTCGCTTCGTTAGAATTAACCAAATCATCAGTTCATTCGCTAGCTTAATGGAAACCATTTCACATGCAGTTTGTAACTTGTTCTACTGTTGAACTGTAAGAGTACTTGCACTTGTATACCACTTTTATACTACATACAGCATAGTCCACTCTATTGAAGCGGTGAAGTTACCTGTAGAATAAAGTATTATTACTCAGAATTAATAAGATGATTAAAACTGGTTTCAGTACAGCCGCTGAAGGCAACCGCTATGATTTAGTTCTAAATTGCATACGCCTAAGAGAAGATGGTGTGCGTAAGCTCCTGTATAAAGGAATAAGCATTTCTTTTGTGCAGGCGCACCAGAAGGTAACATCCCGAGGACCATCTTCCATACACGTAGGTGGATTTTTGATAGGCCCACCCCACGCGTGGTTCACGGGTAAGAGCGCACACCCGCAAAACACGCTCAGACTTGAGCGCCCGGAGCGCTGGAGGCTGCTGTGCAAATAAGGACCCGATGGCCTTCGCTCTCTATTTCATCCTTCACCCAGGAGCTTTCCGCCTTTTTTGGTGGGGGTAAACCATATTTACATTTCATATTAAGACACAGATGCAAGCAGGCAACTCGCCACTCTCCACGAAGGCCAAGCAAACTGCCCATTGCTAGGTCTAGGGGGATGTGTCTGGAAATACCACCCTAGACTTACCCGGTTTCCCGTGCTTTGATTTTTCATCGGCATCTGCTGTTGGGAAGCAGGAAACCGTGCCTGACGGACTCTCACCCGCTCAGAGGAACTCTAACACAATTATGTTAAGTACATAGCAAGCACACATCGCTCAGCAGATGTGCGTTTAAATCCACAGCTCTTTCACGAGCCGCGTGAAAGTGCTTCACAGTCACACACAGCTTACAGACGTCTTTGCTTTGAATTTTCAATATCGTTCTATTTAATGATGTCTGTAGTTTTATATGGCTCTTGAAAATTACTTGTTTCTCCTTCTATCTGTAAATCAAATATAGCTCAATCAAAAAGAAAACAGAATTTAAATCTCTTTTTGGGGGGAAATAAAAATGTGCCGTTCTGTCTTGAAACCTAAAAAGAATGATGGTGGTTATCTTTTCCCATTGACTTAACAGAGCCAGGATTTTATGTGCAGTAGTGCCTTTTCTCTGCAGTCTGAGGATGGGAATCATGTTTCTGTGTGTCTTTGACACAGCACAAAATGCAGTGTATCTCTGATCTTATCTGAAACTATAAAGAGCTGTTATGCTAAACAACGATATAATGAATGATTTTTTTTAAAAATCAGCAAATGAAGCTCAACCTGTTCTTCTAGTTGAGCTATTAGATGCAATTAACATTCATCTTGAATTTATCCCCTTTTCCTTTCCGGAATAGCTTAAGAACTGAACTAAATGGCTTCAAAAGTAACAGAAGCCTCAATTCACAAATTTAAAAAAAAAATCATTGCAACATGTTTAAACATAGGCTTAAAATATATCTTAAAACTCTTTTCTGGAAAGAGGTTTCTCCGATCTCTGTTAACCGTTTTCCTGAAAGTTCATTCACATTTCTGCATCTTATTATTCATAAACCACACGATCTTGTTTCTGCTCTCAATGGACTAATTCCCCAATGACTGAAACACGACGGTTACAAGGGCGGCACCAGTCCCACGGGGGCTGCCACGTCCGCATGGCCCCGGGGGTCCCGGAGAGGCAGGAGTTGCTGATGGAAGACTTTGAACATCTGAAAATGGAACGGGCTTTTTGTTTTCCAGTTTGATCTTCTTAGCTCCATGGGCCTTGAGCAAGTTTTTGGTCGGTGAGTTTGCTGTCTGGTTATTATTTATGTGGTAATAAGTTTAAGCAATTGAATATGCTGGATTAGAGACCGAAATTCTAGGTTTGAAATATAATGTGCATCTATGAAAGTGTAAACAAAATTGTGTATATTTACCATATTGTTAAATTAATCATAATCCGTATAAAAATGTGATACCAATGCTTCTGAATGGTATTATGAAATGAATCTTAATCTGCGTAAAAGTGATTCCAATACGTACAAATGGACAACTCTTTTCTTACTGTGATATACAGTTTTTCTTAATTTTATTGTTGCAAAACTGAACACTACTTAGGCTGAAATGTTTCGTGGCACACATCTAGCTAAGGCTGGCATTTGATTGAAAAGTTTTGGTTAAGTCTGTTTTGATACTGTGATCGAGGAAGAATATGTCTTGTCCACATTAGCAGCACCGCCACATTTTACAAGCAGCTCTGTTGGGAAGCTGCTTTGTTGAACTGAAAAATCTGATAGCCCAAAGAACTTCATCGCTGTGAAAATTTGCCATAATGGGACCAAGTTATGAGCTTCTGAAATACTGAAGTTCACATGTGTTTGGGGTTTAGGGTCTGGCATTCAATGTTTTGAAAAATTAGGAGCTGCCCACCAGGCTCTGCTTGTTCCACCTCCGGAGTGACTGATGGTGTTTCATCCTCTCGCAGCTTTGGGTACGTGCATGACATGCCAAGGAAGCACAATCCAGCCTGGGGCTACAGCATTTCCGTGTACTTGCACTTCTTGACCGTTGAAGGCTGCTGCAATACCAAGAACACTGTCATACTGTCTGGCAAGAGAAAAATCTTTTTTCTTATACGTTAAAAATGTATATTTTAAGTAAATATGTGCAAAAAGAATTTTAAAGAATGACACACTTAAGGTTAAAATAAAAGAAATGCTTTACTAATATAGTCTAAAGACTTCTGGGCCAACTTTTAAAATTGTGTTTTAAATAGTCCTGCTCTCTCCACATAATTTCATCACATGGAACTTTGGTTTTAATAATTACTTCTCAATTTGCTCATAGCTGTTTTATAGCCATTTAATCTTTAGATAACCCCATTCTTAGCTTAGCTGTTTTAAAGCCGTTTTCCCTATTTGCTGTTTATTTTAATTAGGCAGAAGTCCAAGCCCTTCTCCACCCTTAGTCTGCCAAAATAAAGAAGCCAATCTTTTTCAGCCTCCGTACATACATCAGATTTCTCCACTCCCTTGGAGAGTGACTATTCTCTAAACCTATACAAGTCTGAATTTATCTTTCCTGAAAATGGATGACAAGTATCCAAGGTTTTCCGCTAGTATCTTACCAGACCCTTGTAGAACAGTATTAATGGTTTCCACAGCCTGTGTTGAAAAAAACTTAAATTGATCTTAGAATCATTATGATTTATGAAATGATTAAATTTACGGCTTTCGGTGGCTGCTGCAGAACCTTGATAGATGATAATCTTGCTGTGACAGACTTGTATATCCAGACTGCTCCATCTGCCTTTGTCATTTATAACCACTGCTCACTTATCCCACAGTAACAGTGATTCCTGGTAATCTGTACCAGCTTGGATTTGTACTTTGTACTTCCTTATCCCATTTCTCCTGCCCCATTCATACGGTAGTCCAGTTCTCCTTGTATGTTATCCCAATCCTCCTCTCTATTAGCAGTGCCCCTTTGTGTTATGAGCATATTTCCCTAATGTGCTTCCAAATAATTACTGAAAATACTAAATAAAAACAACGCCAAGACCAATCCTTGGATGACTTCACTACGAGCTTCCCTCCAGCCCAAACCTCCCATTTTCAGAGCTGATCTCCCTGACCCCATGCCTCACTAAACTCACAAATACTATGAAGTTCCCCATCTTCTCCAGTTTAATTAATAATTTCCTATGTGGCACTATATCAAATACTTAACTGACATCTAAATACTTCTTTTTGTTTTCCTAGAGAATTTTTTATCTTACCTAGTGCAGCTTTTGAGTTACTCGGCCACAATACACCTTTTGTAAAGCCAAGAGTGTATTTGTCCCATCTACCATTTACTTCCATCTGTGCGTTATACTGCCTGAACTGATGAGGATCAAAGACATTTCTTTTTACCACTCTGATCTAATTTTGTTCAGAAAATTTTGTTATTATTAATAGTACCAAAGGTACCAAAGTTATGATCGGTCCCTTCAGCGCGTCACGGGTTTAGACCTGTAAGGGCCAAAACTGAAGGTCGTTTCCTGGCTCCAGTGGCTCATCTTGTCTTTCCCTGCCTATTTCCAGCAGAGGACTTTTGCTGACAGTACGAAGCGCGGAGCACAAACGGAAGAGTCCCTGCTGCGGGATACCTGTGGGGTTTGTTGTATTTTATAAACCAGCGAGAGCCAGCTTTTCTCTTAAATGCTACCTTGGGCAACAAACGGTGCGGAGTCCAGGAGGAGCGGTTTCTCTCGAACAGGTTTTGCCGTGAATGCGAAGTGAAGTTCCTGCATCCTTCAAGTGACAGCACTCGCTTCCCTCAGCTGAGGCTAATGCTTAAGTTCATGCCCATTTACTTCAGACGCAGCATCTGAGACTGGTAACGTTCTTTTTAAGGCTCAAAATCTAGGTGTCTCTTAATTAAGGAGGGAAAGACCTTTTCTTACCCCTCCTCATAAAGCTCCCCGCCAAGCCAAGAGGCAGAAGGTTGCTTCTCAAATCTAAATGCTGTACTTCAACTGAATAGTCCTTAATAGAAAATCATACTCTGTGAGGGTAAAAAGAAGGCAGTTGTGTTTGCTTGCTCTGAAGTCTGTCAGAACACAGGTTTAGTAACGTATTCTGAGCTGGATATGCTCACCTGTAGACTGTCAGGAATAATTACTACTTGGCTGCCTGAACTGTCATTATTAAAATAATGGTGAGCTTAGTCGTTAAAAAGCAAAATTAATCCAATTCCATTTCAAGTTCTAAACTGGCAAATTTGCAGAAAGCCCTCAGACTGACTCGAGAAGATTGCCAAATATAAGTAATGTAAGTTCTGAACTGATGAACTCCCAGGGCCAAGACACCCCTGTGTCCCTACAGTAAAAGGGCAAAAGTCAAAAGTCTCATGGCACAGGAAAGCCAGGTGAGTTCAAGGTCACCGCTGCTGCTACAATAGAGTATGGGCTTTGAGGACTGACTACGCGATATTAGGAGTCAGACCATGCTCTGCACTACAAAAGGGAAAAACAAAATAGAACACTCCCTAGAGAATACATCAGATTAGGTTTCCTTGTTATTTACCAAAAGAAAAAAAAAACCACACCCCACCTATGAAGTATTGTCCCACATAAGAAAGTTGCCCACATTCAAGCAGTAAAAGAGTAGACAGACACGAAGGGCATGATAAGCACTTTAGTACCTGGTGATTTGTCCTGCAAGCAGCACGTCTCTCCAACGTTGCACCCGTTCAGCCGTGCGCTCACCTACGTTTCTGAAGAAAATTGTATGAAGCCTGCACTTCCTAAGACTACATCTTCCTTCAGTGGATTACTTTTTACTAAGTCTTCAGACCGCTGCAGTCATAAATAATAATATAATAAGCAAAGGCGTAGAATCCTGATGTGGAGAGAACTGTGATGGTGCCTGAAGCTCAGCGTTCGCTTGGCAAACAGCCAGAAGGTTCTCGCCCTCCTTGCTTTGGGAGAAAAAGAAAAAAAAAAATAAAAAAAATAGTGAAAACATGACCCGAGTGTTAAAAACGCTGAGATGCATGCCTCGGTCAGCAAGCAGATGTCACGAGAATTGGGAGACTCCAACATCTCGCCCCGTCCCCCAGAGAAACGGTGAGTCTCCAGCGGGGAACAGCCTGGCTGGGAGCCGTAGTGCTCCTGCACTCCTGCAGTTGGTTTCCCTTTGGTGCACGGCTGAGGGAAACCTCCGGTGCCCTGAGCTTCTCCCTGGGGTCTGCCGCTCCACGGACTGACCTGGGCAGGGAACAGCAGCGTTTGCCTAAACGTCCCTCTGCCACGGCACCGGAATGGGACACTGCTCCTCTGCTTCGGTCTGCTTTGCTTTGCTCAGCAGTAAAACCGTTTTTAGTATCAACACAGAAATCGCATCGATGGGCACTGGAGATGGAGCCGGAGAGAAGAAAAGCGCGTTCTAGCCCTCACTGCTGATAAGAGCAGGCTTCGCTAAAGAGAAGATTCAGGCTTTTTCCCCCAGCCTTTGAGAGTTTTCTTTAAAACCATCAGGACTACACCCATTTTTCCCCTTTTGAATGAATAATACAGCCCTGTCCCCAATCCACGGTGCAGACAGCGAGTGAACTCAGTACGAAGTACGAAACATTACAACAGGTAGACGTGCATACATGCATTAAGGACTTCTGCTTTAGACTGGAATTAGCATGTGTAACCAGGCGTAAGCAGTCAACTATTCAAATATTCAGTCTCTGAAAGTTAAGTTCAGATTTAGCAAGTAAATCAGGTAAGGCAGAAGCTTCACTTTCCAACAACAAAAGCTCCCTAAGCTGGAAGCTTAAAAAATTCCTATTGTGGCCTTATTTGCCTAACTGTAAATTCATATGTTTTTACAATGTATTACTCAATCTGGATAATCCTGTCTCCCACTCCAGTGACAGAGTAACTGATGTAGATATATCTGGAAAGATTTTAGCCTTACCTGGAGAAGTCTTCCCACCTACGATAATATGATGAGCAATAAGAAGGGGCGTGAACACCAGAGCCTTCCAAGTCAGGCCAGCGGAGAAAAAAGGCCAGTTTGAGCAAAATCTTGGCATGCATCCAGTCGTTATTTATATCAAATTACAAAATGTTTTAAAGCCTTTCTCTTAGATTCTCAGTCTATGGAGAACTACTAACAGGCTTTTTAAACAACGATCTTATTCTCAGTGTTTTATACAGCAGTGCAAATATAACGCTAGGATTAAGTATCAGACCAGCAAAAATGTGTTAAAAAGTGACAACGTAATTCAGAAGAAAAAGTCAGAGGGAATTGCAATCCGCCTCAAAACAATGTGTGCAGAGAAAGGGGCTAATCTGAATAGGCAAATTATTCCCTGCAATTATTTGTTCAGGTCCATTAAATTCATACATTTAACAGTTGCCAATTATTATGCATATATGCTGCTCTGTGCCAATGATAAGGCACTGCTGGTCATGCATTTTAAAACCATAACCAGGATCAAAATCTGAGATTCTTTTCTCTGTATTTCTCTTTTTTTTGTCACTAACACGTGCAACTCCATTACTTTCAAGAATACCTGACTGACATGTGCTAATAGCTATACTCTTTACTATTAAAACTCCTTTTGTTGGGACGCAGATTTGAAGATACATGTAAGCAAAATATATATAAGCATGTGAGTTATAGAGGAATTATTACTGCGTCACTCTTTATCTAACATAGAGTGGTCTTAATGTAAGTGAAAGCAAAAAAAAAATGACATGACTGAGACTGTCACTCCATTACAAAAACTGGAAAAGACTCATTGGTAAGGACTAACTAAATACATTTATTTTAAACAGGCTCTTTAATTTTGTACTGGAATATGGACAGCTTTGGAAGTTATGTGGTTGGTTTACTGCTCTCTCTATATATATCTATCATATCCAGAGTGCAGCTGTAAAGCTAAGAAGAAAATGTAATACTTTTTATGACCACTGTTTAAAATTCAGCTTATACAGATTGTGTTTGATTATTTGATTTGGAAGGGCTCATAGTGAATCCACCACATGACTTGATGGAACTAAAAAGGTAAAACTGAGCCCTCATCAATGATAAATCATTCTTAAAAAAAAAAAAAAAAACACCCCAAATTTATACCTGACAAATAACTTGTGTTCTACTTTAGATTAGAAACCCACAGAGCAAACACATGGTTTTAAAGTTTCTAAATCCCTAGAAAAAGAAATGGATCCAATGAAAACAAAATGGAGTCTCTGAAGGACGTTTTCATTTTCTTCCTAAGTGACACAAACTAAATAACAAAAAAGCCACGCACACAAAAATTAAATGTAAATTCAACAGCTAGGACAGTTTACAAATCACTCTGTAGCCCCGAAGCAGGATAAAAGGAAATAAATATACTTCATGGTTGGTAACCTATTAACTGACACCAACTGTTGCAGCTGCGAATAAAACAAATGCATGATAAGATTAGATATGTTGATTGCACCTGGCCATCTGTAAATTGCTGCTTACCATAAGAATCACATGCTTTCTACTAGTCACTGTGATAAATGCAAAGTAACTGCTGGTGGTGGGGTGGGTTTTTTTCCTTTGGTAAATAATAGAGGAAATAATAAGGAAAAACTTGTATGCAGCAGATTTGTTTTTCTAGTTTGTGCAAAGTTTGCTCCAGTGTTTTCCTGCTTTAAAAGAGAGAAGGAGTAAGTAAGTTGAATAAATGAAACTGTATCTCACCAGCGTGGACAGAACAAGTCATCTGAATGTGTTCCTTTCCCATGGAGAGAGAGAAAGGAAAAGCACTCGGTAATGAAATTGCCTTCAGGACTGCAAAGGCCTTGCGAGACTTTCTATGGTTTTGA
Organism: Haliaeetus leucocephalus; assembly: GCF_000737465.1. Lineage (NCBI taxonomy): Eukaryota > Metazoa > Chordata > Aves > Accipitriformes > Accipitridae > Haliaeetus > Haliaeetus leucocephalus. Next base: position 613,708 of record NW_010972809.1, on the reverse strand, counting down.
ACAAAAATATAATATAAATATAAGTTAACATACCAACAGCTACAGCAGTCACTTTTTCCCCTTGAGGGAGTCACCAACAGCTCCTGAGTAACAGCTCCCTTTATTTTTAGGCTAGAAAAACCACACAAAAAAGAGGAGGCTCATTGCACGCATGGCGTTCGGATGCTGCTTTGCCTAGTCAGGAGCGGGCGTCAAAACACTGGGAAGCAGAGCGCGGCTGCGAAGAGCGGCGTGGGGCTGTCACACAGACCGAGGTGCGCAAAATTTCTGGCACCCCCCCCAAAAAAAAGCAGCCCCCCCCTCCTTGAGCTGCTTTCCTGCTCCCCACATCGCTGCTGGGGTTGATGTCTCCCCAGGGAGGGCAGCTGAGCATCTTGCCGGGCAGCAAACCTGGTTTTTGGGTGAGGGGTGGGCAGCACCCAGTAAGTGCCCGCTGCTCTGCGGCAAGGCAGTGCCATGAGCTGGTGGGCGACTGGCCGCCGTTCCCCGGAGCGGGACAGCGGGGTACCGCTCCCCAAACCAGCGGGGTACCGCTCCCCAAACCAGCGGGAACCTTTCCTGCTTTGTCGTGGGACGATGCTACTGAGCAGTGCTGGCTGAGAGGCGTCTGGAGGATCACCAGCCCTGGGTAGACTTTCCAAGTGTGCAGCCGGACCACGTGCTCGCAAGTCGATTTGAAGAATCGAAAACCAGAACGGTAAATAAGGAGCGCTCTGAATATGGGGGTTTGGGTTTTTTACTCCAGCTAGGTACTATCCTCTACTGTATTAACTAAACCTGAAAGGCTGCTCTACCATCTTGCTGAAAATGTACCTGTGCTGTAATTTGTCCTTGTTACAAATGACAGTAGGTGTCAGCTACGCAAGCCTCTCGTTTAAATAATGCCGTATCACAGGCAGCCAGTTTATGTATGCATGCAATATTACAGCCCTCGTTAAACGACAGATTCCACTGCTCCTGTCAGTGTGCGCTTAATATAGTGCTGTTGCCCTGCATTCCGAAAGAAGAACAATTGCAGGCAAAAAATTGTAAATACAATCAAATGTCTGAGTTGAAGGCTCAGCATGGCTGTGAGATAGTCGGGTGTCAGATATCCTTTCATGGCTGGATTTGCTTAGAAATCTGTGAACAATCCAAAGAGCGGTCAGACACCACTTCTGCTCCCCTAGTTTGCAATAATTCTGGCATTACATGTTGAGCTTTTCTGAGAAGCAGCTTCAAGCCCGTTTAACACCAGGATGTACAGCAGCAAGCATCTTGAAATCTCAGTTACTGAATATAGATATGAAGTATATAAGATTACAAAATACATCAGCGTATATCTATGTAAGAACAGCAGAGCTTCTTCCATTTATAGCAGTAAAGATGGTATTATATTTCTAGGAGAAGAAAATGGAAAAACAAAAATAGATTACTTGAGATGATAGTTTAAATGAGGGATGATTTTTATCTTCATCAGTAGGTGGGCAATTTATCTGCTCACTTGCTCCATGTGATTCTGAAGATGAAATCAATAAAATTCCCATGGGGAAATTTTTGCAAGGTTGGACTGAATGTGAGTTATGTGCTGGGTGAACGCTGTTTAAATTGCCTTTACGTGATTAAAAGCAAATTAGCGCAGAAGTTGTATTACAGCAACGCCGAGGCTGAGAGCAGGGAAGCAGAAAGCTCAAGGCATGAAAAGCTGTGGGCTGGTGAAACTATGCAAAGGAGCCAAAAGGCTGCTGGTGCCTGCCTCGCAGAGCCTTCGTCCCCAAAAAGAGCTGGGAGCAGCAGGACGAGAGCAGGGCAAGGCGTACCTGCACCACAGCCCATGCCCGGCAGCTGTAGAAAGACCTCGGAGAGCTGGAGCCGCCCTTGAATCACAGCTGGTGGGACGCGTAAATCAAGGGTGAAAGCCGAAAAGCACCTGCGATTGTTTCTGGTACCTAAGATGGCTCATTGACAGCTAGCTCAGGTATTTTTACGCTACGCCACAGCCTGCAGTGTACATCTATCCTAAAAAAGCAAGTGTCTCCAGTGTCTGTTTCTGTAGGAACTTGATATTCTTCTGTCTTTTTTAGCTCTATAGTCTAAACACTGTTTTTTCCCCAGTGGTCTGACTATTTGTTTCTCCCAGCGATTTTTTTTTTCCCCCTTTTATATATACAGGGAGAAAAGATCACACACAGAAGTCTTCAGCACAATGCTTGTGCATGTGCTTGTGCTCGTATTAGCAACATGCAGCGGTGCCTCAGAGACGTTCCCTGACAGTCATACACCTCCGGAATGAGCATTACTTAGCAGGTACAAGACACACAAGATGCAGTCTCGTATCCTGGTTACTTCCACCCTGCGCAAAACATCTACGCGGGGAACCCCAGAACTGCCGTGCCACGCTGGCAGAGGCACGAGGAGGCACTTTGTGTCACAGGGGTGAGAGCACGAGGAAAACCATAAGATCTGCATTGAGACAAAGTAAGTGCCTCAGCCCCCCCCCTCCTTGGGGCACACGTGTTTTTTTGATCCCCGAGGTTAAAACAGACGGTCTGTGGGTATGTTGCAGCAACCCCCCACCCCCCCGGTACCGTTCCCTTCCACCTCGGAGTCTCCACAAATACCAGTTAGAGGATGAGTGCACGGAGGAGTAGGTCATCTCAGGCTCCTGGTGGAAACAGGTGCGATGAAGACTGGGCAAATTTGGTCTAAATGCCAACTTTCTGTATTACCCGGGAGATACTTGGGTTGTAAGGCCATCTTAAAGCATCCTGTTCGGTATCTAATAGTGTTGCTTATTAATACTTCTGAGCAGACTATTAACTTGGGGAAGTCATCCCGCAGCCAGGCATTAAAATAAAGATTTTTTTTCTTCAAATGAAATGGGAGTAAGAATAGACTAATTGGATGTGTATAGTCTTTCCTGAATACAGGGATGTTTTCTGATACATCAACAAGATTTAAGCCTCAGATTTCAAAGGTGGTCCTGATAAACCAAACTAAGGGCCGTTTAGCAGATAATCTTTCTACAGAAGAGCTTTGATTAGCGGGAGTGTGATATTTTTCAACCACTATATTTATAATCCACAAAATTACTGTACACTAGCATCCCCTTATACAATATTCGATAAATCAGTAGTTTTATAAGGCACAATTCAACAGTTCAGGGTTTTTTAATTCATTTCTGATACTTAGATAAGACACCAGACTTTGTGTATTGGTGAAACACATGAGCTGAGGATTAGAATTTTGGAATAGTGCATGGAAAATGCCTGATTCTTGTCCTATGAAACAGTGTCTAATATTCTAGCTTCCTGAAGTTCCATACAGACAGTTTGTTACTTCTGATAGCAACTAATCAAGCTTCAATATACACTTTATAAAGCAATGCAAATTCAGACATCCTGCCTCACTTGAGCACACCTGCACATTGAGATTACTCATATATACACTTCTTGAGCGTGACAGCTAAATCAGGATTACATGGGCTAGTGTAGAACTCTACCACCCTTTTCTGACATTCTGTTAAAAAAAGCTATAGTTCTTAGAGAAAACAAGCTTTTGAAAATATACTTGTTTTTTAAAATAAATATTCATATTTAATATTAAACCAGTAACCTTATTCTGCACAAGCAGCATAAGTACGGAATGATATCACTTGAGCAATCTATTCAGAAAAGGTTTAAAAAAACCCCCCAAAACCCCCAAAAAACTTACTTACTGTCACACCACTACCATCATTAAGAACAATTATATGGAAGGAAACCAGGAAGAAAGCCAGACTTGTATTTGTCCTGAGCACAAAAGGAAAAAAAAAAATGGTAAGAAAGCTACCTTTTTTTCTCATTTGATTTAGATTAAAATGTATTTTGCCTCTTCCCACCAGAACCTGCTTTTTTGACCTGTGCATCGGAAACACCAAATCAGAAAAATTAAGTTAGGTAAAAGTTTTTTTGACAGAAATTTATCCGTTAAGTCTGAACACTACAGGGCTGAATGAAGGCTGTGAATTTTTGAGTACGAAGGCAATTTTATGACAAAAACCACTAGACGTTGTCTGAAGTTGAAATATCAGAAAATGATAGGCCACTCTTAAGACCAATCTTAATGGCGTGACATTGCTGGTGTTAGTCGCAGTAATTTCCATGCCTCAGGAGATCCTAAAATGAAAGACATTTAAAATAATCACAGTTATTACCTCCACCGTTCTGTTCTGAACAGTAAACAGCATTATTTGATGACGGGCTTTTCTGGAGTCTCTGCAGAAAGCCTCCAGAAAGCTTACACGCCAACCCTGGGTCTGCCTGGGTGACAGTTTTCTGGTGAGTCAAAAGCCAGATACTGCTCCAGGGTTTGTCTACCTCTGCCAGAACCACCTTAGAGCACGTGGATAACCCCAACTGGCCGCAGGTTGCCGATGGAATTTTCTTTACTTAGAGTTGGATCCTGTGGATAAATGTCCGTGACTAACCCAGAGTTTACAAACAAACAAACAAACAAAAAAACCCCAGTTGTGATGAATCCTATGCAAGATCTTTTTTATTATTATTATTATTATTTAATTACCTTGACTATATCACTCAAGAAATGGTCTCGCAAGAAACAAGTTAAACGCTAAGACTTAAATTTTAGAACTCTTTTTCCTATGTGCACAGGGATTACTCTTTCCCAGGAGTACTAGGTGTGAGCAACATTTTGCTTCACACAAGAAGTCATTGGTACACTGAATTAAATAGCATGCACTAAATGATCTTTAAAAACAACCCGGGTTTAATTCAATGCAGAGTGGTTTTGTAGCTCCATCTTATCAACGATGCTGAAGTCTGGGTGACATCATGATGTTGTGGAAGCGGGCGGAAATATTACTTCATTCTCGGTACTATGTGGGCTTCTGCCGAACTGCCTTCTTGCAGCTGTGTGCTCGTTCGTGGCGATGGCAGGAAAAGATGAGCTGAACGTTAGGAGAGCGGTAACGACGAGCTTGTAGGAGAAGGCAGGGGAAGACGAGAGCAAGCAGGAAGGACCAGTACAGATGGCTGGGAGGGAGCGCGAGGGGCAGAACGGAGGAGCACGTTCAAAAAGCGCGGTGGTCCGAAGGAGTGGGGCGCTCCTTCCCTAATCCTCTTGCAGGGAGGAAGGCTCAGCCCTGCCAGCAGCGGCTGCTCCCCTCGGCTGGCTCTCCTCTTGGGCGACCCTTCGTGGGGTGGCCTTCGAGGCAGCTGCAGCTCATGAATATGCAATCTGCTGCTACATATGCAGCAGAGCGGTAATTCCTCTTCAACCTTGTGGCTATGGTGCTTTTCACTTTGCAGAAAAGGCTTGCCAAAAGAGCTTCTAAAATGAAGGAAAAGCTTTTCTCGTATGAAGCTGTAAAAAAAAAGTTTACAAAATCTTACAGGATTGGGTAGGGGTTGCAATTCTCCTTTTAAATAAATGCAAACAATGTGTTTTCCAAGTTTCTTTTTAATTTTTTTTAAAACAGAGCTTTTTGAACTTGTGTTAGTCTTAGAGAACAAGTTTGAACTTAAAAAGTCACCAAAGTGGGTAAAGCATAGAAGGCATTATCATATTTTCTTATTAAAAATCTCTGGAGAGGTGCTTCTGCCTTCCCAAACCAAACATTTCCATATAAGTGATTAGTATCTGAATTAATATACATATGTATACGCCAATGGCTTCTTACCTACTTATTGTAGTAAACGAGCTAGAAATGTCTCGGCGTTCTCATAACAAGAGCACTAGGTATCTATGCGAAAGCTTGTACTCAAGTAAAATGTAAGGGAATATATTGTTTTGAAGGGAACACTACCATGCAACTTCAGGCAACAGATTTTCACTCCTAAGTAAACAATATCCTCTATAAAACACTTCCCAGTAATAAAAGTTCTTTTCCACAAAGCTATCGGGGAGAGTTCAAAGTGTTCTTGAATCACGGCGAATAAAGGTACTCTGTGAATCGGAGTGATGCAATTGTACAGCGGAGTTTCTTCTTGTGAACAGGACGAAGGAGGAGGGCCCACTTCCACGTCTCGGTTTACACCTCTGATCCTGAGGCACGCTCTTCTTTGATCGTGTGTGTTCGCTATCATCGTGTTATTTCAAAAGCCAGGGCTTTTTTCCCTGTAACGGCAAGTATCTCATCAACTTTGTTTTCCTCAGATCAAAACAGGCAAGAGAAAGATGGTGGGGAAGGTGTTCTTCAGCAGCATCCCTCTGCTGCGGCCTTGCCGTTTGCAATTCAAGAAGGTTTAAATCGCCCCAATATGCCTGTTTAAAATGGGGCATAGAACGTCAAGGCAAAATGTATGTTCCGGAGGTGAAGTTTGGTCCCAGACAGAAAAACACTCTGAAGTAATACAGGTTTGGGAGGTTTTATTTTTAAGGAAAGTAAGATGTCCCGGGAATCACCTTAATTAGCCACACCAGTTCCTCAGGGGTCACTAAATGACCTGCTAGCATCACTGCTCAGGACGTGCCCCGGGGCGGGGGGGGCGGTTTTTTTACCTGCAGGCAAACACACCCCACGCATGTTCAGTCCCGCGGGGACCCCGCAGCGGGTTTTCCGCGGGGGGGGCGGCTCGGAGAGAGGCTCCTGCTGCTTCCAGGCACCACCACCCCCCCCGGCTGTGGGCCGTGCGGGCATCCCCTGCAAGGGGGGCTTGAGGGGGGGGGAGCGGGGTCTGCTGGCCAGAGCAGGGGGAAAAGGCGGCCGGTGGAGGTTCCCGGAGCTGTGTGGGGGGGTGTTTGTCGGTCCCCGGGGGTGGCCGGGCAGCCTGCCGTGGAGGCTGGGGGGCGCGGGGCGG